>NC_052624.1:61894981-62255814 GCF_016161935.1 Mauremys reevesii | reverse complement strand
TGGGCAGGGCTCCCAATTCCTTTGAAGAAATGCAGTAATTCAGACTGGAAACATTCATGTCCCCTGTACTGAATGACCGAGAGTTTTTATAGCGTATGTTCCATCCCGACTCAAAATGTATGGTGAAGACATCGGGTTGAGGGAAGATAAGGCAGGCTTCAGCACTGTCCCTTTGAGAAAAAACTGATCTCTACAGCTGGAAGAGAGGAACAACAAGGCAAATGCTGAACCTACAAAATCAGAAAATATACTTGGGAATGAATTCAGAACTAGACTAAGAATTTAGGATCCACCCCTGCAGCTGACGTAATGACAAAAGCATACTGTGCAGCCATTACATGGAGACTGAGGGGTTTCAGGGTCCTTACCATAACTCCCATTCCAGAGGAAACAAAGAGCTTCCTGGAGGTGGCAATAGGGAAGACTGCCAGCTGCTCCATTGCATGATCAGTGAGCAGTCCCTGGAGCAGTGTAAATAGCAGATGAGAAGGAGGCTATATGGCCTACTCTCCAGCCTATGGGGGAGTGCTGCCATAGCAACAGCAGCTATGTAGAATAGGATAAAGATGCCAGCTGTGATGTCTGCTTTTTAATTACAGTGGTGAGCTCCAAACATAGGAAAGTCTCTGTCCCCATGCCCAGTTATTACTGGACCAGTGAACAAAATATGTAACTGTCCCTCATCCTGTAAGAGAGTTGATCATACAATTGTTAGCTTACAGCAGCAGTATTAGCAGACTTGTGTAGAAGGCTGTGAACACCAACCAAAGCTAACTCAGATTTCATAGAGTTTAAAGCCAAAAGGGACCATCAAATCATTTAGCTTGATCTTCTGGTTGTCATAAGCCTTTAAACGTTTCCCAGATAACCCTATATTGAGCCCAATGACTTTAGTTAGACTAACAAGGTGGGTGAGGTAATCTCTTTTATTGGACCAACTTCTGTTGCTGAAAGAGATAAGCTCTCAAGCTACATAGCACTCTTCTTCAGGTCTGGTTAGACAAAAATATTTTAGGCCTCAGGAGACTAAATTGTTGTGTGCCACAGGCAGAGAACAGGAGAGGTATCTATTTATTTCAGTCTCCAAGCACATAGCTACTCAGCCTTATTCTGATCTCATTTAAACTATTTTTTACTCCACTGCAACCTCACTGACCTTAATGAAGTGCCTCCTCATTTTATGTGGAGATAAGATCAGAATTAGGCTCATTAATTTACCAGCTACAGTCATCTTCTGCTCACCATCACACTGGTGTAAATGTGGAGTCATTTTGTCACCTTCAGTGAAGTTACCCTAGATTTACACTTATCTCACTGAATTTGTCCCTACATCTCTACACATTAACTTGTTAGATCAAACCAGACTCTCGATATAATTGTGCACAGCTATTTTGTGTGTATGTGTTATACACAATATATGTCTCTTCTCCACCACATAAAATTGTATACAGTTTCAGAACAAGGTGCTAGCCAATTGTAAAATACTTTACAAATAATTGTCTGATGAATGTATCATATGTTCAGTTTTGCTGCAACCCCTGGCTTTGTGTTTAGATTGTGTATTTGGTGGCATACAGAATCTGTGGGGCCAGCCTCACAATCAGAAGACTCCTGCTTCCAAGTATAATGCATGTTTCTCTGATAGAAATGTAATTAGCAATCATACCTGAAGGGCACATTACAAAATATAGTTATTGTATATCCAGAGACTCTATTTTAACTCTAATAACCCATTTCAGTATATTTACCAATTATCATGCAGTGACAGAACAATTTATTGTTTAAAAGAGAAAATGAAGTCAGGGAAGAAAATTTCATCTTTATGAGTTTCATTATTTTTTTTTTTACTCTAAATGAATCCCCATTTTCCCTCCAGAAATCACAAGTGATTAATTTATTTTCCAATGCAAGCCAACCAGAGCACTAAAAGAAATATATGATATTCTCTCACGCAGGCGCATGCGTACACAAACAAATGGTTACTAAAGTCGACGCAAGCCTTAATATTAAAGAGAAATTTCCAGCCAGCTTAAAAGCTATTAGTATTGGTTAGAGACTCACAGAATGATTTAGCAGAATTTTAAATGACTACTGCAGCAGTGTATTCCACACTAGAGACTGAAGCTGTTGTTGGAAAAGGCTCGTGAACGTAATGCTATTTTGAGAGATCTCCTGATTTGTTTCTTTTAAAGGATCCTAACTTTTGCCTGTACTCACCATTCCTCCTGTGCCTTTTCAAAGTTTATTGTTAAACTTTCTTCTTTAAAAACTCTTTTAGGTATTAATGTAAATGAACTTAACCACTACTCTTTAATAGAAACACATCCCTGTGCAAATAAGCAGTTTCTTAGGGATTTTTGCAATGGGATGATTGATGTTTCAATGAGGACATTCCTGTAATGTGTGGCTGTCTACGCATTTTACATTGTGTATGATACACAGCTTTGCTGTTTGGTCCTTTAAAGAGCTTATTCTTCTGCAATGGAGCTGGCTGTGAGAACTGAGACTGAAAACCTGAAAATCCATAGGCCTCTGACCACTTTCTTTTCTGTAAAGCAGGAGGAGAACTTTTAACAACTCATACGCTTTTCTACTCCTAGGGCCTCCCTTCTTGCATGATGAGAAATTTTCTCATTAGAACTCTAAAAGTGGGGAGGAATCAAGGTATTTACCTACCATACCATACAGATTGTTGGGTTTGGAAGATGTCTAGAAGTTCTTGTTTTCCTTGACCAGTGGAGATGAAATATTTTATCAGTCTTGGGTTTGAAGGGTGAGCATGTGATAAGAGGGATGGCCATTCAGTCTTTGGATGCATCTTCACTAGGAAAAAAGATGTTCTCCATGTGAGTTAGCTAACATGAGATAAAATCCTAGTGAAGACAAGGCAGTTTGTAGTTTTCCCTTAAGTTAGCAGGTCAAGTTAAAGATGGTGAGGGAGTCTAGGGTTTACCTTGACCTGCTACCTTATGGGAGAATTACAAACTGCCTTGTCTTCACCTAAGATTTTACCTCAGGATAACTTGAGTAACATCAAATGGGTGGATTAATATAGCTTGTATGCAATATACAGACACTTCTGTATAAGCTCGAAAGCTTGTCTCTCTCACCAACAGAAGTTGGTCCAATAAAATATATTACTTCACCCACCTTGCCTCTCAACTATCCTGGGACCAACACGACTATAACAATACTGCATACAATTTCAAACCTGGCTGAGGACCAGTGTCTGGTTTCCCTGCCCCTGAATGAGAGCCTGTCTGGAAAGAATGTGTAGGTATCACAGTGCCAGCAGCACTGCAGCTCCCAGGACTTTTCAAAGTTGCAGCATGTGTCATGGAATTCACTCTGGCTTCGCCAGTTCTATTTTTTCACTGTTATTCCTTCTTCTTTTTTTCTTGATACCCTGCCACAATATAGCTTGTCTCACAGCCAAAGCTAAACAAAACTGCAATAAGCATCCAAGGAATCCATTCGACATTAGTCCAAGCACCTCTTTTGGGTTATGCTTCTTTCTTTGCTAAAGTACATAAATACTGTATTGGAGGAGGGTTAGAGGTATGGTACTTGATCACATGACAGAGAGAACTCCAGATTTTTGGATCTCATGCAATATAGGGAGTTTTCCTCTTCATTCTTGTAGTTGTGTAGCTACGTGGTGGGATCATGGAAGAGAACGTGAACTTTTGTTTTTGATGGTATGGAGTTCCCACATGGTATAGCCTTGGGCCGCATAAGCATTTGGATAATTCCAGCTGAGGACTTCCCTGGCATAGAGGAGCCTCTGAAGCAGAGGCATGAATGGGAGCATTGTTGTGCTCCGGCAATTAATAGCATGTACTTAGACCATGCAGGGCCATTGACAGTTGGCATAGGTTAGAGCAGCCCCCAGGTTGCATTAATCTTTGATTGTTGGGGCCATCATTGAAATAGCTCCTGAGTCAGGGAGCCACAATTGGCTTCCTTACCCCACCAGCAATGTCAATTTGGGTTGATTGTATTATAGTTTTATGTCTAACCAAACTTATGCAGGCCAAGTGAGAGCTGGCACCACTTAAAGTAGCATGTGTGGAATCTTATATTAATTTCACACATACATGAAGGGTCATACTGGCACATGAGGGGAAATGCTACATATTCTAGGACTACAGTGCTGCAAATTGGTTGCCAGTTAAAATCAGAGATCTGTCAGGGGAGATCCTCTGAGATTGAAGCAGACACAAAAACCTGAATGAATGGCAGAAACACAAAATGCACTCCTAATTAGGAACTGCTTCTATACAGACTCTTATGTGTTAACATTTCAGTTTTTTACCATGGTTATTGGGCTAATATGTTCTCTTTTGCCTAGGGATATGTTTATTTGTTTTTTATGTTGCTACTTTCCATTATATGATTGCTTTTCAGATTTGACTGAAAATTAAAGTGGGAGTTTTTATAGCAAATTTTAGGACTAAAGCATATTAGTGGATCTACAGTATGAAGGAAGGTGTCCATTGAGTTTTGACTTATTTAATGCTTTGAAAAGTTTAGTTTTGTAATTTAATTTGGAATCAAAGTAATGTTTCCCCTTATAGTCTGATTCTACATACAGCTTGCTAACATTACATGGTAATATTTGTAATGATGATTCCATACTTTTGAGAGACAGGACCAGATTCTGGCCAGCTCCCGCACAAGTGCATAAGGGGAAGGAGGAAAGGATGAAGTGCCATAATCTTTCACCCATATAGGAGCTAGCCAGAATCCCAATGAGGAGCATAGTCCCTGATCCTTCATCATTCACCTGTAGGCACTTGTTTTCTGAAAGAAAATGACATGCAGGATGGCACCAGGATGGATCCACCGCCCCCCAGCCACACTGGCCAAGAGAGATGGCTGAGAATGAGTTGCGCTCTCCTCAGGGTTTGTGCAATGGGTACAATTCATTGCCTGGGAGCTTCTGAGAGGAAATCTGGCTCAGTGAGGCAGAATTCTTCCTGGGAACTTCACCTGTTGTGCACCCCTCTAAGTTGCCTATTGGTGCCTAGCATTAGGTCTATCCCACTGCGTAACAAACAAGAAAGAACAGGTGAAACAAACTTCCTACCTAAACCCACTCAGGCAGAAGTAGGACACGGCAGGCAGGCAACTTGAAGGCAAGGGGGTAACCTATCCTTGGAAAGAATCATTTTGGATCCCCTAGCGGACAAAGCTAATGTCAAAGAGACTATCAAAAATAAACATATCTCTGTTAGCAATAGTCCCTTTTGGATACTCTCTCTTTACCCATGTATCAGCTCTGCTTCTTGTCAGGTTTGGAGGATTATGGGGTAACCCATGGCATTTCTTTGGTCTTCACAGGAATAACTAAGGTGTCCCTACAATGGATCTAATTTATTATGTAGTTATACAGAACTTAAATCAAGTATGAAAAACCACATAACCCCTGGCTTCTGCTGAGAGTCTGATCTTGGTTGCATACTGGTGTCACTGCAGACTGAATCCATTGGGAACTGTAACTGAGAGCAGAACCTGTCTCATAAATGCTAAGCTCTTTTTGTTCTGTATTTGTACAGCACCTAGCACAATGGGGTTCTGGTCCATGGCTTGCGCTCCAGGCAGTACCACAATACAATTAGCAAGTGACGATAATAAAGAAGAAACAGATCTGACTGAAATATCCAGAACCTGGTGTGGGGGTGTGGAAACTCCTTCAGATGAAATGTGGGACCCAGGACCCAGGAAACACTTGAGGCAACAAGGTAGTGATTTTCTCCTCCTCACCCATTTTCACCTTGCCCTGAGGGTCTCTGCTCTCTGTCTGAGGGAAAAAAAATGATAGTAGCTCCTCCTCCCACCCACCTTTTTAATTTTTACCTAGCAGTGGTGAAAAAAGTGGCATAGCCATAACCACTCCCCACCCCCAGTCTGAGCACTGAGGGTTCATTGACATGGAAGCGAAGCAGCCCCTAAACAGGATTGTTCAGAGCCATCTAGAGGATAAGGCTTCTCAGAACAGGGGCTAACTCAGGAGATCAATAAGCTGCCTGTCGCAGTGAGTCCCGCAGGGTATGTCAACACTGCAGTTAGACGCCCACGGCTGGCCTGTGCCAGCTGACTCAGGCTTGCAGAGCTCAGGCTGTGGGGCTGTTTAATTGCAGGGTAGATGTCCCTGCTCGGGCTACAGCCTGAGCCCTGGGACCCTCTCCCTTCACAGGGTCCTAGAGCCTGGGCTGCAGCCTGAGCCTGCACTGCCTACATTGCCGTTAAACAGCCCAAGCTCTATCCTTGGGAGCCTGAGTCAGCTGGCATGGGCCAGCCACAGGCATCTAATTGCATTGTAGCCATACCCACAGGGTGGACCTTGCTCCCCCTGAAGGTCATCTATTTCATCTAGCCTCACTTTAAAGCTCTTTATTGTTCTCAAAGGTGGTTTTGAAATGACCACTGCTGGCCTTTTTACTGCCAACTCTTTTTACCCTTTTGGTCCCAATTTTGGAGCCCAGTCCTGTAAATACTCACTACTAGCATAGCATTTAATGTCAAGACTAGTCCCACTGACTTGAAAGTGTTCGCAAGATCCGGCCCTCTTTTCCCTCAATGCTCCCATTGTAACAAGGTGGTCACTTATTATATTGCATTTAGTTTTATTCTTCTGTACAGCATCTTGGGACCTCTACTGTGAGGGGTGAGAGGAAACTAAATTGTTAGTATATTACAAAGCAGCCCTAAAGCATCAGACCAGTACAGATGCCCTTTGGCCTAATGGTCATGTTTTCTTTTACCCTATCCAAAGGCATTTCTAACACCCATTTCTTTTGGGTGTCTCTTCACTCAAGTTCAGCAAACAGTATCTGATTGTTAGAAACTAAATAGATTTGCATATAAACCCAGGAAAGTCTCTCTTAGTGGATGCAAAATCCAGAAGACAACCAGGCTGTTCAAACCCTGTGGTTTTCATTTCAGACCTGCTCTCTTGATTTCTATAATTACTAAGCCTCTTTCTAATGCTTTACCTCATCTCTAGTGATTAAGGTCTCCAGGAAACACAAAGGTTTTCCATCGGCAGCATCTACTACAGCAGTCTTAACCTTTTGTCAGGTCATTTTTATGGACAAAGCAGCAGAGCCATCAACAAGAACAAATATGTGGAAGAGTTCAATACAAACCCAGGTGGATACATATCCAGTGTAGCAAATATTTGGGTCCTTTCCCATGACATGAAATATGCTTTTCACTCTGCAGCCAGCACCTGCACATCACAAAGCATTTGCATATAGGCTAGCGCAAGAGGCTTCTAAAGTGTTGTTCAGAGAATTACAGAAGCAAATTAACTGCTGTTTATTTTTGCAACAGAAAAAAATAAGCTGCCTCTGCTTCTGCTGCTAGTTCATTAACAAAAACAAATCTCCTTGGGACAAAAAGAGAAAGGAACAAAAATGCCATGTGTTGACATTGTCATTCCCTGCTGTCCAATAAATAAACATAATATCTATTTGTCACCATGGAAACATCCTCCATGGTCCAAAGCATGCAAAGCCAAGGTATCTGAGAAACCCAGAAGTCTGAGGAAATGAACAGCCTAGCATTTCATGTTATGCCTCTCCTTTAAATGTTCTCATCCTGATTGGTTTTTTGTTTTTTGTTTTGGTTGCCTTACGCACAAACATATTTAGTTTAGAAAGGGCAACATGTATCCTGGAGACATATCTAAAATATTTGCATAATATTCTGCCTCTATCAAAGCTAGTTTCTCCCACCCCTCCTCCTCTTTCTCCTCCTTCAACACCACCACCACGCTCCCCATTCCCAGAAGAACTCTGAATTATTGGCTTATTTGTACATCTAAAAGGTGCTCCTTCCTCAAAGGACACTGCAGTTCTTATTTTCATCTTATGTGACATTGTTGAAAAGGCACTTCCATGCGCAACATAAGGGTGTATTTATTGAAACTGACAAAGCCATTTACTTTTCCACATTTGGTTGTGGTCCAACCATCGGTTCACATTGTCCACTGAAGATTTTTGCTGAGGAAGGGTCCCGCTGCATGCAGATCCCCCTCCCCCCCACTTTCTGAGTTGGGAGAGTGCCACCTGCTAGAACCTGTGCATCCATTGTGGAAGTCCCTCCATGGCTGCTCCAGACATTCTGGCAGCCAGAAAGAATGAATGAGGTGCCACTCCCTATGGCACCATCCCATTTAGGCACCCAGGCTTCTGTTTGGAAATCTAGGCAGTAAGTAATACATTTAGGAGTTAATTACCTTCTTCTGCATCCTGTGTGGCTTCTACTGATCAGCTACAGCATGACCCAGCCTTGTGGATCCCAAAGATCTATAGATTTGAGAGGATGTGTAGCCTCCAAAATCTGCAGCTCCCCCACTACCACCACACATACTCCTCCTAATTACATTTTCCTGTCAGAGGGGCAAGTGAAGAGAAAACTCCAGAGAGGTTTCCCTCTAAGCCTCCTTCCAGGCAAGTTTCCATGGGCCGGGAAGATAATCTGGCCCTTAGACATTTTCTTCTCTTCTGTAGGCATCTCTCTGACACCTCCCAATATAAAAATGTACGTGTACAACTGTACACGAACAATAATGCGCACAGAGAAATTCCAATGTGAATATTAATAACAGAAATGTAAACATGAATTCAAAAATGTGAGGATCCTTTTTGAGAACTTCCTAACATTTGCAAAGCTGGGAACCTTTGGACAGGTGAGACATAAATCAGTTCAAGAGTATAAATTACTAGTTTCTGCAAATATAAAACCTCACACACACATTCTTCAGACCACACTTCCTATAACTATGGTTTGTCAATTCAAAATTAGAGGTCTGATTCCCCTCTCAATAGCATCAGTTTTATATTGGGGTAACTCCATTGACTTTACTGGAATTCCTCCTGATTTACACCAGTTTCACTGAGAGAAGGGTCAGACACTCTTGATGTTTCTCTCTTCTATTTTTGATTACCATTAAGACACAACATTTTTACAAATTTTGCAAGATGCTGGTTAAATAAGGAGATAAATGAGCATGACTTTCCCTCATAGTACAGGGTCTCGCGGCTTTTAATTCTTTGAGCAGGGCAGTTACAAGCTCTAGAGAACTGTTGCTATCAGATATTTCTACCAGCACATGTAGTTGGGGGTCTTTTAAAATTGTCTTCAGGCTTGGCACCTTGGTTAAGCTGTTGTTCCTTCATCATCTTGGGCTAGGGGATCCTACAGAACACGAATATTGGGAGCCTGATCAAAAGTCCATCGGGTGAGTGGAAAGAGATTCCCCATGATTTTAGTGGGCTTTGGATCTGACCCTAACATATTTGCAAATGAGATCCTCATCAAATCCCTCTGCAGATATCTCCATCTGTTCGTTGGGAATAATGAAAAACCAAACAAACCCCATTTTAAAAAAAAGTAGACACTTGAAAGGCTGGTCATTAAACTACTGAAAATCTGTGGTAAGACCCATGAATTATTTCATTTGTTAGAGATGGATCCCAGGCCACAATGTATGAATCCAAAACAAAATTCAGATCTGATGTCCACCTAACGTCAGGGAAGATTTAGATCTGCGCTTTGGGCTCAGGCTCCTCTTTATTGCAAACTCCCCCATCAGCGCAAACTGCCTGGTGTTAGTTTCTCTTTTTATTGACTCTTCTCTTTCCCCTTTACGTATATTGTATTTTACTTTCTCTGTTGGTGGATTTCTTTGTTTTCTTTGCACAAATGGATCCTTCCTTTTTAACCTACTTTTATTTCTCTTGAAGAACTACTCCCTTCTCCCACAATGTAATTCCTTATTCTCTGTCTTTACTGACCTTTGCCTTTTCATTCTGACCTCATTTTCCTCTTTCTAGGCCTGATTCTCATCTCTTACCAATTGTACACTAGATTAGCTATCCATTGGCTTCAGTTCAATTATTCCTCATTTAGCCCAGTCTGAGAAGAGAATCAGAATCTTTGTGTGTAAGCTGATTTCTTTAGTACCACACACCTATTACTGACTTTCTTCTCTTGCACCACAATATTGTACTATATTGATTCCCCAATTTCTTTTCTCACCAGCTAACAATTATGCATTCTCCCAAAGCTACAATAATAGTTGAATGCTCCCTCCTCAAATAAGATTCTAACATATATGTCACCATCCTTCCTTTATTTATGTTAAGCCAAAATTATGAGTCCAATCAGTAACAGGAGCCATGAATGGCATCCATGGTGAAAACAGAACAGACATGAAGGTGGGGTGGTAGAATCATGGGTTAAAACACTAGCTTTCACCTCTGGAAATGTTTGCATAAAAGAATTTGGTGAGGCTACAGTATGTAGCAAGTGAAAATAGATTTGCTAAACTCTTGCTGATAAGTCCAGAACTGGAATGACAGAGGCAATGCTGGTCAGATTTAGGTACATTGGCCAAACTCTAGGTAATAAAAGCTCATACAGCATTTGCGTGCACTATACTTCAGACAGCACTATTACTTCCACAAGCATTAAAATTCATTCACTTTGATTATTTTTTATTAAAAAAGAAAAAAAGTAAGAAAAATGGCACATTCTTTTAGCCTATGATTAGGAAGTAGTTGTTTATTTATAGGGCCATTTGTTGCCCAAAACCATTTCGTTTACATAATTGCTTCTTCAGACTGTTTGCTTATGTCGATCAGAAAATGTATTTTGGGAGATTAGGCCATTTATATTTGTGCAAATCTGAGCAATAATTCAAATAAAGTAAGGTCAGTTTAAATGAATACCGTTCTAGCACAGGGATGAGTCTATTATATTAAAATCACCGAACTTAAGAATCTAACGATCATGTGCTTATAGGAAACATCTTCCATTTACTAATTATGTCAGTGTCACAAAAATGAAATAAAACGTCCCTAAAAACTGGATGGTGTTTAATATACACCGGAAGGTCAGACGAGAACCGACATGCAGTTTGGCAGTAAGATAGTGCTACTTATATTGGTCACTGTAATAAGCAAATAGACTCAAAAGACAATAGCAATAAACAAGGATAGCTAGCCAGCCAATTCAGGGTGTTTTAACCCCCAAATTGACATATTTGAAGAATATGAAACAGAATAATAATTATTTTGTGATATACAATATTGGGCTTGCAAAATATTTGACAGCTCTGCCCATAATCCTTCTGGTTAAATTTTTCATTGCTAATAATATTCTTTACCAACATTTGCACACCAGTGCTTAAATGTACACGTTTTAGTAGTCCCATCGGATTTAGGATTGGGGGCTTTAATCTCTTTTTCTACTTCATGTACCAGCCCCCCTTTTTTCTAATGTATTCATTATTTGTAAGTAATAGAAGTTGGAAGAATAATTTTCTGGTGGTTTGCAAACTGTTTATGTTAACTATTTGCTTGCCTAAATCACCCAGCATTGTCTTTGCTTCCTGTGTGAATGTCTGAAACTTTTTACATGAAAATATAGGCCATGATTCAGCAAAACACTTAAGCACATATTTGAAATTAAGCATGTGCTTAAGGACATTGCTGAATCAGGCCCATAATGAATAACAGAACAAACTGCAGGATGAATATTTGGCTAAACAATCATTTCTGCTAATGTCTGAACATTTCAGGAGTCTTGAACATATTCCCTAACTAGTAAGATGAGCTCAGGAACAGTAGCAAATTGAACTCCGGGCTCAGATGTGTGGACTAATTCTTGAATCATTCTTTTTCACAAATTGACCCTCTTTAGGGTGGGATTTTCTAAAAAGCTGAAGTGAATTAAGAACCCAAGTCTCATTGAATTTTAGTGCTCCTAAATCACTTTGGCTCGTTTTAAAATCTCACCCCTAGTACATAACTGACTTCTCAACGTCTCATTGGAAGATAAATGGTGTGGTATATGTGGAGCCTATGTGGCTTTTCTATACTTGGTTCATCAAGATGAGACAACTCATAATTTTTAAACAAAATTGAGTTAAAATGCATTTTCTTGATGCATCCTGCTTCAAATATCCCCTAAAAATATCACTTAAAGCTAACATTAAAAGGAAATACTATTAGGAGGGCATAAGGTAAGCTCATTTAGTTGCTCAAATTGTATAACACAATGAATTAATATGGTAATATGTCTTTAGAGACCAGGAGTAGATAATAGAGGTGAGCAGAGGTTTTCTAACTTGGTTTTGGAAAGGCAAAAGCCATTTATCATTATGTTGCAACATTGGAGGAAAACATTTCTCATTTCTTCTGACTTCATTTCTGAAAAGCTTTTGGTTTTAAAAAATCAGCTTTGGAGGTTTGCGTTCTCTATATCCAGAACACAGTTGCTGTTGAATTTAAAGACACTTCTTTATTTTATTTATTTATTTATTTATTTTTGGGTAGTAACAAGCAAATGCTGAATGTGTTCGATTTTAATCCAGTGCTTGTCCTCTTTAAAAAGTTGCAAAGTAGAAGGCTTTTTACTCACTTGTTCAATTATCTGCCAGTAGTGTAGGCGAGCAGGTGAAAAAGATGAGAAAACTGATATTTTCCAAAACAAGGTCCCAATCCTTGACTTCAGTGGAAGTATGCATGAAGAAATGCAGGATTGAGATCCAACTACAACCACTCTGCTATTAATAACCTATTGACTCATTCCATATGACCAGATGAATGCAAAATTTCTACCTTCCTTCATTCAAGTCTTTTTATGTCTTTACTTGTACGTACACTGTCTTATATTGGGTTCTTTTTAATGAACACAAACCTATTTTTGAGGGAAAGTTAGCTCTTATCCTTGGGAAACCTTGCCTCATTGCTAGCTGTATATTAAACTAAATATAGCTTACCTGTTCAACATTTTTTCTCATCTAACATTTCGTTAAACATTAAAGAAGAGAGAGAGAAAAAAAGGGAAATCCTGGGACTAAATCTCTCTCTTTGGCCCTGACTCTCTAATTATTTACAGCCATATTGGCTTTTTTAAAATTCTGTAATAACAGTTTAGAACAGGAAGTGAAGAAAAATATTGGATCCAACTGAAACAGAAGGAAAATTTTAGCAAGGCAGAATGTAATTACCCAAACTGGAATGTGGTCAGATTCAGGACACGGGAGTTAGTATTCGGGCTAATGGAAGTGGCTCAGTGCAAACATTTAAATGAAAGAATAAAAATAGTTATATGAATATGCCAACTAACCCCGATAAAGGGCCTATATAATGATGATCTCTCTGATTTTTTCAACTCCAGGCAGAGTAAGGCTGCAGCCACACTGCCAGCTAAAATACATTTCTTTGCACTGTTATGTGCTCAGAATGGGGAGCAGAAAGAGAAAGCCATTCCCCAAAGATAAGCTGTCACAAAATGCTCCCTGTTTGATGGTGACATCTTTGGTCCACATTATACCTACAGGAAGCCTAATAACATTATACTCCAAAAATGAAATAACAGCTCTAGGATGCTATGGGCGTCAAGCATAAAATTAATTACAAGGCACGTTTACATACTGAAGTACCAGTTTATTGACAAACTAATAATCTTTGAAGAGACTTTGACATAATATTACTCACACTGCATATAGAAGCACAAAAATAATTTGCAATCAGCTTCTCAAACAGCAGTTTGCACAAACCAGCTATTCACTCCAGCTATAACCATAGGCTTCTGAACCACTGGGTGTCTGTCTCTGTGTCTCTCTCACTTTGTACAGATAGCATTCTGTATTGCTTGCTGGGAAATTCTGCAAGACATGACAAAGAGGGAAACACAAATCTAAATATTCTTAAGGCTATGCCTGATGAACTCCAAGTAGAGAAAATGCTACTTCCCAGACACTGACAATCAGAAATATAATAACTTTCATGTTTACCTTCATTCAAATGTGCAGCTTTAAAATGTTAAAGGTAAATACTGATAAGTGATGGTTCCTTTGAGAAAATTAATAATACTTATGATAATACATACAGCATGGTTTTATGTAGTCCCTTTCATGCAAAGAATCAACACTTTACAAATGTTAGTCAAGCCACACAGCATCTGGGTGAGGTAGAAATATGTTATATGGGTAAACTGAGGTACCAAGAGGTTAAGTGTCCTGCATGTGTCACAGACAGAGTCAGTAATAGAACCCAGGAGTAATGTTTCCAGAGCTGTGTGCTAACCACTAGATTACATTGCCTCTAGTTCACCTTCTGATCACGGTAAAGACTATTTAATAAATGGCCTTTAATAAAGCCTCAGATCACTTGAACCGCACAGACTGGCAAATGATAAATGGACTGCTTCAAAGATGCAGTTCATAATCAAATCATAAGTATAATTCAGCTTAATGGAGTCATTGTTCTTCTGTGCACCACATACATGCCAGGACACCATTCTCTCTGATTGAGGTTTCAAAGAACTGAAACGTATGGTCTTCCAAAAGCCAAAATGTGAGCTATCCTGTGCTGTAGCTTAAGCATTATCTGCAGACACACAAAAACACACTGGCAAAGCAGTTCAAAGAGTCAGGTAGATGATCCTGTAGGAAACCTTCAAACGTTTTCTCTGATTCAGCTTTAGCTGTCAACAAGATGTCTGTGTCCCTGTTGATTTTAATATATGGAGCAACTTGGTGCTGGGATCTGAAAAAGAAGCTTCTGGTTCTGGGAAGTCACTTTGTAGCAAATAACGCTGCTCACCAAGGAGAGCCATATGTAGAAAATGGTTAAAGAAAGGACAGTAGGCAGTAGTGCACAGATACTGAGTCACACTAACACAGAGATTTGCACTGAAATACTATGGGCCAGATCCTCAGCTGGTGTAAATTGGTGTAGCTCCGTTGACTTCAGTGAAACTACCTTGATATATACCAGCTGAGGATCGGGCTCTAAGATTGCATTCCTCTGAATTATTGAAGCCAGCTGACAGGAACCACCATCACTTACTGGGTTCTCCAGGGGAGAAAGCAAAAAGGAGTTTAAAACATAAGCCAGAGTAGATAAAATGGCCATTCCAGACGTCCTTTACTGGAGTATTATGGTATCTCCACTCCAAGCCTTGGACATGACTATTTGAAAGGAATGCTTTTTTCACCACCTTAAAACTAAGAGGCATGCTACTTCCCCAGAGATCTATGAGCTATGGGACCCTTGTGGTGCCCTGTTTGGCCAAACTGCAGTCCAAGCTGCAGACGTGGTTAAAGGGATGGAACTCTCTGTGGTAAAAACCTGACTTTAGACCAGAAAGAAGTGCTTCAAAGTTGTTCCATATACTGTTTCCCAGAACTGTGTGCTTCAAGGGTGGTGGGGGTGGGTTTGTTTGTTTGTTTTGTTTTGTTTTAAATACAGGACTAAATCAGTGCCACTAGGCCAGAAATTCTTAGCAATATTACTTACAAACCAGTAGAGGAAAATACTAGCGGAAAGTATGTGTTGATATGGAAACAAAGTTTATTTTCCACTTTCCAAAAGTGTGGATTTGTTTGGTTTAATAAACAATAGTGAGTGAAATAATGGGCCAAATCCCACGTGCAGTCTTTTTGGTGGGGGGTGGGAGGTGTCTCATTGTGGTAGGTAATAATTAGCACAATTACTTTAAGAATTAGAAATACCTTGACAATGGATATATTATATATTGCTGAACTAGGCCAGACAAAAATACAGGCCTTGCTCTTGAAGTGCAAGGCATCTGTGAAGCCAGTAGATCTGCCCCCCACCTCCGCCAACCTTACATAAATGTGAAATAACGCTCCTACACCATCCCCAGCTGTCAGCCAATGAACAGCTGAGGAGAAGGTAGAGTAGCCGTTTGACTGACGCCTACCCTGATTTTCAAATAAATGCTCCAGCGAAGTTAAAGGTATCAGTAATACTATTCTTACCTCTATCACACTCATGGGAACCCAAATTTTTCAATTTGCATTGTAAGCTCCCAGCTTCAGAGACTGAGAGACAGATTTTCATTTAAACTAAGGGTCTGCTCTAGCAGAGTAAAGGGGCCTTAATGGGGACAGAAATGTAATTTTTCAAGACCGATGTGGTGTTCTCTTTTCTTGTATAAGGCTGAGTGACAGCTCAGTGATTAATAAGTTAAAAATAATTATAGGAGGCAGATAGCTGTATTTGATCCACATTCCAGACATGTTCCATTAAATAAAAAGGTACTGGAGAATTCTACTCCACATCAAAATAAAAACTGAGTGATGACTGCAACAGATAAATCAATGAGAAACCACAGTGTTAAAGCACATCTAGTACTTTGGAGAGATGTCTCTGACTCATCAAAAGCCAAAGTTTCTGATGAATGTTCAGTATTGAACAAATTGTTCTATTTAGTTCAGTCCTACATCACAATGATCCAGTATGAAAGGAACAAAATATTATGTTTTCATACCATTGGCCTCTCCTGAACGTACTTATTCCTCTCCTGGATGTGTCTCCTTAGAGAGTCAGGACCTACAATAGTTCTGAGAAATATTACTTCACTACATGCTCATCCAATGGGAGATAAATTCTAGTGGACTGCAACATTCCAATTCACAGTACAGACTTTACAGCACATACACTATGACGAGACTAATCGGCCATATTCAATTATTATTTGTATTACAGTAGTATCCAGCGGCCTCAATCAGGATGGGGCCCTGTTATGCTGGACACTGGAGAAGTACAAAATAAAAGACAGTCCCTATCCCAAAGAACTTAACATCTAATTTAAAAAAAAAAACTTTGTAATGTCTAGGAATTGGGTAATACCCTCTCAATAGTTTGTGAGCTCTTTTTGGGGCCTCCCTGTCTACTGTTGCAGAAGCCACCAGAACCTAACAAAGCATTATAATTTCACATGTTGATTGTGGTAGGGCCCGAAGGCCCACCAGAGTGTCTAAAGCCTGTTGTGCTCAGGCTGAACAAAGACAGAGTAGGAGATGGTCCCTGCCTCAGAGAGCTCATAACCTAAATAGACTAGACAGACATGGGCTGGGGGAAGGGGTAGAATGCACGAGCGGAGTGAACAATGTGATGGCAGCAAACAGCATGTTAGTTCTATTTATTTATTTATTGCTGGGGAGGGCAGGGAGACTTGCTCTTAGGAAGGGATCAGCTAAATGAAAATAAAATAGAAGGGGAGGGGCAAAGAGGAGAAGAGAAGAGGGAAAGAGGGGCAGTAGAGTGAGGCTGTGAAGGAGAGAAGAGAGGAGGGCTGGAGCAAACAGCCAAACAGTCCAGTCAAAATTGTAGAAAATTCTGTGAATGGCTGGAGATCCAGAGGTCCCTGCTTTGGTTGCTTCTTCCCCTACTGGCTGGAGTCTCTGGCCGCTCCTTTCTTTAGTTTTCTCACAAGCGAGGAGAGACCATTTGGGTCCTAGTGTCCCCAGAGTGTGTGTGTGAAGGTCTGCACTAGGTCCAGAGAGGTGCTTGAGAGAGTGGCAACCCCAACGGGGCTTCATTTTACCCCTTGTCCCCTCAAAGCTGCAATCCCTGCTCTGGCTGCATCTGTCCCTGTCAGCTGGCAAGCAACAGGGTATATATTTAACTTGGCCTTATGTGTTGGAATATAGTTAGTTAACATGGTTATTTGGAACCCAACTGTCTCTATGTGGTTTCCTCATTTTGTTAACATTGTGTAGAGAGTAAAGATACAATTGTCATGCTGTCTGCAGTGGTTTACAGCTGTGAGTGCCCACCTCAAGGCAGACTGTCAAAAAGCAGGGCAGACATCCCAAACTGGTGGTATGTTCCATAATTAGATTTCACCAACCCCGTAACAAATGTGAACTCCTGGATCACTTTAACAGTCTTACCACGGAGTCACAGACCATCCCTCCAGGCTCTCCAGTCTATCTTCCCGCCAAGGCAAACTGGGCTTAATGATAAATGGTCCCTTACACCAAAGATCACAAAAGAATCAGGTTGCTCCCAGTCCAAAGAGACCAGTCACTTACCCCACATAAGATTGTACCTCGGATCTCACACCAAAGCCAATGCTTGTAGCCAATCCTATAGTAAACTAACCAAGCATTTATTAACTAGGAAAAAGAAATGAGAGGGTTATTCACAGATTAAAGCAGGCAACATATATACACAAATGAGTCAGTCTATGGTTCCAAAAGGTGACAGAGATGTGGTAATCTGCCAGCACTGAATGTCTTCTTAGGGTTGACCCTGGGGTTCTCTGCTTTTGTTTCCCAGTTCCAGCTTTGTGAGTGTCCAAACAGTAAAGAGATAAAGAATTTTCATGTCAGCTGTCTGTATTTCCTTCTTCCAATACTCAAGTTGTTGGGACGAGCTTTCTTGCACGAAGCAACCTTCATGGGCGAGAGAGGCCCATAGCCCAGTCTATGTATTCTGATGCTTCTCAATGGCTCCCTTAGTTTTGATAATCCTTCTTGATGGGTGGGGGAACCCTTCTCCTGCCTGAGTTCAGACGTTCAGAGCAAGCATATTTAGAGTTATAAAGCAAAACATACATAATACCTTATAACATGGGATACAGACATTACAAGTAAGATTAATGCATGCAGCAACTTCCAAGCATTTTACAGAGTCTAAAAACTAAAGACATCCTTACAAGTCTAACATGTATCTTGAACAATACTAACATACAGGTGAGCTGATCTGGTTTCCAGCTATGAGTTTGTCAATGCTCAGCTGAGCCTACAGCCTTGGCAAGAGCAGGCACCTGGTCCACTAGCATCATAACAACTTTTGTCAAGCAAACACAAGTGAGGTTCCCTCATCAGCCATTTTCCAGGAGGAACCACTGGTTTCACATGAAAACGTTGTAAAAATGATCCAGTGTTTCATTAACCATCTAAGAATAACTTAGAACATAAGAATGGCCGTACTGGCTCAGACTAATGGTCCATCTAGCCCAGTATCCT
This sequence comes from Mauremys reevesii, assembly GCF_016161935.1. Classification (NCBI taxonomy): domain Eukaryota; kingdom Metazoa; phylum Chordata; order Testudines; family Geoemydidae; genus Mauremys; species Mauremys reevesii. The sequence continues at coordinate 62,237,006 of NC_052624.1, read as the reverse complement.
GTCTACTGACAGTGGCCAATGCCAGGTGCCCTAGAGGGAGTAAACCTAACAGGTAATGATCAAGTGATCTCTGTCCTGCCATCCATCCCCACCCTCTGACAAACAGAGGCTAGGGACACCATTCCTTACCCATCCTGGCTAATACCCATTAATGGACTTAACCACCATGAATTTATCCAGGTCTCTTTTAAATGCTGTTATAGTCCTAGCCTTCACAACCTCCTCAGGCAAGGAGTTCCACAGGTTGACTGTGCACTGCGTGAAGAAGAACTTCCTTTTATTCGTTTTAAACTTGCTGCCCATTAATTTCATTTGTTGGCCCCCAGTTCTTGTATTATGGGAATAAGTAAATAACTTTTCCTTATCCACTTTCTCCACATCACTCATAATTTTATACACCTCTACCATATTCCCCCTTAGTCTCCTCTGTTCCAAGCTGAAAAGTCCTAGCCTCTTCAATCTCTCCTCATATGGGACCCGTTCCAAACCCCTAAACAGTTCTAATGGCTTTGAAGTAATTTTTAAATAATTTAGACTTCTAAATTGCATTCTCCCATCCCAAATTAAACATTTGAGTGTGTGTTTATCATGTTTATTTTAATGATTGCTATTTTTGTAAAATCCCTCTTTTTATGTAATTGCTGCCTGCCTCCAGTGTTCTCGGCGTGTTACACAACGTGCTACTGTCATGTGCATTACTCTCACTAATTTATGTACAGCCAGAAGGAGATTTTCCTTGTTAGGAGCAGGTGGAAATGAAAAAAAAAAAGTTCTAGTAAGAAATGCTGCTCTTCTAGTAGGTTTAAACAAAACCCAGGTCATTAAAATGGGTGTCACACCTTAGCAGAGGAAAATGGGATTATTTCAAAATTTGTATTACATTTCTTAATGGATTAGACCGCAAGATCTGATGCAATGAGTAATTTCATACATTGTAAGGCCAGAAGGGATCACAGTGATCAACTAGTCTGACCTCCTGCATAACAAAGGCCAGAGGTGCCAGCGTCAAGCTCATCACTTCAGGTGAACTACAGCACATGCATATTTATAGTAAATAGCACTTTCATTGCCTTCCCCACCTTGAACTGAATTTTACATCCATGAAAGGGGCTGATCAGAACACTGAGGATTAAGGCCCAAATTTTCAAGCTTAGGGCTAGTCTACACTAGGAACTTACACTGATATAGCTACCTCCCTCAGGGGTCTGAAATATCCACATCCCTGAGAGAGGCAGTTATTCCAACCTAACACCAGGTGTAGAGAGTGCTAGGTCAATGGAAGAATTCACTGGTCGACATAGCTACCACCTCTTGGGGAGATGGACTACCTCTCCCAGTGGAAGAACCCCTCCCATTCTCACAGGTAGTGTCTACACTGCACAGCTGTAGCATTTTAAGTGTAGACATACCCTTAGTTACCTAAATCCATATATAAGCACCTATTTAAAATAAGTCCCACCTTCACTCCTTCCAGGGGACTTGTGGATCTTCAGCACCTCTGAAGATCAGGTCACGTATTTAGGTGCCTAAGTATGGATTTAAGGTGCCTAGTTTTAGGCAGCCATATATAAAAGTTTGGGCATAGGGTCCTCTATTTATCCACAGAGCAGGTAGAAGAACTGCCAGTGTGCCTCAGCCGTGACTGGCAGGTACCACCTCTAAGGTGAGTGGCTAGGTCAGTTATTCAGCCCTTGTTGTCGGTGATGAGACTGCCAACAGAGTCCAGAGCCCTGCCAGCTGTGATGATCTGTCCTTCCATTTCAATTGTATCTTCCCAAGTTTCTTTTCCTTCTAGCTGACCTTGATCTTATTTCCCCCAACACACCAAAAGGTCTATCGGTAGAAATCCCACCATTAATCTGTTCATTATACAGGTATTTCCGTATTACATGCTTGTGACCCCAGTTTTATACTGCAAACTTCACTCTGACCCAGCATCATCTTAATTCTCTCATTTATGTCCTAGACAAACAAAATCAGCTGTTTTTCATCTCCTGTTGTAATTAATTCAAATGTTTTCCAACATTTATTCTGTTATTTAAATGTATTCTGGAGAATGGAGCAGACAGACAGATGCACAATTTATTTTTAGGATTTCTGATTTGTAAGGAGCAGTATAAGAAGAAAAAGTGCAATCATAGAATCATAGAACTTGAAGGGACCTTGAGAGGTTATCTAGTCCAGTCCCCTGCACTTGTGGCAGGACTAATTATTTAGACCATTCCTGACAGGTGTTTGTCTAACCTGCTCTTAGAAATTCTTAGTGATGGAGATTCCACCACCACCTTAGGCAATTTATTCCAGTGCTTAACCACCCTAATAGTTAGGAAGTTTTTCCTAATGTCCAACCTAAACCTCCCTTGCTTCAATTTAAGCCCATTGTTTCTTGTCCTATTCTCAGAGGATAAGAAAAACAAATTTTCTTCCTCCTCCTTGTAACAACCTTTTACATCCTTGAAAACTGTTATCATGTCCCCTATCAGTCTTCTCTTTTCCAGACTAAACAAACCCAATTTATTCAATCTTCCCTCATAGGTCATGTTTTCTAGACTTTTGATGATTTTTATCGCTCTTCTCTGGACTGTCTCCAATTGAGGCCTAATCAGAGCACAGTAGAGTGAAAGAATTACTTCTCGTGTCTTGCTTACAACACTCCTCCTAATACATCCCAGAATGATGTTTGCTTTTTTTGCAACAGCATTACACTTTTGACTCATATTTAGCTTGTGGTCCACTTTGACCTCCAGATCCCTTTCCATAGTACTCCTTCCTAGGCAATCATTTCCCATTTTGTATCTGTGCAACTGATTGTTCCTTCCTAAATGGAGTACTTTGCATTTGTCCTTATTGAATTTCATCCTATTTACTTCAGACCATTTCTCTAGTTTGTCCAGATCATTTTGAATGTTAATCTTATCTTCCAAAGCACTTGCAACCCCTCCCAGCTTGGTATCATCCACAAACTTTATAATTGTACTCTGTATGCCATTATCTAAATCATTGATGAAGATATTGAACAGAACCGGACCCAGAACTGATCCCTGTGGGACCCCACTCGTTATAGTCTTCCAGCATGACTGTGAACCCCTAATAACTACACTCTGGGAATGATTTTCCAACCGGTTTTGCACCCACTTTATAATAGCTCCATGTAGGTTGCATTTCTCTAGTTTATTTATGAGAACGTCATGGACAGTATCAAAAGCTTTACTAAAATCAAGATATACCACGTCTAACACTCTCCCCTATCCACAAGGCTTGTTACCATTTCAAAAAAGCTATGAGGTTGGTTTGACACGATTTGTTTTTGACAAATCCATGCTGTTACATATCACCTTATTATCTTATAGATGTTTGCAAATTGATTGCTTAATTATTTGCTCCATTATCTTTCCAGGTACAGAAGTTAAGCTGACTGGTCTGTAATTCCCTGGGTTATCCTTATTTCCCTTTTTATAGATGGGCACTATATTTGCCCTTTTCCAGTCTTCTGGAATCTCTCCCGTCTTCCATGACTTCTCAAAGATCGCTAATGGCTCAGATATCTCTTCAGTCAGCCCCTTGAGTATTCTAGGATGTATTTCATCAGGCCCTGGTGACTTGAAGACATCTAATTTGTCCGAGTAATTTTTAACTTGCTCTTTCCCTATTTTAGCCTCTTCTGATCCTATCTCATTTTCACTAGCATTCACTACATTAGACGTCCAATCACCACCAACCTTCTTGGTGAAAACTGAAACAAAGAAATCATTAAGCACCTCTGCCATTTCCACATTTTCTGTTATAATACACACACACACACACCATTGAGTAATGGGCCTACCCTGTCCTTGGTCGTCTTCTTGCTTCTAATGTATTTGTAGAATATTTTCTTGTTATCCTTTATGTCTCTAGCTAGTTTGATCTCATTTTGTGCCTTGGCCTTTCTAATTTTGTCTCTACATAACTTGTGTTATTTGTTTATATTCATACTTTGTAATTTGACCTAGTTTCTACTTTTTGTAGGACTCTTTTTTTGATCTTTAGATCATTGAAGATCTCCTGCTTAAGCCAGGATGGTCTCTTGCCATCTTTCCTATCTTTCCTATGCAGTGCGATAGTTTCCTCTTGTGCCCTTAATAATGTCTCTTTGAAAAACTGCCGTCTTCTATTGTTTTTCCCCTTAGACTTGCTTCCCATGGGATCTTACTTACCAACTCCCTGAGTTTGCTAAAGTCTGCCTTCTTGAAATCCATTGTCTTTATTTTGCTGTTCTTCCTCCTACCATTCCTTAGAATCATGAACTCTACCATTTCATGATCACTTTTACCCAAGCTGCCTTCCACTTTCAAATTCTCAACCAGTTCCTCCCTATTTGTCAAAATCAAATCCAGAACAGCCTCTCCTCTGGTTGCTGTCGCCACCTTCTTAAATAAAAAATGGTCTCCAATACATTCCAAGAATGTATTGGATAATCTGCGCCCTGCTGTGTTATTTTCCTATCAGATGTCTGGGTAGTTGAAGTCCCCCATCACCACCAAGTCCTGTGCTTTGGATGATTGTTAGCTGTTTAAAAAAAGCCTCATCCACCTCTTCTACCTGGTTAACTGGTCTGTAGTAGACCACTACCATGACATCACCCTTGTTTTTTACCCCTTTTATCCTTACCCAGAGACTTTCAACAAGTCTGTCTCCTATTTCCATCTCAATCTCAGTCCAAGTGTACACATTTTTAATATATAATGCAACACCTCCTCCCTTTTCCCCTGCCATCCTTCCTGAGCAAGCTGTATCCTTCTATATCAATATTCCAGTCGTGTGTATTATCCCACCAGGTCTCTGTGATGCCAACTATGTCATGGTTGTGATTATTTACTAGCATTTTGAGTTCTTCCTGCTTATTCCCCATACTTCTTGCATTAGTATACAGACATCTAAGATACTGATTTGATCCCCCCCGACAGTTCTGTCTTGTCTCTCCTTTATCCCTGCTATAACAGCCCATGCTCCCCCCAAATTCCAAACCTTCTCCCAGGTCTCCATATTCTTGACTTACCTTGTGGACTTTGGTCACCTGCTCCCTTCGAACCTAGTTTAAAGCCGTCCTCACTAGGTGAGACAATCTGTATCCAAATATGCTCTTCCCCTTCCTCAATAGGTGCTCCCCATTTCTTCTTAGCAGTCCTTCTTCCTGGAACAGCATCCCATCATCAAGGAAGCCGAAGCCCTCCTGGTGACACCATCTTCACAGACAGGCATTCATCTTCAAGTGAATAATAATAATTCAATAATAATTGAAAATGTCATGGAAATTCCAGTCCATCTGAATGACTATGAAAATATGATCAAACAAGACACCAGCCCAGAATATACAGGTAGAGCATCAATGACAGGAGAACATTTGCCCATTTATTATGACACAAAACTGTTATGCAGAACAATCCTATCTATTCTTAGGATTCGTTCCAAAACCCTCCAAACACAGCAGCATCCTCTAGCAGCTGATGAATGAAATATCACTAGGTCAAGTGTCTCCTAGTTTGTTATACTTTTGAATTGTAGTTGATTTAAAATAAACCCAGGTGTAGGATGCAAACATACTTTTTTCTGCCATTATTGTAAATCATAGCATTATTTCGTTAAAAGTATTTTCCACGAGAACAGCTCAGAAAACAATATGCTCTTTGATCATGTGTGGTACGTTATTAGCGACTTTAGTTGCATATTGCAATTTTAAAAGGCTTTAACTTTACAGACAATGGATGGGCTTATGAAAATGAAAGCCATAGAAATAAATCATCCTTCAGTAATGAAAAAAAGAGAATGATATAATTTCTATTTGTCAAGGCATAATGATGTCACCATCCATTTATCCTCTGCACTTAAAGGTTGAAGCCATTCAACAAATCTCTCCTGAGCCACATACATCTGTTGCTTTAATGGTGGCTACAGCAAAGCTTTCTGATTAGTTCACACATCATTCATCAATTAGAGCAGAAGGTAAAAGTTATTTCTCCTACCCATAGTGCTTCATTAAAAAAATAACCTTTAATGTAATGAATGATGGCAGAATTTAGAAATAAATAAGATGAGAGCCAGTTCTAAAGGAGGTCACTCTTTGAAGGATTCCACCTCTTGTCTAGGGTGGAGGAAAATGAGGACGAATGCAGGACTTAAAATCTGGTGAGAAATTTGTGCTCCATTACAGCTTTATATTGTATTAATATATTGCATTAATGCAACTTGATACATATACCATGTTACATGCAATTTTGCCCAGAAGATAACAGAATAATAAAAACAATACTTAGTGCTTATAGAGTGACTTATATCCAAAAGTCTCATACAGCTTTGCAGGTATTAGTGAATTAATTCTTACCACACCCCTGTGAGGTGGAGGGTATTTGCCTCATTTTACAAATGGGGAAACTGACTCACGGATGGGTTAAGTTATTTGTCCAAGGTTGCGCATGAAATTTACAGCCAACACAATACATCATGTTAAGGCTCTGTCTTGAAAGCACCTCAGAAGTGCTTACACAGCAGGGATGCTAGGCCTCTAGGAAGTCAGACTAGACTTTGCACTAAGATGACCCCCTACTAGTAGTGTTGTGCATTGAAGGATCATGAAGCACACAAATGATTTTCTTAAATGTTTAAAGTGATGTTCTGCTCCAAAATGTTTTCTGAAAACTGGCTTTGCAGCATGGCAAACTTATTGTCTCAGTGACCATTTGTATCACATTTGCTCAATTTACCAGTCAAAACATGGGATTTCTCACTACCAACCCTGCAAACTCAACCAGGTATGTAAACATCGGGCTGTGTTCTTTCCAGCTCTCACTTCAGCAGTCATAAAATTAGTGTGAAAAAAGAGCTTGGGGTTTGATCCTTCAGTCCTTATTCAGCCCAAACTGCTACTGCAGACTGCAGTACTAGGCTCTTAGTTGACAAGTCTGTTCAATGATACTCAAACCAGCATAGAATCTTGCACATTTTCTGTAACAAGGGCCTCTGGGGTGAGGAAATAAATCTCTACCCATCACTTCCATGAGTCTGTCTATTACACTCTCCATACCTGCATTGGCTCTGCGCTACAATAGCAGGAGTGTAAAGCATAAAAACTGTGCAAGCTTACTAAAGACAGGGAACCTGATTCTTCGTTGATGCCAATGGAATTACACTGGCGTAAACTGGTGGAAGAAGGCAAGCTTGCCTGGTCTACACTGGGGGTGGGGTGGGGGGGTCGATGTAAGATACGCAACTTCAGCTACAGGAATAGCATAACTGAAGTCGACGTATCTTGTTTCAACTTACCTCCCATCCTCACAGCGCAGGATTGATAGCCGCGGCTCCTCCATCAACTCCGCCTCCGCCGCTTGCCCTGGTGGAGTTCCGGAGTCGACAGAAGCGTGTTCAGGAATCGATATATCGCGTCTAGATGAGACGTGATATATCAATCCCTGATAAATCGATCGCTACCCGCCAATCCGGCAGGTAGTCTGGACATTTTTCAAAGTTGAATTAATAGGGCTGGTGGTGAGGAAACAGTCAATGGAGTGACATCAGTGGAAAAAACTGACCCTGCCTTTTCATAGACTCATTCTCCCTCAGAAAAGGAATTTATTATCATGATAGTAGAAATGTTGACAACATGATAGCCTCAGACTGAGCTATTGTAATGACATTTAGGGCTTGATTGCAGTATGGGGCAGTAGGGAACTGCACCAGCCCAGAGCTGGAGGACCAGAAGGCACTCTCGCCTCCCAGAGCTCCCAGGTGCATAGACTTAATGGGGTGCAGTGTACTCCCTCTGCATAGCCACCACCCTTACTGGAGTGCCATGTCCCCCCCTTTCTCTCCCACCTCTGCCAGGGTGAGAGTGGGCAGGGACTGGATTCCTGCCTGGCTTTTATACGGGGGTCTCATGGGGAGCCTTCACAAGTCACACTGTGAGAGCACTAGGCAGCGCTTGCACCCAATGAACACTCTGAATAGACCTGCACATATTTCCCCTAAGTCTCAAACCCAGCTTTGATCTGGGGTCTGATGCATTTGAAATCCTCAGTCCATGCTTCCAAAACATTGACAAACCTGGTCTCCACAAACCTTCCTCCTCGGTGACAAGTACCACTGGGGACATTAACGGCCACTAGAGAGGACTCTGGATTTACATCTCATTTTATCGGTGACATCAAATGAAATTAAAACTGCTCATGTCCAGCTCCCACTCAAATCTTTCTGCTACTGCATATAGCTGTAGGGACTAATCCTGCATTAGCAGGAGGATGGCCTTTATCCCATGATGGGCTCTTCCATCTCTAATTTCTATGATCACCAAAGCAGTTTATGAAATACAGTTGTTTAATATTGATCAGCCTGAGTTTTCATTGTACCCATGGGTTACGTAGCATGCAAAATACACCACCCACAAATGTGGTATTGTAATAGCAATTGCGCCTGCTTTCATCCCATTTGTTATCTATTGATTTGAATGGCTTTGAGATAACCAGGGCTGATTTTCATAAAAACCCTTTGTAAACAAGATTTTTGTGTCAGTGGAACAATTCAGGTTCAATAGTACTATCTACTTGTGCCTAAGTCTGCATTTGTGCAAGCGGTGACTTTCAAAAGCTACAAGCACAGGCTAGTCTGTACAAAATACATTTTAAGAGCTGATATTAAAGTTAACGTGAAAGTTCAGAGATGCAAAATAATTTAAATGCACAGAAGAGGTAGCAATAACGTTTCTAAACTGAGGCAGTGAATTATGTATCTATGAAATATTAAAAATGCAAAGCTGACTCTATTTGCATTTGGAATGCCCCCTAGCTGTTACTGAGGAGGAGGAAATTGCTTTATGCTGAATTCAAGGGCACACTACTTAGTGCTGTATTTAAGTCAAGGAGGACTATCACTCATTTTTATTCTACCACTTAACTCGTGCTTATGTAATCTGTCTGGTAGCCACATCAGTTGCCTTCTATTATTTTCAATCACAAGAAGAGAATATATAATTCAATCATTAAACCTTTATTTTCACCTGCTTTGAGATCTCTCCGAACCATGGTGCTACGTGTAAATAATCACGAGCTGTCATCAGGTGGGCGATAGGACTAGCACTGATGGGTGGCACTCTCCAGAAATCGCTTATTGGTAATCAGGCAACATGGTTGAACTTATTCCCCAGTTTGGGAATATGACGGACACTTTGAAACAAATGAATGCAGCTGCCGTCAGTCGGTTTGACTGCAGACAAACAGCACATTCCCTTTCACTAGAGGAGGGTAAGTTACCAGTGCACAGGGATCCAAACACATGAGGGCTCGATTAATAAGAACGAGTGAAATCCCTGACTTTGGTGAAAATGTTTTGCCATATATCAGACCTGAACAGCATGAGTGTGAAATGTGCTAAAGCACCTTGCTTAAAGGACTTCCTCAAGCCAGGTAGATTTAAAATTAGACCCCTCCTGCCCAAATTCACTGGTGCATCTATGCCAGCATTAACTGGGGTAGAGTCTGCTCAGAGCCCTGGCAGCAGAAAGTTCACCAAAGGAGGAAGTTACAGTCGTGTAAAAGCAGTAAAGAGCCAGCACATCCCAACAACACAGGGGTACTGGATGGAAATGGGATGGGCTGGGACTGGGGTAGCTGATTAAGGTATTCCTCGGCAGCCTCTCTTGGGGTGGGGTTCTGATAGGATCTATCTGTAAACTAGAGCTGCCTTCCTTTATCAATAACTCCACTTGCTCTTCTTGGGGCTGAGACCCTCTCGGGGCTCCATCACCAGCAGCAATGAGTCTGCTCCACCAAGCTTTGATTTGTTTTGCTGATGCACATGAGAGCACTCAGGTGTGTGACCAGCCGAACACCTCAAACAGTGAACACATTGAATTGGCTGACTTTTCACAAACAGACCCCATGGGACGGCGCTCAGAGCCCACATATTGCAAACAAACGAATGTGTTTGTCTAGGTTACTAGTAAGAACTCAGATTATTAAAGTGGAAAGTATTTTTAAAACCCAATATGTTTTATCTGATTGTGCTGTTTGTTTAGCTTTTGCATGTCTCTCAACCTGAACAGTAAAAATCAATGAAACATTGATTCCATTTTTATTGACAGTTGGTTTCACTTTCAGGTTCTCACGGCTGCAGTGTGCTTGGGTTTGCAACCCTATAGGAAAAATGTTTATAGAAAAAACAATTGTTTCCACTGGAATTCAGGGAGAGAAATCAGGCATGAAACTATTTCTATTGGTCTTAAATTTTGCTTGTTTTTTTTTATAAAAAATAAATTTGGGGCCAAATTTGAGTTTACAATATCCCTTTAAGAGTGAATAGATTTATCTTTAGGAATGCCACCTCGGGGGATTTTCTGTGCTGGCAGTGAATCTTTTAGTATGGAGATTTATTTAAAATAATTAATCCAGAGTTGTTAAAAACAAAAAACAAACAAACCAAAAAAAGAACTTAAAGTTTAAAGTATGCAAGCCTGCCGGCCATGTATTTCCAAAACAAGGTTTGGTGATTTATTTGTTTATTTAGATTTAAATACTATAACATAAAAGAATGCTTATCTGAGCTGTCAGCACTGTTGCTATTAATTAAAAGACACAATGCAAAAATATCTGGGAACTCCAAAGTGCATCATATTTCCATCCCAACCACTAGTCAGCAAACATAATACAAATCAAATTTTCCAACTTCTAATATACTTCTCCAATAAAAAGAAAAAACCCTGTTTTCTTTAGCCATCCCTGAATGCCTTTTCATACAGAGAATGACAATGGGATATGGTACCTGGTCCTTGGATCTGGATCAGGTTAAGATTTGGCTCTGCTACATAAGGACTAAGGATTGGGTTCAGAACTGAGAGAAAATCTTGTGACACATTCTCATGATATTAGAGAGACAAGCTGAGTGAGGTAATACCTTTTACTGGACCAACTTCTGTTGGTGAGAGTCAGCCCAGAACAGCAGTTACCTCACAAAACTGACAATTGATCTCATGAGATTTGTCTCTGCTTTAGTTGTGGAGTTCCTACATGAGATTACCATCACCTAGCCTGAAATCTCACAAGAACAACAATTTTCACAAGATTTTGGTCATATTTGAAATAGAAGCAGGAAAGAAAAGAAGGGAATTGAACTACTACCAACGCCAGGAACAAAACCATAGAGGTGTGTGTGGATCTGGGAAATAGAATCTTAAAATTGAAGGGGTTTGGATGTGAGCTTCCAGTTGTGACTCATCAATAATTTCCTCCAATCTCTGTACTTTTGTGTCTGATGTGAGAGCAGAAAGTGATGTCTAACTGTCTTTTAAATGGATATCAGAAGTATGGAAAAGAAGATGGCTAAGCTGGAGGTAGTGTATGTATCATCTGTGTTAGAGAGAACCAGAGAAATGAATGTGACTTAAGAAAAGAGTTTAAAGAAGTGAGAATCAGCACAGTAGAAGAGAGGTAACAATATAAGTGAATAATAATATTGTGTCTGCAGAGGGAGATTAAATATTATATCCACAAAAATTTGACAGCTGCTGATATTAGAAGAATTTTGGCAGCCACAACAGAAACATCATGCATCAGAGTTAAGGACAAAAAGGGTTGCTAAGGGATTCCTTATTGTAGCTGCATTATACCGTGCAGGGTGGTAAATCAGGAAGTGTTACAGAGAATATTGCTCGGTAGAAAAAAGTCAAAAGATTGTTCATTGGAGATAATTGTGACTTAGAAAATTTTCGGTCAAAGCTGCAGAAAAGTACGTCTTTAATGCTTAGCCATGAAATGTTTTGTTTAAATATTAAAGGAGAAAGTTATCCTGACTGTTAAATCAATAACAAATCAGGCCTGGAACCTGTTTTACGATCTCGGACTCTGAGCCCCTTAACTGCTAGTATCATAAATGATGTCACATTTCAGCAGTCCTGAGGCTGCCAATACTCCAATATGCCAATTTTAATTAAAAACTTTCATCTGAAATACAGCCTACCATTTACTGATGGCGAGAATGTTATGCTGAGCAGAATGGAGCCTGCTTTCTTTTATGGTCAGTAAACTTCACTCATGCGGCAGACCTGTCCAAAGACTGCCCTCTCCCCCGCCACAGCTACATTTTCAAAATAGAGTTGAAATGGAACTTTAGTATCTCTTAGGCCTTGTGCTGGTCCTCTGCACATCAGTGAATTTCACCCACCAATGAAAATCACAGCCCCAAATACATCACATTCTCATTTTTACTCAACGTGAGCCTGATCTAAATTCCACTGAAGTCAGTGGAATTTGCCTTCAACAGGCTACAGATTAAGCCTTACAGTATGAATTTCATCAAGCATTAAGGACCCTATATTGATTAAAATCAACAAACCATTTATCGTCTGATTCTGGTTTACACAAGGGTCTCTTTACACCACTCGGGGGGTAAATGTAAAGGGCTGGTGACAGTGTGATGGGGGATTTAATCAAACATTTTTTCACCCCTGAAAACAAAGTTTTATTCGTTTCCACCAGACCTGGACAAAGAGTCGAGCAGGGGAGGCTCTCATTGCTTAAAACTGGTTCACCTGCTCATGCAATATATATTTGCTACAAGATACATTTGCTACAAGATACAGTTAGGCATCTAAGTCTTTTTACCTTAAAGGCCATAAAAGATAATGAGTTATGGAAGCAATTGGTGGTAGGACTGTGTGGGAGGGGAGGCACCTGCAGAGGAGGCCCCATGTATATCACAATTCTGCACCTCCACAAAAGGCTGTACAATCTACTTCTTTTTTTTTTAAAGGAACCACAAAATTTCCTAAACTGTGCTGAAGCCAAGCTGATCTTGACTTGTGAGCAGTGTAGGAGCTCTGCATAGCAGCATTGCTTTTCGTCCTACACTGTCCCGAAGACACACTGGCGGGCAATTTAGGATCTGTACAGGAGGCACAAGCTGCTGTTATGCAGAGCTCCTTAGCTGAGCTGTAACGGAGCTCCCTTCCTGTGGGCCTTAGGAGTTTGACCTAGTAGTTACCTCCTCCTTCAAGCTGTCTCCTGCTCACTTCATGTTCGCTAGTGTTGCTGCCAGATCTGCTCTGCCTATTTCACTCCACTTAAAAGGGGGCTTTCCCTTCCGCTGTGGAGCTGGCATTCCAGTATACAGTGGTAGAGAGCTTCCCCTTCTCCCCAGCTGGCCCCATACTGCCACTATGGTTCAGCATGTGTCACACAGCATTCCTCTGTAGGGTGACCATACATCCTGTTTGGGCCGGGACAGTCCCCTTTTTAAGCTCTGTCCTGGCCGTCCTGACTTTTTTTTGACAAAAACAGGCATTTATTCTGTTTTCTCTTCCCAACTAATCAGTTGACAATAGCAAACAAACAAATGCCCAGTTTACAAAAAAAGTCAGGCTAGGGGGCACGGAGGAACATTGCGGGGAGTGGCGATGTGAGGTGCAGGGAAGTGGAGCTAAGGAGTCAGCCATGGGAGGCACGGAGCTCAGGGGGCGTCAGTCCCAGCACCAGTCGCAGGCGGCGCGGGGCACGGCGCTCAGGAGGGTGAGCCCCAGTCCTGAGTGGTGGGGCGGGGGGCTCTGGCAAGCCCTGCGGGTGTGGGGAGAGGAGGCTTGGGCGAGACCCAGGCCTGGCCCGGCCCGGCCCGTTTTTACTTTAGGAAGTACAGTCACCCTAGTCCTCTGGCATATACAAATACACAGTATGCAGTAGCAGCACCTATTTTTCACTTTGTGGTGCCTTTTACAAATTTCAATAAAACTGGAGATTTGTAAATGATTTTCTAATCTCCACAGGTCTTTGATGAAAAGGTGCCATGCACATTTTGTACCTGAGAAAATGCTCATGGCCAAAGTGGTGGAAGGCTTTTGTTGGAATAGGAAATGTTAAAACAGAGACTCCAATCAATCTAAATGTTATCTATTTAGATAACAGCAGGTTCAGGGAGGCTAGCCCACAGCCCGGCCTACCCCTTCTGCCTCAGGCCGCGCCTCTACCACCACCACCACCACCATCCAGAACCAAGATGCTCCCCCGCCAGGTGGCAGCCAGCCCCGGGCTGCCCAAGTGCCCCTAGCCTCAGAGTGGCAGGCAGGCCAACAGCGTGAGCACCGGCTCCAGACACCTTGAGTCCCTAGCCACAGCCTGGCCCCCGCTAGTTCCAGGCCCTGCCATGGGGGAAGACTCAGAGCCGCAAAGCGCTGGCGGGAAGCCCGAAGGGGTCTGGGGGTGGAGCATGGGCCTGTTTTGGGAGGCTCAGCCTCCCCTGGGCTTTGATACCTGCCGCCCATGCATAAGACCTATGAATAGGAAAAGTCTCTCTCTCTCTAACTGTTATGTGTCTAGCTCAAAAATCCCTGTTGTAGATCCAGATCAGAAATAAAGTATCAGAAAGCACAGTCCCCGGGGCCAGAACTATCACAAAAGATCTATGACTGATAATTAAGTGCAGGCTGAAGTCAAAGAAGCTTTTTCAACAAAATCTTCCCAGCACAGTTGCAATTACAGGTGCTTAGGCAGTAGTATTAACCTATGAAAAATATCCTACATATCTGACCTTTTCAGAGATTTCAGCACATGGGAACACTGCCAAATCAGAATTTTTTACATTTCTCATGTCCAATACATCCCATGAAGTAGCTGAATAAAACAGATCTGCATTTATCCACCAAACCAGAACAAATAAAAGGATTTGTTTAGCTCTTTATCTTCTATAAACATATGAAAAGTATCCTTTCTGTGAAACTGATGCCTACCTATAAATCTTAGTGTTAGCTGTTTCCTTTGCTTTTATATCTGCCCTAGATCTGTCAAAAATGTTTTCACAAGTACAAATTGACAAGAAGTTAATCCAAAAAAGACAATGTCTAATTGGAGCAGGATACACATTACACAGCCATGCCATTTTACAAGGGGAAAGTAATGCTTTCTAGTTCACATGTTACAATAATTCCCCTAGAGGCATTATATTGTTTCTGCTAGATCAGATTTTTGCCTATGTAGCACAGATCTACATACAGCAGAGAACTAGAGTTATTCTGGGAATTTACACAAAAAGCTTTTGTGAAAAAATTAAGGTTTAAGAAATTGTATGTGCTCCCCTGAGACCTTTCAGCACTTACATCAAATATATCTGTAACTTTACCTCTGCCTTTCAGTTCGTAGGAGTTGATAAAAGCAACGTATATTTATCTAGGAAATCCTTTTTCCACACAACCCACAAATTAGCCAGTGGAACTCATTGCCACAAACTATCATTGAGGCTAAGGGTTTGGTAGGATTCAAAAAAAGGATTTGGCATTTATATGTATAATGAGAGCATCCAGAGTTACAAGAGCAAGGCATTAAAAAAAACATTTTGGAAGGTATAAAAAATCTGTAATTTATAGGGGTTACGTGTCTTTCTCTGTAGGCAGATTGCTCCACAATTACAAAATGCAGGGTTTCTTGCATCTTCACCTAAGCAGCTAGTACTAGCCACTGTCTGACACAGGATACTGGACAAAATGGACCCTGGTCTGATCCAGAATTGCAGTTGCTAGGTCACAATACTCCTGTATTCTGCTGAGATGATTAGTCTTAATTGCTTTATTTGAAAAGGGCAGTAATGGGATATTAATCTGGAAATTCACTTTGGGCAACTGTTCCTATGAGATAATATAAAGACTACATTTTGTTGAAGCCTTTATATGAGAGACATTTAGCTACCGGTAATTGTATTGGCTCTGATGAGGCCCCCTATTTCACTTAAATGAAAACAGAAGTAAAAGGAACGGATAGTTTCATTATGAGATCCAGGGTTCTGCATTTTGTCTTCAAGAAAAATTCTTTTCCTCACAGTATAAAGGTTACACTTTAAATTACAGTGCAACTTTTTTGAGCTGTGTTATTTGAATTTGCCTGCTCTAGCCCCTGGACTATGAGCCAAGATATATAAGTAATATGCAACACCTAACCTAATTGATTCCACTTGCTGTGTGCAACGCCATAGTGATCCCCTTGCCAATTGCTTGAGCATGTGCAGTAGCACCAACAGCAGAGGATGTATCGATACCAATAGCACAAGCAGCAATTGTTTTGAAGGTCATGCACCGTGTGCTAAATAATCCCTGGGAACACTGCAATGATGGAAACTGCTTCCTTATTACTAAACACAATATACAAGATTCAAGCTTCTTGCGCTCATCTTCAAGGCCCTTCACAGCTTTTCACCTCTTTCTTTTCTTTTCCGCTCTTGTTTCGTTTTGCGTTCTTCCAGCCCCCATGCCAGCATAGACAACCCATTTATCCACAGCTTTACACCTTCTTCTATGCTGCACCCTTTCCATGGCCCAATTTATAAACTGCAACGTACCCACAGAGCAGCCCAGCTGATTGCAGCACGATACACTATGGGATGTGCCCCCAGAAGTTTTAGCACCACATACAGATGAGGACGGGGCATTACAGCAACCCCACTGTTATTTTGCAGTGTGGCTAAGCTAACTGAGAGAAGGAAATCTAATGTAGATCTAATGTAGATTATTTGAGATAATTCTGCACTGAAGATGAGCCCTAGTAGGCTGCAGGGGAGACCCTCATATACACACTCTAAGGAAACCAGGACCCAGGTAGTATCCCTCCTCCCTACCCTGTGACCATGGGGGAAAACTTCAGGGAGGTACCAGCCAGTTTCCAGCCAGTAGGAGTAGCTCCCGGAGGAGCCAAAGCAGGGACCTTCGGACATTCAGAGAACTTTCTACAGTTACTTGCTCTGCTCAGTGCTGATTGGCTGTTTATTCCTACCCTCTCACTCACAGCCTCTTCATCTCAGCTTCATTCCACACCTGCCCCGTGTACTTTCTTCTCCCCTGCCCTGTCCCATGTCCATCCTTCCCTTTACTTTACTTTTCTTTCCACTTAGTTGATCCCTGTAGTATCTTACTGATGAACAGAATTGCTTCCAGGTAAACCCTTTGTTTTGAACAGAAACTATGTTTTGAACAGAAGCAATGAGGTAGCAAAACATCCTGTTAATCTGTATAGCTGCAGCATGTGACTACCCTGTCCTGGGCTACTTTGTTTCTCTATGGCAAACATCGTCTTAATGAGACAAAGCACCTCACACGTAGGTAGGCCCAGGACTGGTTGCTTGACTCTATGTTCTATCGAACTCTCTGGTTATGTCATTTTTCCTTTGTATTTAAGTGTCAATGTGCACTCGCCCACCACTGTTCCTGTGCTATAGTCTTTTACAGACACTTTAGACTTTGCCACTTTTACATGCGCCTTACAATCCCCTCCCAAGGAAACCCACCAAGAATTGTGGAACCAATATGCTGTTTGCTGCTATCAGATTGTTCATTCTCTAGGTGTGTTTTACCCCTTCTCCAGCCTGTGTCTGGCTGGTCTATTTAAACTGTAAGCTCTTCGGTACAGGAACCATCTGTGACTCTGTTTATACAGAGCTTAGCGCAATGGAGACCTGTTCTCAATTGGTTCTTAGCCACTACCATAAAATATTATTATTAATATTAATATTATTATTAATATTAGGAGCTTACATTCCAAATCCTCCAGTCAGCAAAGCACTTAGCACATGATTAACTTAAGGCTCATGCCCAAGTTCCAGTGAGATCAATTGGACTGCTCAGGCACTTGAAGATAAGTCCATGCATAAGTGTTTAGTACTGTACCTTGGGCAGCTTCAGATGGTTGTGCACATTATCCTGCAGGCCGAAGGTTAATAAGAATTCTGTGTGTCCAATGAAAGAAAAATAGACCCTGCACTTTGGATGTAGAATTCTCAGCCTGCTAGGGCTCTCAGATCCATGACACAAGAAGGGACATTCAGGCACCCTGATTCATAAAATAACCTTTCGATTTGTTTGTGTGTAGAATTACAGTAAATAAATGCAATTCCTAGATTTTGTTTCTCTACATATGAATTTTATCTAGTGATCATTTCTAAATTTCAGTATTTTAGACAACTGGCATACAATTAGATAATATCACAGTTGAGCCTGTATTAAATATTCATTTTCTATATATAGTATATGAAGTATAACTATTTGAAATCAGAAAATCTACAGTGTTTATGAAAGCCGATAAATGATGAATAGGGGGCATGAATGTTCATTAAAAAATCTAAACAAAACATTATCTGTACCTTATCCCTTTTGATAAATCCAGCCCATGCCCTCACCATAATGAATATAATAAAAAATAGCAGTAACAGAAACTTTAAATTAATTTCCTTAACATAAATCAAGTTTTATTAAATGTTCGGTTTCATGATTACACATTTCTGATGTAAATAACAAAGTAAAATAACACCAAGGAACTGCAGGGAATTGCAGTTATATTTGGAGGGCCTTCAGAAAGATGTATCCAGTTTTGCCTTGTGCTCCTCTTCTGCTATTGTGCTATTTCAGTCAATGGAGCTATGCTCATTTACACCAGCTGAGAATCTGGCCCATCTCTATATATCCATACGCTGCTTGGATCATCTATATTGTTTAATTTGATCTATTATACAATTTGTATAACATATAATGTACTTACAGTTGTATTCTGTGAAGCTCTCAACAAGCAATGTGGCAATAAATACCTAGAATAATTGTCAAGCTAAATGAATCTCATTTGGGGTAAATGGTTATTGAAAGTTATTTTAGTTCACCATTAAGCTAAACAGAACTGCAATCAAAATGTTTATTTCAGTGAGAATTATGGTACTCAATAAAATCTCTAAGAACTACACTGCTCTTTATTACACAAAGTAAAGATCATGATTAGTGAATCTGATGTTTTTGACAAAGCCCTAGCTTAAACAACAGCATGAGGTATTAAGAAGTAACTTAAATACAAGAGGCCAGATTCATCAGTACTCTGACTGTTTATGTCACTCAGAGCAGTTGCAGACCTAGTTTAACCAACCAGTTCAGTGAGGCTGAATTGATAGCTGCTTTGCATTGCCAGAGCAACACAAAGTAGCTGGAGGGTACCAATGAGTCTGACCCAAGATAGTCTAGTTTCTAGTACCATATGGTCATTTACACACATGGATGCAAACATTGAAACTTAGAGCAATTATCTGTGAGTCAGTTACTGTAGCAAGCAATACAGAGGGTTAGTCTCCTTTATCTTAGAGACAAGGTTGGGAGCACTGCACCACACTGACTATGACTAAAATAGGACTGTACTGGTTATGGCTTGGAAGAGCTTCATATCATAATCTTAGTCTACACCAAACTACATCAGATGATTTCCTTTGCAGAGCTCTGTTGTAGACCTCAATCCATTAAGTTGACCCTTTGTCCAGCAACTCTGAGACCAAACAGGCCTGCAAGAACAAATTTCTCAGAGTAGGCTGTGAATAATATCATATTCCTTCACACCAGCCCCTAGTTCCCTAGTTTTTTCAATTTTTCAATTAAATGCTAATAAAAGGTGCTAGACTGACAGCTCCGGAAACCCAAACTGTTCATCTAGCCACAGAACAGGTGCATCCAGAAAAGCATAATGACAAGCCTTACTCTCACTGCATTGCCAATGTGCATCAAGCCCAAATGGCAGGGTCTGGCTATCAAGGTGGATGATTCACACTTAATGCCCATTTGATCATGGGCCTTTCAGCTCAAACTGCTAACCAGTTGTGACGATAGTTTTGGTGAGACATACACCTGCACTCTAAGATCCCAATCCAAACAAGCACTTAAGTACATGCCTAGATTTAAGAATCTGAGCGGCCACATTAACTCCAATAAGCCTACTCAGATGTTTAAAGATACACATGTATAAGTGCTTGGCTAGACAAGAGCCTAAGAGACAGAAACCACCCTCTCATTTCTGTGGAACAGCTGTCAGTTAGTTAATGCCTTTTTGGCCACTAGCACACTGAGCTGGATTCAAACCAGTAACCCACTGCTGAGTGACTTTTCATTTCAGTTATCAATCCCCTCAGCCAGTCAGTCCGCCTGTAGAGTACTCTTCCACTAGCTGACTGTAACACAGTGTTATATGTCCTATTTGGTGAAGTAAAAGTGCTCCACGTGATGCTCCACCCTGGGTTTTTATTATTATTGTTAACCAAAATTCTGATCCTTATTCAATTGGAGGAAGATTGCGGCCCAAGTCATTTGCTGTACAGGACAGCACAGTCCATCTTTCTTACCACCTCAGGCCCATGTATAAAATCAGAAAAATATTTCCTCCTGCTATAAGAATTTCTATGTCTTGGGTGTTACATCACTTGAATCTTCTGGGCAATAACCTTCTGAAACTGGCTTGGCACAGTACTAGGAAGTAGCTTTGATCAATCTTAAATCCTCAGCCCTTGACACTTTAATCAAAATAATTTAAAATTCTATTAAGCGCAATATGCAGAGCATTAACATGCTGAACCAGTGAGTGGTTAGGCTGTAAGAGATGAGTGATATACCTGAGTAACAGCCATGGTAGAAGGGCTATTGTGTTTTCTCCTTGCTGAATCATCACTGGAAAGAACGGCACAATTCCTCTCTCTTTGCCATGCTAGTGCTTGATTCAAAGGATCTGACAAGCATCCGTACTTACAAACACTCAGCTCAGAACTCCTTACAGAAGGGAAGTGAAAGCAAGGGCACTTTTCTAAATGTCTGATTATCTAGGAAAATCTGGGTGACATAAAGGTTGTGATTATTTTATTGTGGTGTACGTAACATCTGTTTTCTCATGAGCCGGTGGATCCCAACACTTTTGTGGTGGAGTCCATCCAGCAGCTGGCCACCACTCCATGCCCATTTCCAATGCCCTCTTACACCCTGGCCACTTCTCAGCACAGCTGCCACTATCTCCATTTAATCTGTCCATTTTCTCCCTCTGGACCTTGCTCTCTTTCTCTTCTCCTTGCCTCTTTTTTTAAGTGTGGACACAAAATCACACTTGGCATCCCAGAGAATGTTGCTAAGAAGCTGATCTTGTCAGGCACTAGGTGTCTCTCAAAACTTCATTGGCTCAGGTGTGATTTGAGGGCATCTAGGTACGATCATCTCTGAGACCCATAAAGCACCTTTTTGTTCGTGTGTGTGTTTACATTTGATTTTTACACTGTGTTTAATCTGAATAGTGACAGGGTTTTTACAGGGAAAGATTAGTATTTGTGATCTTCATCAGATTTGATTGGCCAGAGAGATGGTGCGGTAAGAAAGCACTTGCATATATCTTGGCCCATACCATTTTGGTGTTTATACACCAGGCAAAGTCCACTTCCCTCACAGCAGCTGCACACAAAAATCCCAAATCACCCACGTAATTCTTCTGTGTTTTGAGTAGAGTTCTAGCTGTTTACATTTAAATAATGCTTTTCATAGCGAGGCACACAGATCTTGACTCAGATGTCAGACCTCAGTAAACTACCACACACAAGGTCTCACTTTTAGCTCATTGTTTAGACTAGAATGAAACCAGATGAATGTAACACAGAGAGACACATTTCCTAAAACATTCCATAAATGGACTAATATTAACTTTGCAGACAAATGGAGAACTATAGCATGGGGACGTTTGATTTTACAAATGAAGGAAAAATGAAAAATGTTATTACCAAATTCAAACAGATCACGAGCTCATTCCTGAACTCTGTTCCAGTAGTGCAAAACAGCCAGAAGGTATATAATTTTTTACCATTAAATTTTGTGCTTGAGAAAAGGTAATTTGTAATGATCCCATGCATATAGCATTAAAGAGAAGGCAACAGGTTATGAACTCTGAAACTTGGCTCTAAAATAGCCCTTCTGCAGGAAAACTCACATCATAGCTATCCTAGTTGAACTACTAGAGAGCAGCTCTGCAATATTCCACTGGATAACAATAGCAATAACCAAAGAAGATTTTGCCCAAGGTTATAAAAGCTCAAGTCGGCAATAGTGAACAGAGAAGTCAAAAGCTGTGAATGAATAACACAGTGGGAGGTTTTCAGTGCAGCTGATGAGATCATTTCTCTTTCCCCATCCCTCAATGCACACCTTTTAGTGAGTCTGACACAATATTTAGGATAAAAATTACATGCAGCCTTCATTTAGTGTTCTGTTTCACAGCAAGGACTGATTCAAGGCTGCTGTAGGCTCGTCTCCAGCTCCACCACTGAAGATGCTGTATATTAACTGTGAAGCCTGATCAACACATACTATATGAAAAAGACATTTGTGGACTCATTTAATTAATAATGTACAGTATTCATGTCCAATTTAGATCAAGGGAAGACTGCTGAAATATTATGATACATCAGGCAATAGAAAAACCACGTGGACTATCATTCAAATAATCTGAGAAGCATAGGAGCAGATCCTGAGCTGGTGTAAAGAATCAGAATTCCATCAATGGATCTCTGACAGTTCATACCAGCTGGGATCTGCCCCATAATGTAGATTGCCCCAGGTTCTCATCAAGAATCAAGTGAACAGTGGGAGTAGAGAATACTATGGGACCCAAAGATATCTGTAAAAAGAACAAGGAGTACTTCTCTGTATATATATATCTCCCTACTGTATTTTCTACTCCATACATCTGATGAAGTGGGTTTTAGCCCACGAAAGCTTATGCCCAAATAAATTTGTTAGTCTCCAAGGTGCCACAAGTACTCCTTGTTCTTTTTGCTGATACAGACTAACACGGCTACCACTCTGAAACCTGTAAAGATACCTGTGTTATACAAAAGGTTAGACTAGATGATCTAATGATGTCTTCCAGCCTTAAAAGCTATGAATAACTGACACTCATTCAGTTACCTTGTCAACTAAAAACTGTTGGAATTCTACCCATGGGAAAGCAATAAGACAGAGAAATTCTGGCATGTCAACATAAACTAACCTGCAACTGCATCGTCAAATCTGTGTTATACTCAGATGGGACTATCCTTAACCATTTTCTACAGAAACAGTTTTCCAGACATAAGCATCAGCTTTTCTTGGCCACTTGGGGGATTTGATAGCAGCCTTCAACTACCTGAAGGGGGATTACAAAGAGGATGGAGCTCGGCTGTTCTCAGTGGTGCCAGATGACAGAACAAGGAGCAATGGTCTCAAGTTGCAGTGGGGGAGGTCTAGGTTGGATATTAAGAAACGTTATTTCACTAGGAGGGTGGTGAAGCACTGGAATGGGTTACCTAGAGAGGTGGTGGAATCTCCATCCTTAGAGGTTTTTAAGGACAGGCTTGACAAAGCCCTGGCTGGGATGATTTAGTTGGTGTTGGTCCTGCTTTGAGCAGGGGATTGAACTAGATGACCTCCTGAGGACTCTCCCAACCCTAATCTTCTATGATTCACACTGCCAGAAAGCTCATGGATCTCCTTAGCTGAAAATTCCCTCATGTAGAGGAGTCCCCAGCTAGCATAGCATAGATGGCTCCTACACAGCCATTCCTCTACAACCTCTAGCATGAGGGGCATGTTATGTCCAGTGATACTACTACTTGGCTGTTCATGGCTGGTGTATTGGCCCCTTGGGGTCATAAGTGGCTGGTGTACTTTATAGCACCTTCGGCCAGGGATAGGACCAGCACAGAACTAGTACCAAGATTACGGAGCCATAATAGACTTCTTTGCACCTCCCCACTTCCCTGCCATGTCTAGGCAAGAATGTAGGCCTAAGTGCAAGACTGGATTGGCCATTCAGTCCTCTGCAGGCTCACCAGAAGTTTTCACATTTGAGGTACTAAAGGGAAGATGGAATATGTACATTAAAAACAGGGTGTTTTCATTTCTTGCACAGAATAGTAACAAGTTTCTCTTTCCATTGGTTACAAGTAGAAGGGGGCAAACTGTCTGGAGTGAACAATTTTATTTAACAAATGCAGCCTCTTTGCCTGTTTGCAACTTATTCTTGAACAGACATTGATTTTTACAAATTTGTTTGCTATTCAAATTATAAGACCCATGAGTTAAGCAAATGCATTTCAGCCTACAGTGCACTCAAAAACTATTTGTTCTGACCATTACTTCAGGAGTTCACCATTTGCCACTCTCACTGTGTCACATTGTGTTACTGCTTCTTTGCTGGAGAAGTCAAAAATCCCCCAGGAGCTTTCAAGAAAGCTGCGCAAACTCAATTCTGGTGTGAATATTTAGATGAATACATACTGAAAAAGTATTCACATACTAATACTTATTTGTATGTCTCCTGGTGAAATTTTCCCTTTCCACAATTTTGTGAGCAAAAATCTGCTCTCATCAATGTTATCAAGAGGCACATAAAACAGGTCATGATAGCATCAAAGTGAATTTCTATTTCTTATTCAAATGAATGTCCAGGAATATTTTTGAACTAACTTTCCCCATCACCATGGCAAATCCCAAAGGGCCGTAGCTTCCTGGCAGATTGAGCACCACCTGGCTCAATCTCTACCTAAGTCCTTAAGGTGGTCTGGCTGGATATTCAGTTTATGTCTAGCATTGGCAAGCTTATCATGCCACTGAAGATTTTGGTGACCATGTGATCACTGGATGCATAGTGGCATCCCTTGGTAAACACGCTTCAACTAACTTTAGTTACAAGCAAAACAAAACAAACTATTGTTTTTTTAATCAATGTCTGATTTTGAGGGTTCCTTATGGAGTGACTTCTAGAGTAGGGTATACTTGGTAGGTATAGGTGGGGTGCCCTAAATTGACCGGGTCATGCCTTGAGCCCTTGGGAGGGTATAGGTGGGGTGCTCTAAAGTAAGCAAGTAACAGGGTGAAGTAATGATCAAGAAGAACTCAGTTTAAAATCTCTCAGCTCCATATTTTCAGAGTGTTTCAGCACAAGGCTGACCATTTTTTTCCAGACATTATAGTACGTTGCTGACTGTGCATATGGATAGTGTGGTTAAAGTGCAGACTCTCCTACGAACTCTGCCATAAGCTGCATGTGTGACTTTGTACAAGTCACTTAAGGCTCAACCCTGAAGTATGTTGAGTACTTCAGTGAGGTGGTGAGTATCCCCAACTTCCGTTAGAGTCAATGGGAGTTGAGGGTGCTCAGCACCTCACAGGTGTGCCATGCACCTGGCAAGTTTGAATTCTTAGGGCTAAATTCTGTCATCCTGGCTTTAATGGGATGTTTCTTGATAAAGGATCACAGAAATTGGCCCTTATTCTTTCTGTGCCTCTGTTTTTTCATCTTTAAAATGGAGATAATATTTATCTACTCCACAGGGGTGTTGTGATAATTAATTCATGCTGGGAAAGTATTTTGAGAAACTGGGATGGACAGCACAAAAGTAGTAAATGGGGCTTTTTATTGCCAGAATGTTTGAACATCTCCATTGTGTTTTACTACTGCCTCGCTTCCCAAACAAAGGATTTTTTTTCCATTAGCAGAGAAAGGTGGCCAAAAGAAAGCTGTCTGCATTTATCCATACCTCTCTGGATCATTTTAAATTCCCTTTCTTCAGACTCACAGCAGCCACCTTCCGGAAACACTGAGCACAAGAGAGCATAACATACTAAACTAGAAAGTAAGGCAGACAAAGACAATGCAGAGAGAGAGAGAGAGAGAGACCATATCATGATATCTGGTAACATCTTCCACCTTCAGTGCAGACAAAAAGAACTGATGGCTCTGAGCTGTGGTGAGGAGTGCATGGATATACAATGCTAGATTTTGTGGAAGAGGTTGAAAGCGTTCTAGATCTCCTTAGTTCTTTCCTGAGTCAGAATTCAGATAGGCCAGTTTGACCTGAAAAATATGAATCCATGCAAGGTATTCTGAAGAGAAGGTGTGTAATGTGTTAAATACTACCTATGTTATCAGTTTTAAATACTCAGGACAGGGCACCTTGAAGTCAATGATAATTTTTCCTGAGAAGGAATGAAGCATTTGGTCTATGATTAACTTGAACTAAAAATCCTTGTGAAAAAATATCACTTTAATAAAATTTCAACTTTTCTAACATTTTTGTAATCACTAATTCCCAATAATGTACAGTACATCTTACATAACAATAAAACAACCACAATATTCCATGTGGTAGACGCATCATAAATTTCTACCAGGAATACCATCGTAAACTACAATTTTCTGTTATAAAAAATAACCATTAAAACCCAGACATACACAAACAAGGTAATCTGCCATAAATTGTGAAATAGTAAAATACTACAAATGTAAATTTATTCAACTCCCATTGCAATGAATGTAATTTCCATAGCTTTATTAGAAATCTTACCGGTGCGGTGGTTTGGCACTAGGTTATAAATATAGCAGGAATGAGTCAGCATGCAAATTCCTTCTGCAGAAAACAATCTGAGAGGTTTTATAGCCCAAAGCTGTTTATTATTTTCTAAGAACAGTGAGGCAAGTTCATGTTCAGAACTTGCTGAAAGAAGAATTCACAAAACATTCTAGTATGAAATGGGTGCGGGGGAGGGTCTCCGCAAAAAAAGCACCAACCTAGAATGTTCTGGAATCCAACTTTTAGCTGTTGTATTTTTTTCTTTTATACTGAGTCATTAGGGTCCTCATGAGATTATCAATGCATGCACTCCACTAATGAAGTGAAAGCACAGCTAATGCTAGGAACTGCATCTCCTCGATGAATGATGGTGCCTCTCAATACCTAAGCCACACAGGTGAATTTCAGTAGGAGGGTGGTGAAGCACTGGAATGGGTTACCTAGGGACGTGGTATAGGTGAATTTCCTGCTGGTACATCTGCATTGCTGTGAGGCCCTGCACCTCTGTTCCTGCACCCTCTCCTCAGGCAAAGGGCAGAGAGAAGGCATGTGAGGGTCAGGAAGGGGTATGACAGAGTGGAGCACTGCAACAGTGGTCCTCGCCTGCCATAGGGTTGATTAAGGACCCTGCAATCAGGGCACAAATTATTGCTGCCCAGAAGCTGTTCTTAATCACATTGGGATTGGGGCTAGCCTGGGAATTCAGGAGCTAGAACCAGCTCCTTGATGTTCCCTCCCAGGTCACCCCTGTCCTGTACAATGAAGAATTTAGGAGCAGGAGAGACTCAAGTCCAAAATCAAGTCTTGCTAGAATCATCTGGGAATTTCTCACCAAATCAATTCCCTGCCATTGCAGAGGCCTCGGGCATTGGTGCACCCTCTGCCTCCCTCCTGTCCTCTGCCTGTGGCACACAATAGCTGAGTCTCCAGAGGGCTGTAATACTTTAGTCTAATCCAGGGTACTGGGCTCAATGCACAGGTTATTGGGTGGGGCTTAGTGGCCTGTAATGTACAGAAGGTCAGAGTCAGACTAGATGATTTGGTGGTCGTTTCTATAACTCTGACTCAGTCCATGCCAATAACTAATTAAGGAAGCAAAAGTGTATGAGGGGAGATAACAAAGATATTTTGAGAGTGAGGGAATCAAGTGAAAACATCAAATGAATGATTATCCTCATCTAGAACCGGGTTCAGCTCCCAGAAAAGTCAATGGAAAGACTCTCAGAGACATCAGTAGGCATAGGTGCTGGAACTAGGAGTGCTGGGGGTGCAGCACCCCCTGGCATCAAGTGGTTTCCATCATATACAGGGTTTATAGTTTGGGTCAATGGCTCTCAGCACCCCCACTACACAAATTGTTCCACTGCCCCTGTCAATAGGAGCTGCAGTCTGATGTTACTGAAAGTCATTTGGGCATAATCCTTGCTCTCACATTTTGTACATGTTGTAACCTGTGGGATAAGCCATGGGTCTAGGGCTAAAGCTGCCGGGGGGGAACTTTAACTGAATTTCCAAACTTTGTACAGATTTAAGTCGGAACATAAATGTTTTACTGTCAGCAGGGTGGCCTCCCCACCTAGCATTGGCAGTAGCCCCACCTGGTGGTTATGGGGTAGGGGAACCCGGCCCTCCCTCTCCACCAAGTTCCCCTACCCCATAGCTAGATCTAGCCTGTGATGCCAGGGGCTGTTCTATATTATACTGGCAGCAATGCTTCCCAAGCAACAGAGGATCAGGTGGAGTGGAGTGCTCCAGTCCTACCCCTTCCACCCAAGGCCATGTCCCGTGTCCCATCTCTCTCAATCTCTCAGTCCTAGGTTAGCAGGCAGGCACTGCTGGGGCCTGGCCCGGCCACCAGCAATGCCAGCTTTATGCCACCTAAGGACTCTACTAAACTGGGGGCAGTTTTCTGGTCTCTACATACTGCTTCAGTGTCACAAGATGGCTGGACCAGGGAGAGGAGTTAGCCCTAAGCATTATTATTTTTATCTATTAGTGTTGTATCTTATGGAATCAGAAGACTTCTTTAGGGAAAAAGAAAAGCTCTCAGAGCTTTTCAAATGTCAATTCAGTTCTCAGCCTGCTATGGCCTATGAGTGGTGAGAATGTGGCTCAGCAAGCCAGCTGGAATTGGCAGGTTTCCATCTCCAGCTCACATATGTGCTAGTGTTTTTCAGGCTTGTTTAATGAACGTTGTGATTTCTCATTTCTTGCCCCTTCCCCTGAATCATAGTTTAAGATCTATCATTCAAGACTGCCTGATCTTGAGCCATGTACATATATCACACAGAACATTAAAACCTGACCTTTTATACACGGGATAATAAATACCTGTGAGTCACTTGCAAGGTAGTAACTCACTGTAATGGTTCAGCAGAGAATAAAAGCAGAACCTCAACAAGAAAATCTTCGTTGTAACCAAATCTTGAGGGGCTTTGTAATCATACTTTTACATTTAGGAACCTGTAAAACCATGTAAATGCATTTCAAAATGGGGATATGTTAGTAAATGGAAATGTGGCAGGAGGGGTGCCAAGCGCCTGCACAATGTAGGGAATTATTGGCTATGTGCTAAGAGCCAGTAACATCACCAACCAGCTGGACTGTTATGACTTCAATTCAACAAACAGTGTACCACAGTCATCTGTCAGCTCTCATTGTTACCATCTGATTCAGCAACCTTTCCAGTGGGATTGCTACTGTGACACAGCAGCAAAGAGTCTTGTGGCACCTTATGGACTACATGGAAAACACTACATGCATCCGACGAAGTGGGTATTCACCCACGAAAGCTCATGCTCCAAAACATCTGTTAGTCTATAAGGTGCCACAAGACTCTTTGCTGCTTTTACAGATCCAGACTAACACGGCTACCCCTCTGATACCTGATATGTGACACAGCAGACAGCTTTGCAGGACTTTGTTGCCTTTAGAGCTCTTCTATTTAATGTATAGAGTCTTGTCCAGGTCTTCTAAGATGAATGGATGAAGCATGAGTAGCAGGCAGAGAGGGCCAGGAAACCCTCTGTATCACAAGCAGCCTCCAGGACTTGAGAAGTTAGCCCTGGAACCCACAAGAAATATTGGTCTCCTTCAGTTTACATCAGGCAGCAGCTTTCTGTGTAGCAAGCTCATGTGTATCCTCTAGAATAAAGCACAAGGAGAAATATTAGCACGATTTAAAAGTATGCAATCAGATGGTCTGGTCTCTTGAAACTTTACCACCATTAGGCATAGTGGTATTTGAACAGAGAGATCCTGAATCCAAAAATAATTATACATGGTGATTATACAATAGCCACTCACCCACATAGCTCCCAGTTTTGTGTATTCAGCAGCACACATTTTATATTACTAGACATTGGAGCCCATGCCCTTCCCTTTACATGTTAAAGGGCATGGAGGAGGAGGACAGACCCTCAGCTCATTGGCCGTTTCTGCTCCATTACATTTTCCCCATTGGAAGCAGGACTGCGGCAGCACTAGAAGCAATGGAAACACGTGCCATTGCCAGGATACTATTTTCTTGTCTATGCCACATGCTGCTATTGGCTGAGTTCCCCAACCAGCATCCCATAAACTCTGCAGAGATGCTGTGAAGGGGGAGGGACTGCTGCCTGGGCGCGTGCGCTACCTTGAGAGGACGCCAAAAAAATCATTTATACAGCCTAGAGAAAAGATCACTAAGGAGCCTTCTCATGGGGTGAAATGCTGATGTGAGTTACACTTAATCACAAAGCAGGCAGAGAACTGCAACATTTTTTTTCTTTTTGGTAGCAGTGAGGTTACAGTGACTTCCTGTCACTCAGCTAATACCCCCCCCCCAAATATATGGACCATGCTGTTTCATACAGATATATACACACACGGTTCTATCAGGGGGGCTGGAACAATTTGTATAGTTCGGGTGCTGAGCCATTGAAACAAACTGTAAACCCTGTATATAATGGAACCCACTTCATGCCAGGGGGTGCGGCAGCACCCCCAGGACCCCTAATTCCAGCACCTATGAGTTTTATCCCACAGAACAAGAACGACCTTGCCATCATCTTCTTATGCAAATACAAGAATAATTATTCTTTTAGAGCACACTCCCTGGGCTTCAATAATGAAAATCATTATGATTCAAAATTCATGATTTATTTATTCAGTATTGTGTTGTGCTCTAGTGCCAGCTGGATCAGTATGCCTTTAAGACTACAATCTCTTTGAAACAGAGACTGTTATTTGCTGGCACTGCTTTTCTATTTTAAAGCACCATGTACACAACAGTAACAATCATGTAAACTTCAGTAATATTTACAAGATTGGGGTAAAAACAGTAATGCAGTTAACAGAAAACACAAGTGTCCCTTCACCACCTGTTTTATTCTTTTCCAAGTCTTTCCCTCATTCTATAAAATTAACATTTTTTGTAGATACGAAAGACAAAATCATAAATTACTGGATTTGGCAGAGGAAGGCAGATATGGTGGCAGGACACAGCTGGAGTGTTTGAAATGTGGCAGTTTTCTTCTGGGCCATCATTTTTGCTGTTCCTTTGGGTATGTGCAGCTAAATGAGGATACTGCTAATGCCACATCCATGTAAATCTCAAAGCAGAACTGTGGGCAAAAAGGAGTGTTTTCTCCTGTACAGATTGGATTTCTTCACATCATCACGGCCTCATCTGAGCAGCTCACATGCCATTATATATCCATGTACTGCAGGTCTTCACATTTTTCATTCTGCATCCAGCTAACAATATGCACTGACTCCCATTGAAGATCCCTGGCAGAATAATACACCACCTGTTCAGGGTTTGGATTCCCCCCCCCTTCCTAATTAAGCATTGAAATTGTTTCCCAACTAAATTGAATTTCTTTTCTTTTCTGCCCCATCTTGGCTGCACCTTCATAGACATTTTCTTTTTGAGCACAAATGAAGAAGAAACCCTCGAGCATAAGTGGGCCTGTCATTTTAGCCAATACAGCCATTAGTGCTGAGCTGGGAAATGGCGCTCAACTCATACTGAATGACTATGTGAGATACCAAATGATGGGGAGCAGCAGATAGAAGCACTAGCCATGGGGCCAGAGAATCATCAAAGAATGATGAGAGGGGCCAGGCGGGAAGGGCAACCCTGTCATTTTGTCTAATCAAAGCCTATTTGTTAACTACTTTTGAAGCGCTGATGACTGAATATCTTACAGAAAACAGGCATGTCCTAAATATGGAGTAGCTGTGTTATCTGAACCTAGTCTGCTGGGTGTATAACCATTTAGAAATGTGGTCATTAGAATTGTATCTTATAGTACTTTTTCTTCTGTGCTGCACCTAGAACCATGGGTCCATGATTTGCAGGTCCTATGTGCTATTGCAGTACAAATGATAAATAATCAGAATAATAACAGTTATAAAGGCCAATTGTTTTTTAAAAAAATGTGTCTAGAGTGAGCTACTAATCCTGGATGTTCGGCACTTTTGAATATCAGGACACTTATTTAGTGCCTAAATATAGACATTGAAGCCTAACTGTAGCCACTCATTTTTTTTTAAATCTTCATAAAGATGGGAAAGTAATTGGAAACTCTCCTGTCAAGATAAACCCTGGATATTTAGACTCAGAATAATTTGGGTACCAAACACTCGTGACACAACATTAATTTTTTGGGGGGAAAAGACCAGACAAACTTTAACACAATTAACAGGGCCAGCCTGGACCTAAAAGTGCAAGGATATTGTGTTATTTGATGCTTCTTCACTGAAATGACTGATGACCCTGTGATTAGTTCCCTACCCATCAATTTCAGAGACCAAGTTTTGATTCAAATCCAATTTTTCATTCCAGGGCAGTTAGCCATGCAGTGGAAGAAGCTATCTTACTTCACTCAGAGTGACCTTGCTCACCATAGGAGCAGTAATAATAGGCTCTACATGAAATCTCATCCAGCAATCTTCATCTAGAAGATAGGCTACCAAAACAGAACTTATACAATCGATCAGTTTTATTAGCCTATTTAAGATTCTGCTTTAAAGTATCCCCAAGTCTACTGAACACAATTCTGTCCCATTGTTATTCAGTGGCCAACTCCATTATGCTTAAAGCAGGTTTCATTGTATATACATAGAGCACCGCTGAAATTCAGCCACCTCTTTGGTGGAAGGCATCATCCAGATGGACAGCCTACACATCAGTGGGAAAGAAAGGAATATTTTGGCCAGGAACATTGGTATAAACTCTAACTCTTAAGAAGAAGTGCCTTGGCTCCTTTAATGCAGAGCAAACAAGTCCTTGGTTTCAAAGATCACAAGCCTGCTCCTGTTCCCATTGAAATACAGAGCAAAACTCCAACTGACTTCTGTAGGGAAAGGATTTGTCCTTTATTCCCAAGGAACCACATACAGTTAGCAGCATGGAATTCAATGGAGCAACTATACTGTGGAAGGATGGGAGCAGTCTCCCTAGGATTTGACCTTATCTGTGCCTTGCAGTCTTTTCAAACATAATACTTAGCCCACTAAGCCATGCCCTCCAATGCCCAAATTGTATCATAAAATTATTCATTTTGTAGCAATTAATTAGCGTAGTTATGAGGAAAGTTGTGGTACTTGTAGGCTAACATTTATTGCTCAGTGTGGCCTTATTTGTTTATTCAGATTCCCTGGTGCCATTAATAGAGCTGTATATGAATCTTCTTAATGCTTCCAGTCAGCATGTGCATAGTTACAACTCCATTAGGGCCCTCTCAGATTATCCCAATATACCGTGTGAGTAAACAATAGATGCTGTTTTCCTGTGCCAGTAGGTCTCCATGGATAACCTAATGAGATTACATCTATGCCAATCTAATACTGTTAGAGCAGAGTAAATGAAAGCCCTGTCAGCTGGGGCCATGAATTTTCTCACACCAGCAGTGCTTCTAGGGTTAAAAATAAAAAGCTACCTGTATTTGTTGCTGAAATGATGAATAATCTAGGAAGTGATTAAGTTCTTATAACCAGATTTCTCTTTTCCAGAGGTATTTCTCTGGGAATGTTTGAGAAGCTGGGGAAAGCAGTTGCAATTCTCTTGAAAGGAAGCAAGCACGGGGTAAATCTTGGAAATGCCAGACCTAAAACACTGACCTGGAATTTATTCAAATGCCTTTCAAGTCTAATGCATAAAACCTGGTTATTCCATCAAAGTCACTGTGAATCAGTGCTCAGTGCTTAAACATGTGAAATAGCCTGAGCTCATGAAGAACATTTTGAGCTAATGTATATAACTTAAAAACTGACCTCCCTACCCTATTTTTCCTCAGTTTACTCTAATGATGTGGAAAACAGGTTTCCATTTGATTCTGGTATTTTCATTTGCCATATTTAAATAAAATTATTTCCTTAAAGAATATATTGACTGGGAGGGGTGGGGGATTGCATAGCCCCAAAATAAAAAAATCAGTATTTCATACATGATAAAAAAAGCCTAACAAACATAGAGACCTGGGCACCAATAATAGCCATTAGATGGCTGCATAAGCCATTGAACTGTTGCTGATTTATTTTTTTCTAGAGCAGTGCTGGACCTGATTCGCTGCATAACTCAACAGAGTCACACTGCTGCAAAACTGGAGTAACACAGTGGTGAATCAACACAGTCCCACTGTCTACGGAACTGGGATACTGGAGACTGCGATACTGACTTAAAGGAGAGCAGGACTGGACCCTGAATGTCTGTTTATTCTTAGCCAAGTGGAGGGTTGGCATTTTCAAACTTTTTTTTTCAGTCCTAATAATGAAAAACAATTGTCAGTTAGGTAGTGCTTCTACTTACTTCCTGGCTCACCTACTTATGCTACATTTTCTGCTTGTAAAATGGATTTTTCATCCTGCTTTCAATTTGTTTCCACCCTTTATCACCAAAGATTCATCCTTACTTTGTCAAACCTTATACTTCCCAACCACACATGCACTGAAGCCGCCTTTCAAAGCCATTGCATTCTAATATGCTTTTGGTGTAAGTGCCTCAACTCAGGTGTAGGAAACTGATACAGAGAACCCAGTACTGAGACTTCAGTGAACTCTGTAATCTTTGCTCTAAAGTACACAGATGGGCTACACTTTCTGAGAAAGACTGACATGTAAGTGGCAGTGGTATATCCATTTCTAATCAATATTAAACCTGTAACTCTCCAGATCAATCACAGTTGCAGGGTCATGTACAGCTGGACATACTTTCTAAGCAGTACAAACCAACAATGGTTTTGTTGTACATTCTTTAATTCTGTTGGACCAGGAATCTCTGCGGCCATGATATTTTAAACCTTGCAGTTCAAATGTACACTCATGGATATCAGGACTAATAATAACCAATAACCTCTTTCCCCAGCTTAGCACACAATACATCTCACAGATCTTATATCTTTTCCATAAATTGTAATGCTGAGGCAACATGTTATGGAGCTGGAGCCCTCTTCAGTGTTAAGAGTCCATCCAGGAGCTTTTAGTATTGGGATGTGACTATAGTGAACTGAATTGACACTGGGACTGCTCAGTATTGCCTGATATATGACATATAAATGAGAGCATCTCACTGGTTTTGGTATTAACTTACATTGAAGGATTCTCCAATTGTTTTCTCCTAGAGACCCTCAGGAAAATAATGTGGATCTCCAGACAGTATCTCAGTGAGACAAAACAACAATCTCCAAATGGCTCCCATATAGTCTGGGGGCACTCAGCATCTCACAGGAGACAGCCCTAAAACCACATGCAGTGGATGGAGTCGCACACCTGTGCATGAAGATGTAGGTGCAGATGTAGGTGCAGGAACTTGAGAACTGTCCATACTCCCAGAAAAGGGGGTGAGGCACTTGGGAAATTAGGCCTTGTGTCTCTGGAAATGAGAGGCTATGAGTTGCACTACTCATCTTCAAAACACATTGCACTCTAAAGACTAGATGGTGACATTGTGGTCAGACCCAAGTGAGGGGTGGCATGTGGCTGTACTGCCACAGCACTCTGTCACAATGCATTCCCTGGTTCTTCCCTGGCTCCAGAGGGAAAGTTTTCTGTTATAGGCCTATACCAGGAACAGATTACTTCCCCCTCCAGGCCAGCCCATCTCTACTGATCTGTGGACTGAGTGGGACAGAACCACAGCTCCACCCATTCCCTGTCCCTGCACAGTCACTCCCATCCTATCTACTCAGGAATAGCTGTCCTGTGGAGATACTGTCCTTGCCAAGCTAGTGCCCACAGTGCAAATAGCCCATGTTTCCTTTACTCCCCTGTGTTGCATCATAAGGACTGGTCACAATCCTGCCTTAAATTATCTAACCCTATTTTAGTATAATACATCAAAGAGTGAATGATACTTTTGAATGATTTACACTATAACTCATACAGGGAATCATCAGTGCATATTTCCCCACCAAAAACACTTTTGTTGGTTATCCTTCAATAAACATACTGCAGAAAAATACACGTGAACACATCAGAATTGTAAGATCCTAAAGAAATGGACACTTTGATTTTATCTCCACCTCTCTCTCTTTTATGCTATTTCTCCTGCTGTATTAAGTGGGAGAGTTTGTTAAAAACATCGCTCATCACATGTGCCTCTAAGTGCCTTGTGCTTGGTTTCAAAAGTGTATTTAGTTCTTGACATTGAATGGTTTTAGAAGAAAAAACAATGAAAGCAGGTAAAACCTGTAGCCATCCCCAGAGGGGCAGAAGTCAAATGAGAGAATGCTGATGTCTTTGAGTTGACTGAGTCACAACCGACAGGTCTTAATAGAGTAAGGCATTCCAGAGACTGGTGTCAGAGGCTGTCAAACCTACCTCACTAACACCAATTAACTGGGAGATAGGGGATCTTAGAGTTTGGATCAAAGCCTTTCTTGTCCAGATGAAAGATCACATCAGCTTTGAAAGAAAGCTCCAGATGTCTATGGGGAAAAAATTCTTCCATTCAGCCTGTTTTTCAGTGAATTTTGAAACATTTCAGCATGAGGAACAAAATAACATCCCTGCTGGAAAATGTGTCAGATGTTTCATTTAAAAACAATATTAAGCAAGGAAGGTTGTAGCCAACTTGGAGGGAATGTTTGATCCTGTCCCAAATTTCCATTGCTTCTAAGGCAGGGAGATATTAAATCATTCTTACTAATCAGTTCTCCATTTAAGAACAAGCAACTTTTTAAAAAATCTCTTTTTTTTAAATTTTCCTTCACGCAAGGACTTCAGGAGATCAGCATACAGCTCATGGTACAGCAAACCACATCCGGGAATAATAATCTCATTGTTGCTGCAGTATATTACAAAGGTTACAGTGGTTATCAACCAAATTGGTTTAATAGTGTTCCATAAAAAGTTATGAGAGTTCTAAATTCAAATATATTTGATTCATTAGTGGATCAGAAAAGCTTACAGGCAAACAGTATCCTACATTGTATTCATTGCACTGTCAGTTTCACAGACAATGTAAATGGGATAATAGCTTTTTTAATTAGTACCTACAAATGTTTCATTGCCAACAAGAGATAGACATATTAGAGAATATGAACGAGATGTGGCCAGATTTACCCACAGTCAAGAACTTGGACCCAGATCCTGCAATCCTGTTGTCAGTGGGAGTTTTGCCTGAGCAGGATTGGGCCACTCCTTTTTTTAAGAGTCATTTCATTTCAATTTTCAAACTTAGTGCAAAGGGGAATTTTTTTGTGTTTCTTTGTTTTGCAGGTTGATCATCAACCTCCAGGCATTTATGTATTTAATGTACAGGATTTCTTGTTTTTGAAAGATTATTCCCTTCATTCAAACTTTCAGTAGAACACCGTTTAAAGCAGCGATTCTCAGACTGATGCTCGAGAGCTGCAAGTGGCTCTTTAATGTGTCTCCTGCGGCTCTTTGCAGCACATGATATTAAAACACTGTGTGATTTTATTATTAACCAATTAACCAATCTAATACTGGGCATTGAAATAAGGGGGTTTCAAAGCATAGAAAATAATATGTGGCAACTGCAGTTTACTAGTCCAGTCATGCCTTCTACTGTATTGACTGTGTCATGTTCAAAAACAATTTTGTGCAAGTGGCTGTCTCTTTCTGCTATCGCCCTTGCTGCCATGTTAATTTCCTGCAGTAATAGATTTTCATCAGGGATGAGCCTGAACCAAAACTCTGGAACCAAACAATTCTGGATTTTGGTGAAGTTTGAATTGAAATTCAGACTTGAATGCAGTTGGCCCTTCTCACTCAGAAACATAGGAATTGCCATACTGGATCACACCTATAGTTTATATAGTGCAGTCACCTGACTCTGACAGAATCATAGAATAGAAGAGTTGGAAGAGACCTCAGGAGGTCATCCAGTCCAACCCCCTGCTCAAAGCAGGACTAACCCCAACTAAATCACCCCAGCCAGGGCTTTGTCAAGCCAGGCCTTAAAAACCTCTAAGAATGGAGATTCCACCACCTCCACAGGTAACCCATTCTAGTGCTTCATCACCCTCCTAGTGAAAAAGTTTTTCCTAATATCCAACCTAGACCTCCCCCACTGAAACTTGAGACCATTGCTCCTTGTTCTGTCATCTGCCACAACTGAGAACAGCCGAGCTCCATCCTCTTTGGAACCCCCCTTCAGGTAGTTGAAGGCTGATATCAAATCCCCCTCATTCTTCTCTTCTGAAGACTAAACAAGCCCAGTTCCCTCAGCCACTCCTTGTAAGTCATGTGCCCCAGCTCCCTAATCATTTTTGTTGCCCTCCACTGGACTCTCTCTAATTTGTTCACATCCTTTTTGTAGTGGGGGGCCCATATACTGGCCATATGCTTCAAAGCAGGGTGCAAGAAATTCCATAATGGACCATTAAAAAAAGGTTTAAACCACAATCCTGGATTCAAACTCTTCTGAACTTTATGGGTATTAGGCTTTGGATCAGAATTTTACAGTACAGGCATAGCCTGTAATTTAAAAATTACACAAACTTCCACTTTTTATTAATGATACTTTGGTGTTGTTTAAGCATTCGGTTTTATTTCAAATTGAATGAACCAGGAGTAAAAATATCTCATCTTTACTAACAACAACATTTACTGATTTGTCTTCTAAGTAAATCATAGACAAACAGACTTTGAAATATTGGTACAAATATTCTGATACAAATCAGTTAACTTAAATGAAATTTACAAATTTAGGAGCGAAAAACAACAGCAATCACCCCCACTTCCACCCCCTTTGGAAACCAAAGTAGATAAATAGGTTAATCCCCTCTGTGCCAAGAGAGACATGTCCACATGCACTTTTTTCAGTGCAAAGAATTGCACTGCATGTTGAATTATATTTGTAAACTAATTACGAGCTTCATCCTGCCACCTTCCTCATGTTGAGAGGCACTGTATGCCCCAATCCATTTAAGCACATACTTAATTTTAAGCATATGCTTAAGTGATGACAACAAAATTGCTCAAGTACTTAACATTTTTACATGCTTTGCAGGACTGGGATCTAAATGAATCCAGTATTGTACTGTGAGTAAAGGAGATAGAATTAGTTCCTAAGCAACTAGTGAAGAAAAAACTCTCCTTTAAAAAACCCTTCCACAGCAATTAAAACAATAGATAATAGCAAATAGAATACATATCATGTGAGGGCAGAATTGGCTGTTACACCACAGTAAATCCAGAATAACTAAGAACTCAGTGGATTTACTCCAGATTTAGACTGGTGTGTCAAAAAAAAAAGAATTTGTACCATTGAATTCAAATATATGAAAATGTACAGGCTATCTAAAACTCAGATGTACTGGGTTATATATAGGATTTAAGATTTTATTTACAGAACCACTGTATTTCAAAATAATGTCAGAAAAATACAGACCTGAGATTTAGGTTAATTAATCAGCATTTTAAAAAACTGTTTGATATTCTTCCCAATCCAATTGTATTAGCACCACAGTGTATTGAATTTTATAATTATTTCAGACAAGTCTAATTTTAAAATATTTTTAGCCAAGTATTCTTGTTTGACAGCAAGGGGCTAAAGAACAAGTGACTATCCAGATCCCTATTTAGCAATAAGGCTTACTACCCTTGTATAATTTCCAGTCAAAATGTCTCTTAAATAAATATCTCATGCCCTCCTGTGGTTAAATTGAGAGGCTGCTGGGCACGTCCATAAGAGATGTTTTTCCTTTTCTTTCTATTTGCATACAAAATGTTTACAGTATCTCTCACACACAAATGAAGCATTATGACTGACTTAAATAGATAGCTTTAGATATTTTACTTATATAACATGTGTACTTAAAGCATAGCACAGAAAAGTATTTGATTGATCAGCATGCCCAGCATCTCTATAGCCCCTGTTACCTTATTTTAAAATTTAATTTTTAAAGATGCTTTAAAAATACCACATTATGACCTTGTTACCCATCAGTGACCTGATTTGATGGATTCACACTCCCCAAATCCGCTTGAGCACTTGTCCCAGATACAGTTGCCAAGTTTTGTGTAGTTCCATGTCCTCTCCCACCACCTCATAGGGCAAGGAGTGTTGGTCATAAGCTGAAGTTTGTGATTCCCTTCATCCCCCACTCATGAATAATTTAACTCAATTGCACCAGCCACAGTCATGGCTTCCAAACACTAAGCAGCAGCATGAGATCAGTGAAGGATAGTTACCAGTTAGTTCCTGCATAATGAGGGCAAGGAGGAGAGAACACTGCATTGTTAAATTAACATTCCTATGAGGTCCTCCTTGTATTCTTCTTCATTGTCTCCATCCTTCTCCTACATCTCCTCCCCAGATGTCAAACCGTCTCTTGTGCTACTGTCAAATCTTAGCAGGGCCTTCCCCAGCCTGTGTGCACTGTTCTTGTCTACATGCAGAGCACCTAATACAAGTTCTTTAGTTCTTGTTTTGTTACAATTAAGTAGACAAGGAGAAAAGGCCTGTCAGTTCTGTTCACTGGCAGTCACTGTGGTGTACTTGAAAACTGTGTTGGAACTGTAGGTTGTCATTTTGAATTGTTTGAGGTTCCCTGGTCCAGATTGCAGGCTCAGGGGCTCTGTAGGAAAGCATATGATCAGAATCAGTCTGGAAAGACCTAGCCAAGAGCTAAGTTGGGAGAGTTGTGCTGCTCTGTCTTTGGGAGCAGCCTGCTTTCTCTCTCTCTGGTTTTGGTTACTGTGTATTAAAGTTCTGGATTTTAAGAAAGTAGTGTTGCATTACAACCTCCTAAAGGAGTATTTTATGTCTTTATCTAACTTCTCTGTTTGTATGTTGTGAATATGATCATCATGACACTGTGATTATTTGCAAATATCATACCCACAGCAGAAATACAGGAAGTATCAGTAACTTCTTAAGGACTCATCATCTCCCTGATAATCACATTCCCATCAGATAACTTTGTACCACTGTAGTTTTGGTATAAGTAACACCTAACATTACTAAAACTGAAGAAAGTTAGAGATTATTATTATTCTCTACATTTTAGTTTGTTTATTGTGTGCATTTCACAGCACTTTATGTATAGTCAGTGTCACTGGTTTGTGGATGATCAGTTGCACGTCCTGTGTCCTGCACTAGTATGATCACATCACTCTCATACATTCCTCTAAGGGGAATTATATGCACACTTTTCCTTAAGCCTTTCTAAAACTATGTTTACCGATGACAACAGCAGAGCTGCTGCTGTGTCTGCGTTTGGGGTTGGAGAGGTGTAGTTTTTTCCCTTGTCCTCAGCATAGGACTGAGAAGCAACAAGAGCTTCAGGGATATCCAAGGAAATCCCCAGACACAGGACCAGCAGGAGTCTGGTGGAAGGGACAAGAAAATATTCCTTGCCCCAACAGGGGTCTAAGAGTTCAGTGAGGGATGTTACTTGGGGTTTCTCAGAACCAGGGCCGGCTCCAGGCACCAGCGAATGAAGCAGGTGCTTGGGGCGGCCAATGGGAAGGG
The DNA here is from genome assembly GCF_016161935.1 of Mauremys reevesii. Taxonomy (NCBI): domain Eukaryota; kingdom Metazoa; phylum Chordata; order Testudines; family Geoemydidae; genus Mauremys; species Mauremys reevesii. The sequence goes on along the minus strand of NC_052624.1, from coordinate 62,195,929 downwards.
GTGGCATGTCTGGGTCTTTGGCAGCAATTCAGCGGCGGGTATCTCAGTCCCCCTCAGAGTGAAGGACTCACCGCCGAATTGCCACCGAGGAATGAAGCGGTGTGGTTGAGCTGCCGCCAAAGTGCTGCCGATTGCAGCTTTTTTTTTTTCCCCCTCCTTCACCGCTTGGGGCGGCAAAAAAGCCTGAGCCGGCCCTGCTCAGAACCCAAAGCAGTGGTAACTTAACTGTTTCTCTCCTGACAGAGTCAGGAATAAATTAATGGGAACACAGCATTTCCAGCTGGAAAATGTTGATGCAAGCAAGCGGGCTCTTATCTAAAAATACTATTTATTAGACATTAAGCACACACACACACACACACATACAATAGGTTTAGGACATCCCATATGTAGTTATCCACAGTCTGAGATGGTTTTGAGTGATCACCAGCTGGACATCCAGAGGTCTCTTTCCATCCAGCTGATGGGGAGTTTAGATGTCAGCTCCTTGCCTGAAGAAAAGCTCCCTCAGACTGCTCTGAGGTATTTACTTTTACCTAATCTTTTATAGTTAACTCTAAAAGAGTACATAACCTATGATGTCTCCTAGTGGGTCAGCAAAATAACCTCTACTGGGTCACCAATTCTCCTGTCTTCAAGAAACTACTCATTATCTCAAACATTTCTAGTATTTCTAGCCCTAATAACAATATGTCAGTGGCACCTAAAACCAAGGGTGCTATTCACTCACTCTCTTCCATAACTTTCTGTTACATCCTCCCATTGTAATTAACAAACTGCAAGTATGAAGCTGTCTGACTTTGTCTCACAAAGGCCTAAGATTATTCCTAGCTATGGGATGTTTGATTTGCAGCCAGCAGTGGCTGAACATACAAAATGGCTGATTGCAGTACTGTCAAGTTCTGGGGTGCAGGCAGGAAGGTCAAATTCCGGGGTAACACTCTCCTTGTTGCAAATTATATATCTTTAATATTGAGATCTGCACATACACACACACACACACCACAAGTTCAGTGGGTTACTAGTGAGGCTCAGCATAAGCCTCAAGGCTCTTGAGTGAGACTGAGCAACAATCTTCTCACTGGCACTCTCAGTTTTCACCCCTGATTCTGCCTCATTATAGACCAGACCTCATGTAGATTCCCTGGGAAAGTACCCATGGTTTGCAAATGCGCAGGCTTTGAATCCAATTGATCTTTCTTTGAATCCAGCATGTTAGCACCAGGAACAAAACAACCACCACTATCTGAAACACTGCACAACCCTGCATGAGCCAAGGAGCACCTGGTAGCAGTGGGGGCAAGCATCTACCTCCAGATCCCTCTGTGGGCCCATGGGTGAATTCAAGACAAAAGACCCTAATGTGGATTCTGCACATTAACCAATTGGAACCAGAATGTGGTTTCACTTTGCTGATATACATGACCCATTCTCTTTGCTTTCTCTAAATACTTGTATGAGCAAATATTTGTTTGCAAGAATGTTTGCAGAAAGAAAGCATTGTGTGAATATATATTCACGCACATTTTGGCACAAGAAGTGTTTGTGTGACTTTGTTTTTAAGGTATTTTCTATGTCACACATCATTGTAAGGTCTGAACACTTCATATGCACTCGTGGATTTACCATCACAGTACCTCTGTGAAGTAGGAAAATGTTGCTTTGCAACGGGGATTTGAGGGACAGAAAGAGAGATTAAATAACTTGACCAATACCACACCAGAAGTCTCTGGCATAAGCAGGAAGTGAACCCAATTCAACTGTGACCCAATCAATAGAGTCCTGCAAATCCACAGATATCCCCTTTATATCCACGGATATCTGTGGACCATTTTTGTGGATCGTGGATCAGATGCGGATGAAAGCTCTACCAATCAAGTGCTTTAACCACATGTCCTTAGTTTAGAAGCTTCTTATGTTTTGGAGACATTCAGTCCAAGAGAAGAAACAATATCATGTAACTTCATTTACTAATCACACAGCACAACTAGGAAATTATGGATAATGAATACTCAAAGCATTGGTCAAGGTGGATAGTTCACAAACAATCTATAGGGTCAAATATGTTCTCATAACCCAATTGTTCAATCGTTTCAAATAAATAAATTTGTAAAAAACAAAATATTTCTGAAAATAATTTGATAATATAAAAAAGGGACTAAATGTGATGAATGAATTGTTCACTGCTAGCAGTTTGCATAGCTTTTCATATGCTAGTGACTGTGGCCATGAATGTGTCTTTTTTTGTTTCACTTTTGCTTTAGGAGACCTGGCTTTGTATTAGGTTGATAGATTGTATCTGGGAGCTGGTGGGATAAGACTAAGATGAGAAATTAGCATACTGCAAGGGGTAAAAAAAAGAGAAAAGGAAATGTGAAAATTTGGAACTAGAAGGCTGCTTGTCACGTAATGATGTGAAATCAACATGCCTTTCTGTGTCTGGGCAGATCACTGCTAAATTAAAGAAGCGTCCTTAATGGGACAAAGAGACGCAGGCAGAACGCACACCTGCTCTGTGGTTGCCAGGTCTCAAAGTACAACTTTGATTTTCCAGAGACAAATACAACAGCATTGAGAACATGGTGCCGTACGATAGGTGACTGTTATCGATATCTCTTGTGATGTACTGTAGTAAGTATAACAATAAACAACCTACTTTTCAATGCCAAGGCTATAAATCCACCAGGGGGTTGTGGTGATACCATAAACTATAAAAACAAAGCTCAAGTGGCCTTATGTTGTTGCTACAATACTGAGATGGAATTCCAGCCCCATAATTCAAAATTAACTTATTTCTTACGTTTTACAATGCATGGATCTGAACTTTGGATCGAAGTCTTGTACAGGCTTCTCACTCCTGCTATTGCTGCCTCTCCGGCTGCTTCCACTTCTGCCTCTTTTTCCATCTTTCTTCCTAGTTATCACACAATGCTCCTGCTGCTTCCCTCACTGTGCATGGCTTTAAGCATGTGAGTAATCTCATTGATTTCAATGCATAGCTGGAAATGCTCAATTATTTTCTGTATAAATGTAACATGAGGGTTTCTTTTTCAGCATTTTTGCATGTTTCATTTGATCCTTTCCCTGTGAAAGGATTCGGCTACCCTGGTATAACACAGAGCAGCCTCAGAAAATCATTCAAGTGTTCCTTTATTCACTTGCATTCGTAGGACTCTGAGGGTCACATTTTCCATTAGGAGCATACTGGTGCCATGGGCCTATCTCACTAATATTTCATATATTCACAAAGAACAGTACTGCAGATTACAGTGGGACACACAGACAACAAGGAAACCACAAAGAAATATAGAGGAAGGAAAAGAAATCGATTCATTTTGATAGGAACATAGGAATTGCCAGATTGGATCAGACCCACTCTCCAGTAGGCAGTTATGGGTCTCTTCCACCTTTCTTTTAGGTTGTCTGTGCCATGGCTATCTGCGGGTCTTAGTTTCTTTCCCAAGTGAGATGACTACACAGAGAATCTATTTCATCCCATCTTTGGAGCTACTGTGTTGTTGACAACCAGGCTAATATCGTATCTCTGAAAGCATATTTGGACTTGGTGAGGAAAGCCAGGCTACCTTTTTGTTGGCCTGTTTTGTTGCTGCTTATCAAGAGTAGAAAGGCAGATAGAAGCAGAGCAAAGATAGAAATGAGCAAAGAGTAAAAATTGTCCCAACTAGCCCAAATCAGAACTTGAACACGTGAGATTTTATATTTTATATTTTTATAAATAAATACATTTTACATTTCACTTTTATATTTTATAGTGAGCGAGAGTCCTATTTTTAACTGTTCATTTAAAGAGCAGGTGTTTGGAGGGTATTTCTGTGAGATCCCAGTAGCTCAGAAATTTTAGTCACTTTTTCCATGCATTTCATCCCAGCCTTTTCTCCAATTGACATGATTTGACTACAGGAAAACATGGCTGCTTATAAAAACCTGCATATATAGCCTTCTGTCATATGCCACATTCAACATTTGTACCTCATACCTAGAGCACACGGGATTGACCTATTGATCTGATGGGGCTCTCCAAACACACTGCAATCGAGGGAAATATTCTATTTTTCTAAAATACTAGTCTTTAATTTGTAGGCTTAAAAAACACTATGTCACAGGTGGCTAGCCCAACTGACCCGTGATAAACTACTTTAAGGAGAATTAGCCCATCTCAGCCCACCTGCAAGTAATGAACTGCTTAGGTGACTGGGTTGCAGTTAATTGGCTAATGAGCACCTGGATCTGATAAAAGGCTCCCAGACCGAGCTGAAGCGGGGTGGTTCTAGAGTGAGGAGGCCCATAGGGGGAAAGGAGTGCAAAGGGAATAGAGTGGAACTCTGGGAGGGACCACCCAGATTAACTGCAGGATGCTCCGCCTGTAAGGAGCTGTGTGACACCAGGAGAAGAGCTATGGTTGGCAAGAAGGTCCTGACTCCAGAGAAGGAATCGAGGTCAGGAGTGCCTAGTGGGCCTGCAAGTGAGACTGACAAACTCAGATGGAATCTGTCTCTTTGTTTAGAAGCCTGGGTGAAGGTCTCTTTTGTGTTTGAACTTCCTGCTGATAAATTCAGCCTCTCAAAACGGGGGAGGGTGGTGTTTGATACCTAAAAGCCACAGTGGATTTATTGATCACCCAATTGGGAAAATTATGGCAGGTTGGTTTTTCTAAGGAGTAAATCTCAGATACAATTAACAGCATCAGCCTCAACATCCCTTTAAAAAGATGTTTAAAAACCTGTATCCTTCCATTCTTTCTCCCAGAAAGAAAATGATGTCTTAACTGCACCAGTGGGAGAAGTTATTTCAGCTGGATCATTTCTTCTAAACAGTGACTCAACCCCTTTAGAGGCCAAAAAAGTGAAGTGCTTGGCCCACAGTGGCAGAGCTGGAATCAGAAGTCAGAAGTTCCTGCCTCCCAACCAAGGATTCTTTCCATAACAAGTGCCTAGATTTTAAGAAGTAACCACTGTAATTTATGATCATCTACTCTGACCTCCTGTATACCACAGACTAAAGAACCTCACCCATCAAATGTATAACAACATATAAATGCAATCAAGTCACATTAAGCTCAGGAAGTCTTTCTTGGAGGCAAGTAACATTTTGAATATGTTTGGGGGTTCGTTTCTAGTCCACGGTCTTAATGAACATTTTATTTTTTTGGGATTTCTGAATTTTCTGCCCCCTCAAACACACACATCTCACCTCACAATTCACAAGAAACCACTTTTCAATCGATAAAGAAAAACATTTTAATATCAAGTTTAATTTTTTATGCAGTTTTAAGGTTTTTCTAATGAAAAATACGTAGAAAGTGGGTACACTACAATTGTAGAACACAAATGCGTAGCACTCTTGGGACAGTTATTTGGCAATCAACATGATGTGCATTTATAGAAAGAAAGCACTAAGTGAATAAAACCCCCACCAACTTCAGAAGAACGAGAAGAGACTTACTATGGAATGATAAGTTTGGCCTTTTTAATCCATGTAAAAAGTGTAAAAATAGATTATCAGTAACATACAGGGAATCTGTATTAAATACTGTTTTTTTAATTCTGATAAAACATTGATGAGGGATGTATTGTATACATAAATATATACCTACTTCTGTGCATATATGAATACATGCATACTGTCCTCCTTTCCAAGTGGTGGCCATCACACTTCCACAGTATACGGATCCTGTGAGCATAAAAACAAAGAATACAGTTTGAGTCTCAAATTCTGATTTCTTGTATGGTAAAGTTAGATCATTGTCCTGATTCCAGAGATATATATTTATAACCCAACTGAGAAACATTAACAATAATAGGGTATGTCTACACTACAAGACTAGCCTGTGGGCAATCTGTTCATGCACTTTTCACAGCGACAAGGAACTCTTCAAGTACCAGCGAGTGCGCAGCGTGACGTGACTGTTCAGTTTCTTTACAGATAGTGTAATTAACTACTCTGAATTGTAGACCCTTGAATTCTAGAAGATTGAAATACTGTTATATAATGTTACAAGTTAAAACAACTTTATGTAAACTTTTAATATATTTAACACACACACCAGCTTTAGTTTTTCAAGCAGTAGAATAACATGTCCCTTATGCTCACATGAGCAGACCCACTGAGGTAACATAAGTAGAAAATGGTTGCAGGATTGGGGAAGGTTGCAGGAAGCCCCCTCTGTCCTGTGTATTTTATGCCAGCCCCGGGGTACCCATTGCTGCTCCTTTCCCCCGCCCACAGCTCCATCTGTCTGTCCCCACCCCCCCCAGCTGTGTCCTTGTGTCTGTCTGCCCCCATAACCCCCTGGCTCACCGGCTGTGTCTCTGTGTCTGTTTGACAGGGACAGGCTCCTGCTGCTTACTCTCTGCCCAGGGCTGAGAGCCGCTGCCTTTGGCTCCCTCCCACTCCCCGCTGTGGAGGCGTGGCCAGGCAGCTCTGGCACCGCTCCCTGCATCTCCCATTGGCTGGGGTTCCCGGCCAATGGGCTGCAAGCCAGGTCACCGCTGGGGCCTCTCTGCAGCACACAGGAGCTCCGAGGATGGGAGGAGCTGCCCCGAGGTGATAGCATCCCATGTTGCTGACCCCTGGAGTGGGGACCCCAAAGCATGGGGCCTGGGGCCCAAACATTGGTGGAGCTGGGGCCACCTTCAGGAATATTGGTGGAACATGGGTACCACGGGCCCATATAACTCACCGCCTATGGGAGGAGAGGAAGGTGATCAAGAACAGTCAACATGGATTCACAAAGGACAAGTCATGCCTGACCAACCTGATTGCCTTCTGTGATGAGATAACTTGCTCTGTGGATATGGGGGAAACAGTGGATGTGATATATCTTGACTTTAGCAAAGCTTTTGATACAGTATTCTTGCCAGCAAGCTAAAGAAGTATGGATTGGATGAATGGACTATAAGGTGGATAGAAAGCTGGCTAGATTGTTGGGCTCAGTGGGTAGTGATCAACAGCTCGATATCTTGCTGGCAGCCGGTATCATGTGGAGTGCCCCAGGGCTCAGTCCTGGGGCCGGTTTTGTTCAACATCTTTATTAATGATCTGGATGATGGGATGAATTGCACTCTTAGCAAGTTTGCAGATGACACTAAGATCAGGGGAGAGGTAGATATGCTGGAGGGTAGGGATAGGGTCCATAGTGACCTAGACAAACTGGAGGATTGGGCCAAAAGAAATATGATGAGGTTCAACAAGGACAAGTGCAGAGTCCTACACTTAGGAAGGAAGAATCCCATACACCGCTGCAGGCTGGGGACCGACTGGCTAAGCAGCAGTACTGCAGAAAAGGACCTGGGATTACAGTGGACGAGAATCTGGATATGAGTCAGCAATGTGCCCTTGTTGCCAAGGAGGCCAACGGCTCATTGGGCCGTATTAGTAGGAGCATTGCCAACAGATCAAGGGAAGTGATTATTCCTCTCTATTCAGCACTGGTGAGGCCACTGGTGCATCCCGTTTTGGTCCCTCCACTACAGAAGGGATGTGGACAAATTAGAGAGAGTCCAGTGGAGGGCAATGAAAATGATTAGGGGGCTGGCGCACATGACTTACGAGGAGAGGCTGAGGGAACTGGGCTTGTTTAGTCTGCAGAAGAGAAGAATGAGGGGGGATTTGATAGCAGCCTTCAACTACCTGAAGGGGGGTTCCAAAGAGGATGAAGCTCGGCTGTTCTCAGTGGTGGCAGATGACAGAACAAGAAGCAATGGTCTCAAGTTGCAGTGTGGGAGGTCTAGGTTGGATGTTAGGAAACATTATTTCACTAGGAGGGTGGTGAAGCACTGGAATGGGTTACCTAGGGAGGTGGTGGAATCTCCATCCTTAGAAGTTTTTAAGGCCTGGTTTGACAAAGCCCTGGCTGCGATGATTTAGTTGGGGTTGGTCCTGCTTTTAGCAGGGGGGTTGGACTAGATGACCTCCTGAGGTCTCTTCCAACCCTAATCTTCTATGATTCTACTGAAACTTGGCCAGGAATGCAAGCTGCTGGAGCCTGAGCCCGAGCTCCTGGCTGCCCGATGCGCTCTGGAGGAGCAGTTCAGTTTTAAAGGACACAACCTGCACCACACGCACACTGAAACTGCATCATCACTCTTGCAGCCAGGGGGCTAGAACCAGCTGCCTGTCCCCAACCTCACTCGCCGGGCAGGCACTGTAGAGCTGTGAGCCTGTGCTCCATGTAGTCTGCCCAAGGAGCATCCATAGGTGCTGACTCTGTGGGTGCTTCAGGGCTGGAGCACCCATGGGGAAATGTAGTGGGTGGGTGCTTGGCAGCCTCCTCCTCCTGTGTTCCTGATAGTACCCCTTTCCTGAGGGCTCCTCCTTGGTGAAATTGCCACAGGAGATGGGGAATGTGAACATTTTCTTCTGTTTCCCAGGACTTCTCTTCTGACCCATACCCATTCCAGTCTCTCAGATTGGAGTTTTCCTCTGACACATCAGGAGTCGAGGACCTGATGGGCTTCATAGTCCTCCTGCCCGTAGGCAATTACTAGGGGTGGAGGTGGGTCTACCAGTCAGGTAAATGCTTGTAGCTGAACAGTTTGAGGAGAGAAATATGAAAGACATGACTCTTGAGGGATTCTTGGAGTTGAAGCTTAAAGGCCACAGGGTTTATTTGTTCCATGATCCAAAAAGAACCAAGGTAGTAGTGGTCAAGCTTAGCTGAAGCATGGTCTGTTCCCAGGTTTTGAGTCAAGAGAGAAACTTTATCCCATACTGCAAGGTTGGGACAGCTGTTACTTTTGATCTGCGTAATGCTTATACGTTTCTTTAGAGGCAAGTAAGTGTTCTTTGATCTACTGGTATTTTCTGGAAATGGTAGGCCAGGTCCATGGCTGCTGGGATGGAATCCAGCGTGAAAACCAAAGTTTGGAAAAATGGAGCGTGTTGAACTGAAGCATGGGTAGACCTGTTGTATGCAAACTCAGCTAAACACAAGTGGAAGTCAATCATTCTAATGGAAATTCAGGAAATTGGTAGGTACCACTCCGGGGTCTGATTGGCTCTTTCAGTATGGCCATCTGCCTGTGGATGGTAAGCTGTTGAGGTGAGGGGCTTGGTGCCACGAAGGTGGAGAAATTTCTGCCAGAACCAAGCAACAAATTAAGGGCCTCGATCCAAAATGATGCATTATGGCATTCTGTGGTACTTAAAGATGTGCTGCAGGAAGGCTTGCACAGTTTCATGTGCAGATGGAACAGTGCAGCAGGGAATAAAATGGGCCAACTTGGTCAGGATAGCTGAGTGCGGTAACTCAACAATAAAATCCATTGAAAGGGTGGACCACGGATGCAGAGGTGTGGGGAGGGACTGAAGGAGGCCCACAGGCTTGGCTTGCAGTTTCTTCATATGGGCACAGAGGTCACATGACCTAACATAGCTTTTAACATCCATTCATAGGGTTGGCCACCAGATGTACCTAGTAATCAGGGTCCAGATTTTAAATTGGCCACAACATGTGCCATGGGCAGGTCATGGCACAGCTTTAGCACATGAAGCTGGGAGCTGCCCTCAGAAATGTAGAGATGATCCCTGTGATAAAGGAAGTCTTGTTGTAGATGAAACTTTGAAACTGGGGAAGCACGTGTGGTTCTTAGAGTTTGGCAGATTGGGAATGCAAACCAGTCACTTGGAAGCAAGGACTAGGTAGTGATCATCAGGTGACTAGTGATAGTCCCACAGACAAAGTTTTGAGAAGGTTTAAGGACAGTGGTGAGAGCTTCCTGCTCCACTGATGGCCAGGAGTTCTTTGTCCCACATGTCATAATTTCTCTCAGTGGTGGTCAGTTTCCAGGAGAAAAAGGTGCAGAGACGAAGGAACTGGTGAGGGCAGGTAAAATGCAAGAGGACTGTGCCTATTACAAAGTCTGAGGCATTGTCTTAACTATGAAGGCATTTGTGGAGTCTGGATAGGTCAAACTGGGGAAGAAATAAAAGCCTTTTTCACGTGGTTGAAAGATGCCTGCATGTCAGTGTACCAGATGAATTTAGCCCCCTTCCTGCAGAGGGATGTTAAAGTAGCTATCAGGTTAGACAATTCTTGGATGAATCACTGGTAAAAATTTGTGAAGCCAAGGAACCACTGCCTCCCGAACATATTTGAAGATGCCTTCCACGTGGTGATGGCTGTAACCTTGCTGGGGTCTGTGGAAAGTCCTGCAGGAAGATGACATAGCCCAGAAACTCCACAGTATCCTTGTCAAATTCAAATTTATCAGGTTTTGCTTAAAATTCATTTTGGCGAAGCTGATCAAAAACAGTGTGCATGTGGAATTCTTGATTCTCTGAAAAAATGAGAATATCATCTAAGTAAGTGATTATGAATTGGTCAAGGATGTCTCTGAAGACTTCATTCATGAAATGATGGAAAATACCAGGAGTTTTACATAGACCAAATGGCATGACCAAATATTCAAAATAATAGTAACTGGTTTGAAATGTCATCTTCCATTCAGATTCTGACCAGGCTGTATGCTCCATGCAGGTCTAGCTTTGTAAAGACCTGAGCTAAATGGAGTCTTTCCAGGAATTCATTTATGAGAGGAAGGTGGATGGAGATCTTGTTAAGGGCTTGATAATCAACATGAAGCCAGAGGAGGCATCATTCTTGGCCACAAAGAAGGTAAGTGAACTTGCTGGGGAAGCTGAGGGATGGATGAACCCATTCTGGAGATTTTCCTCATGGTACTCCTGGATGGCATGCAGATAGGGTTTGGGTAGGGTGTAAATGCATCCAAAAGGAACCTCTGATCCCACTTAAAGGTCAATTGGGCAATCATAACTGTAGAGAGGAGGTAGCATGTTCACCTTTTGGAAATACCTTGGTATATCCTAGGTACTTAGCAGGTTCCAGACACTGCTGAACAAATTGGTTTGTGACTTAATCCTTCAGGAGCTAGATCATGCACACAGATAGAAAAGCATTAGCTGCAGCTGAAGACCACTAACGGAGATAGATGGATATTCACAAAGTCAGGAGAATGGACAAGCTAATCTTGAATTTCTACAGCTTCTTACTGATAATAAAAAGTATGAGTTTTTTGCTAATGAAGCAAAGACAAGGAGACCTTAAGAACTTTTTACTAACTTTGAAAAATATAAAAGCTAATGAGTAGGTGGTCTTGGGCATGTGAATTCTTGTATTGTGAAAATGATTGATTAGTGGTTTTGCATAGCTACATTTTAAGTAAAATAATTGGTTACGCCATAGATAAAAGAAATCCTCATTTTAACTATATAATAAGGGTCAGAAAACAAGCTCATTGGAACTTAACTCCAGAATATAGCTCAAGACCAAAGCTGCTTGAACTTTTTAACCCTTGCATGACCAGACTGTGTAGAAGCCAGAGCCCCAGACAACATGACCCTGACTGGCCATCAGGAGACATCTGTTTTATTGGGAGAAGCGAGCATAAGGCGTGGTATTCTGTTGATTTGTTAATAAATACTTGTACATGTTTAAGGATATTCACCGTGTAAGGGCTCTTTCACTGGGAAAAGGCCTAGCAGACCCGTAGCCCACGCAGGGATAAAGTTGGGTCCCTTATACCCTGAGTACCCACAAGGATAGGTAGGGGGTGGGAGCCCTACACCCTGAGAACTCATGAGGGAGGGTAGGGGTAGAGCTGTAAATTGTGCGGGTAACAGTACCTGAGCCTGGAGGGCTGCATTCTGGTCACATAGCATGGCTACCTGAGCCTTTCAGGACTCTGTCAACATCTGAAAAGGGGGTGGAAGTCCTGATGGGGTTCATTCTGGAGGTTAGCTCCATGCTATGAAGTGAAGCCCCTGCTATCTTCTTGTGGCTGCTCAAACTGTCATGCACTGAGGTGTAGGCAGTGCAACCTAGTGGTTGGAGCATACTCAGAGGGCAGAAGCAGAGGTGTGGTCAGAAGGCAAGCCAGTAGTCAAAACAAGGAGTTAAGAATCAGGAGTTTAGAGACTGACAGAGAGTAGGACTGGAGTGGAGCAGGAAAGGGATGGAGCAAGGGATGGACAGGAAGCAAGTCTGGAGCAGCTGTAGGCAAGGAATGCATTGAGCAGTCACTGCACTACAGGGCTTAAATGGTGAGCTGTTGGTTCTACTGACCAGTCAGGGAGCATAGTCATATAGTGAGGGTTTATTGGGCCCAGCCAAGTGCACTGGTTGCTAGGCAGCTGAGTTCCTGAGGATATCCATTTAAATGTCTTTTTATTATTTGTTGTTATGTATTTATGTATTTTATTGCCGTAGTGTATAGGAGACCCACTCATGGACCAGGACCATATTGTAATATCTTTGCTCCTTCGTCCTCCTTGTAATTTTCCCATTGTGCTGCTGAATATGCACATAACATTCAGATCAAGACTATGTGATAATGCAAGATGGATTGCCACTTTAACAATCAGCTCCTTCACCTATGACACACCAATTTCCATACTGTTCAGTAAAATGCCATTTTCTGTTCCAACCTTTTCCCCATATGTCACAAAATAGCACAGGGCAAAAAGAGGATTTCTCTCCCCATTCATTCCAAACCTACGTTAAAAGCAGTCTGAATGAACTTCATCACACGAAAACTTGACATGTTTTGTTCAGCTCTGGTGGCAAGATGAATGCAGCTTCTTTCTCACTCCAGGAAATATAACTGTTTTGTCTAAATACTCTTTCATATTTACCCAATGTGAAAATAATTCAGTCTTCATTCCGTTCCACATACTTCCCTCCACTGGACATCTGTGGACAAAACAAGAACAATATTTCAAGTGAAAAATCATGCTTAAAAGGATAAGATGGGTCCAGTAATGTCCATTTCTATAAGGATTACACTGTAAAATGGAGGTGGAAATATCTAAATAAAAAGTATACTAATGATGCCAGTTTTGGAGTGTAGAATTACATTTTAATTGCGGACTAATGCATAAATTGAAAGGCCTTTGCCTAGTAGTTAATTTGAACAAAAAGGTAATGATTTTTTTAAGTCCTGAAAGAGTTTTTAAATGTAATATATTTTTTTCCTCAGACGTCTTTAATCATTGCCTGCCGATCCAGATTTAATCAGTTTCCTCTCGCTCTCTTTCTCGTAAGGCTTTATGAAGCCTTTGTTGATTTGCAGCCAGTGAAGGTACTTTTAATAATTTATGGTAAAAGGGTTTAATTTTTAATAGACAAGAATGGTTTAGAGATACCAATATACTGCTGAGTGTAGTAAGTACAGTACTATACTCTGCAGAGTAGTTAGTAAAAAACAGGAATCTAGTCCAAATGTTATTGGAAACATGTTTATTTTATTACTACAATGAATGTATAATTGAAGAACCTGTCCAACCTGAAATTATTGTTCATACCTTATTTACCAAGAGGATAAAGTTCTTTTCAGCTTGTTACTATAATAACTCAAACCCACGCCCACCCCCATTGTTTTCTGTCTCCTGGGCTGTTCGGTTGCCACAGCAGCCAGGAAAAAGCATATTAAAATGTGATGTTATGCATTCATTTGCTGGATTTGGCTAATCAAGAAAAAAACTTCTTGAACTGAAGGCTGATTCATAAGGTGCAGGGTTTAAAATAATATTATTTGTATCAATTCTTCACCTAAGACTACCTGAATAATGGAAATTCTCAGCTATGTACAGCTGGGGGATTATTTTAAACTGAAGGCCCTGGTTCAGCACAGCAGGAGGAGGAGGCTGCTTTCCCCACTGTGCTGTGATCCACAATGCAGGTAGCCCGCGTGGCTGAATAAGCTCCTTTCTTCTCCTGCACAAGCAGATAGAACAGGATAATGTTGCACGTAATAAAGATGGTAATGACCATCATAGTCAAAATAACGCTTCCAATTCTGATCTCACTTACACAGGTTTTTATACCGAACTATCTTCAGTGGAGTCATTCTTGATTTATATTGGTGTAAGAGGAAAACCATGCCCATTGTATCAAACAGTACCAAAATTCTGATTTTATTGATACCTGGCTGCCTCCTGTACTAAACTATTGTACACAATAGCATAACTAGAACACAGTGTAACTAGAACAGCGTATTGCATATCATGCAGAATGATTGAAAAATGACCAGACTCTTGTTTCAATGGAAAAAAATATACATTTTTAAATCTTGCTATTCAAAATGAGCCATTAAAAAGGTCATATAACATGCAATGGCAAAATGAATGTGCTATGACTGATTTTATCATTATGGAAATTATTGGTGATATGAGTCATGTAACACGTAATTTTCACACAATCGGTTGTTCAATAATGGATAAGGGTTTTCATTATATTATATGAAATGGAATGAACAATATTAAAGTTTGTTCTTTCACTGGAATCCTGTAACTTATTGTGGACTGAGTTCCTTATAGTTTGAGACACTCTACCCCATTACTACTAGTCACATTTTAATGCCAAATATTATCAAAGTAGATGTTCTCTAGTCCAATGCAGATAATCATCATGGAGTAGATCCTGCTCCTTGTTGCACAGGTATGTGGTATGTGAGAACTCTTTCCCATGCCCACTCCCACTGCAGAAGCAGCAAGGAAGGATCACTTCTAGCGCTCAGGAAAGCACTGGGAACTATCCCAGCTTATGGGCCCACACACTATTGTCAACATTTTCAAAAGCCTGATGGGCACTGAGATGGGGAGCTTAATGCATGTTTGGGTACTTCAAGTATTTTCAGAATAGGAGTTTAGTCCTAGCCAAGTCCCCTGAACACTCTGGGTGCTGAATGCTCTCAGAGTATGTCTTCACTGCACAGTTAACCCAGGTGGTTGGCCGCTGGGTCTGAACCACCCAGATTAGCCTAGCCCAGGTGTGAGCATCCCCTCTGCAAAGTCCTATGCACATTCCTATGTCCTGCACTCACCTGTGTGTGTCTGGGAGCATAATCCATTTTACTCTGTCCTGAGACACTCTAGAACTCTTCCCCAGACAACTGTCTGTCCTACGTGGGGAATTGCGGGAAGGGCATTGAAGGACTGTTGGTACTCAAATCATTTTTGCCTCCTCCCTCATTACAAAGTGGGTGGGTTCCAGCTCGAGTTAAAGCAGAGCCTGAGTTCCAATTCATTGCCACATCTGAGATGCTGAAATATGGCAACTGGCCACCCTCCCACCAAAATGGGTCCTAAATGCCAACTATAGCTAATTATTACTAAAATGTTTTGGAGAACCATTCTTTTTGCACGCGCACACACAGCAAAACCCCCACTATGTGTATTATTATTTTATCATTTTTCTTACCTTATGGTAACATCTGGGGATGTGACTTGTAGAGTACTTTAAGGTGTCCCAAATTAAAAACCTCTGCCTCATTGAATCTTTTAACCAGAAAGGTAGTACAAAAACCAACCAGGCTAGTTAAAAACCAATCAGATGGCAACCCTTAAACTTATCCGCTATGCTTAAAGCACCTCCAAACCTAGCTCAGAAGTTTTTCTGCATGGATGGTGGAAGGGTTCACCTAAAACTTGGGACTGAGCCTGAGTTAATTGGGCAGTTAAGAGGTTGGGAACTCAATCAACATTTTTAAAATGTAGCCCCCATGTGCTCAGGAATTGGTTGTGTCAAAGGGAAGCCTAAACAGTGGTATACTGAAAACTGTTAACATTGTAAGCTGTCACTTTAAATTTCAGAGAGTTTTCCAGCTCCTCCTTGCAGGACGGGGGGGGGGGGGGTGGTTTCTAGGGAAGTGTGTGATGGGGCCTAGTAGCTGTCAGTCTGCAGAAAGTCAGCCTATAGCAAGGCAGGATTAGTTGTGGCTCTGTTTTAGGGAGCAGTCTGCTTGTTTTTTACTTGTGTGTGATCATTCTGAATTCTAAGAAATAAAATAGTTCCAATCTTCCAGCACAAGTGTTCTGTTTTGCATCTAACTTCTCTGTGTGTATGCCATGAACATAACGTAAACCAGGAGGGGAAAGTTAAGCCCTCAGGAGCCAGCTACTCCTTGATTGCCCAGCACATAACATAACTAAGAACTCCCCTCTAAATTGATTTAAGAAACAAATTCACACATAAGAGACAGAGAGAGTAGGAGAGAGACTGAAACCGAGAGATCCACAGACACTTGTTGCAGCATAGACAATAGCAGCCCAATTGTCCCTATCCTGCCTAGAGAAAATGGGACCTGACCCTCACTCAAAGTATTTCAGAAGCATTTGGTTCTTGCCAAGTCTGTTGAATTAAGAGACAGAATATCTCTCAGCAGTTAAGTGAAAGACCATTTGAGAAAGAAATGTTCAAAATCCAATGACCAAATAAAAGGAAAATTTGATGGCACTCTCACTAAATGTTAGATATTACTACCTGAAGTGCATTCGTTATTCCCTCTCATTAATTCATAAGTGGCAAGACTAGAAGGGATAATCATGACCATCTAGTCTGACCTCCTAAATAACAAAGGCCATAAAACTCCCCCATAATAATTCCTAGACTATATCTTTAGAAAAATATCCAATCTTGATTTTAAAATTGCCAGTGATGGAGAATCCACTATGAATGGCTACCATAAAGAACAAGAATTTAGAAAATCCATTTGTCTTGCAGATGCAAATCCTGTGGACTGACGCCTTAGAAAGGTCATAATCCAAAGCTCCCACAAAAACTAACAGAGGGGACTCTGTATTTGTCACACACAGAGCTTTGTGCCCATGAAAATAAGTAGCTTAGTCCTAATCAGAGTGATTTTACTTGCAAACTCAAAAATATTTCCCAGTGAAGAACACAAAACTGTAGTGGATGTAAACAGTCCAGCTCAGGGGCAGGCAAACTTTTTGGCCTGAGGGCCACATCGGGTTTCCAAAATTGAACGGAAGGCCAGTTAGGAAGACTGTGCCTCCTCAAATAGCCAGGCGTGGCCCAGCCCCCGACCCCTATCTGACCCCCTCCCCTGCTTCTTTTCCCCTGACAGCCCCCCTGGGACTCCTACCCCATCCAACCCCACCTGTTCCCTGTCCCCTAATGGACCTCCTGGGACTCCTTCCCCATCCACCACCTCCTGCTCCCTGACTGCCCCCAACCTCCGACCCTGACTGTCCCCCTGCCACCCCATCCAACCCCCTCCTCCTTCCTGAGACCCCTTCCCCATCCAACCCCCTCCTTTCCGACTGCCCCACTGGGAACCCACCCCCATTCAACCACCCCTGTTCCTCGCCTTCTGACCACCCCAACCCCTATCCACGCCCCCACCCTCTGACCCCCCCGCATCCCCTTACCACACTGCCTGGAGCACCGGTGACTAGCGGCGCTACAGCCACACCGCCCAGCTGGAGCCAGCCATGCCATCACCACCACGCAGCTCAGAGCACCGGGCTGCCCCAGAAGCTCGCAGCCCACCACCCAGAGCATTGCACCAGCAGCACAGTGTGCTGAGGCTGCGGGGGAGGGAGAACAGCAGGGGAGGGGCCGGGAGCTAGCCTCCCAGGGCAGGAGCTCAGGGGCCAGGCAGGAGGGTCCCATGGGCCGGATGTGGCCCGCGGCCCATAGTTTGCCCACCTCTAGTCCAGCTTATACAGGTTGTTCACAACATAAAACGACTTCTCTTCTTAGAATTTTGCAGATACTATGGTGGAATTGAAGAAATGTTTCATCTTCACAACCACAGCATAGAATTTCAAAAATTATTCCTGTAGAGTCCAATTTTCCAATCTGAGTTTCTAATTTGTGTCCTCAGGTTGGTGCTTATAGTACTTATGCACCTGGATGTTCAGTTATTAAGCCTATTTATCAATTTAAACTCCAAAAATATAGGATTTGTACAATCTATATAGAAGCTCATATTCAAGAATTGGGCACATTAACATGTGCCTCTAGCTCTTGAAAATTTGCAGGCTTTATGGTGCATGCTTGTTTGTCAAAATGTCTGTTAGAAGATTCCATACATGTCTTAAGGATACAGGCCACATTTTAATCAGCCTCAAGGCTAGTGCAGGTATAGTCATGTCTGTGCACAAATTGGGTAGTAGGATGTCTGCTCAATGAGTGTATACCAAGTGTGTGCAATAAACCTATGGATGCAGTTTTAAAGGTAGGCTTTGAAAAAATTGGCCCTAAAACATCATTGCACCATACCCAACCAACACGTCCTCCTGAAACTTTTTAAAAACACAACAGATAGGCCTGGTAATTAATGGCATGCTCTTTGTTTAGCTATAATATGGATTAATATGTTTAATACATGGGCCAGATCCTGAAAGAAACACCAATGGATTTCAGTGGGACTTGTGGGTTCTAAGTGTCTCTCAGGGCCCATCCAATGCCCAGTGAAGTTAATAGAAAGACAAACCATTGATTTCAATGGATCCTATGTTTGCAATTTTGCTCGTCTCAAAACAAGCATTATAACCATCCTCCAAGTATAATGTAATCAGAAGAATGCAAAGTCTTGTATCTACGTCCTTAACAGATGGTTGATATGAGAAATAGGAACAAGATGCTTTTGTTAAAATGTAGCAATGACACATGGTTATTATGAGTGCTGATTGGTGAGGCATTCAAAGTTAGCTAATTAAAATCTCTTTCATAGCCAGGAAAATATTTGTAAAGGCAATGTGTTTGCAGCAGGAAGCAGTGTTTATTAAATATGTTCACAAAACAAATGCCCAACATTCTTCAAATATATATTTAAAACTGCATCCCTAATTAATATTAAGAAATAAAGCATTTGGGGTTGATGTCACAGCTTAAGGAATCTCTTTGTTTTCTAATCACATAAAAAGATGATCATTTCCTTTGCTGTACGGATTCTGAGCTCTCTATGTAAACTTAATTTAAGAGAAAATGAAAATCATCTCAATCGAAAGGTTTATTTTATTTACTTTAGCCATATTTGTCTTTTTAACATCAAATACTTCATGCCTAGATGAATCAGCAATGTCCAGTCTGCAAAGCAGAGATTATGGTGATAAATATTCTGAGGTAAGATTTGACTTGGTATGACATTATTTTGAGAACTGCAGGTCTGATCCTGTATCCATTGAAGTCAGTGGTAAAGTTCCCATTGACTTCAGTGGCACAGGATCAGGACCTATAACATCACTAGCATAAAGAAGGCTTGTTGAGACAACTTTCATGAAGTCTATCCACTGGCTTATATGTAGTGTGTAAAGCAATTCATGGTTTGATTTTCGTGCTGTAAACCTTGGGATTCAGGATGATGTTTATTTTAAACTGATTTTTGCTTATGCAGTAAGAAACTGTCATGCTTTTTATTCTTATAAAAGATGCATTACTAATCCCAAATTAATAAAGGAATGTTTGTGATGTTCAAATAATAATGATAAACAGAAAATACTATAAATCTGATGTGGTAAATGGACTTAAAGTTCTATCCTGAAAAGTGACTATAAAATATTGTGGGGTCCATATTTATTGTGTCTCAATAGCTGTCAAATCAAATTGACATGGTTTATATTTACACAGTTTATATATATAAAGTGATTTTTTTCTAACTGTCTGCCCTAGAAGCAGTCCCTGGGACCTGAGAGTCTACATTATTTTTGCCTTCTGCACCATCTCCAGTTATAAAAATTCTGCAAGCAAAAATATTACCTTAATTATACCTGTGCACAGGGGTCCTGGAACTAGGGGTGCTGAAGGTGCGGCAGCACCCCCTGGCATGAAGTAGAAATAACAACCAAATACGGTGTATGGTTTCCACTTTCAGCACCCATGTTATAAAAATTATTCCAGCACCCCTGCCTGTGCAGCCCCTTTGTCTTTAGATTAGGCCCTCATTTACACATTTCAGTGGGGCTGCACAGGTGTAACAGGAGACAGAATTTGGTCCCACAGTTAGAAGTGAACAATTCTGTTAATGATGTCTGAACTAGAATAGACTCCACCCCCTTCTCCAATAGCTGCAGTGCTGAGAGAAATAAACATTCATAAAAAATTATGGGCTGGAATTGACAATGTTAATGTTTGTTTTTTAACTTAACTCTAATACCTTATTTGCAGTGATCTGCTTTTAAGATCGAGAAACTTAACAACACAATTTCACAAAAATAAGATATGACTTTAACTGTGTGCAGAGAATACTGTTGCATAAGAAAATATTTTTATATAGCCACTTTTCAGAGAACACCTGCACTTTAATTATTTTATAAAACAATTAATATACTGGGCTTAATTCTCCACTGTGTCCAAGCACAAGGATTGGGTGCAATAGAAGTGGTTCTGTACCGGTCAGCTCAAGCACGAGATAAACCAGTGTAGGAGCTCAAGGTCCTAAATGCTCCTATGCCAGTGGAGGATCAGTGTAGCAGAATAGAGCATGATCCTGGCACACTGCATATGCCAGGAATGAAGGAGTGGTTCTGTTAGCTTTACACTAATTTGAAGTTCCCTTAGACGAGGGGAATTCTCCAATGGCTGGGCAGCGTGGCCAGGAAGCTGGGGAGATAGGAACTAAGAGAAAAGGAATCATGTAAGAGGAAAAGGAGACCAATAAGAAGGGAAACAACTGTACAGGAAGAGGAGGAGAAGAGGACAAGACAGCAGAAAAGCAAGTGCAAGGAGTAGGGAGAGAGGGAAAGGAACAGAACAGATGGAAGGGGAAGATAAAATGAGCAAAAGGAGACTGTGATTGACATTTAGGGCAAAGATGGATATCACTAAAACAGATAAAGATACAGAAATGCATTCCTAATTTTACTTTTCCATGTAAACAACCGCTGAAGTTACCACAGGGATGTTCTTTGGTAGCCAATGGGAGGAAATAGTCTACAAGACAATCAATCTACAAGGAAGAGTCCACATTCTGAAAAATGTTTGGGGAATTCTCATTCTAAAAGCATTAGGAAAGTATATTCTTCTCCCCCATGTCTGTGCCTACAGACACCTGAAAATTAACAACCTACTGTATGTGATTTGTATGTAGACAGATTATCATCAATGCAAAAAGATGACTGTATCATTATTTCTATTTTTAGTCCAGTGAAGACTTCTTAGAAGAAAAGCAGAGAAGTCTCAATTTTGAAGAACTGAAAGACTGGGGATCAAAAAACATCATTAAAATGAGCACTCCCACAGTCAACAAGATGCCAAATTCACTTGCTAATTTACCACTGAGGTTTGGAAGAAATGTTCAAGAAAACAGAAGCATTAAGCCAGTGGCTAATTTGCCTCTGAGATTTGGGAGAGCTTTTGAAGGCAGTATTTCTAGATGTGCTCCTAACTTATTACACAGGTTTGGCAGATCTCCATTTGTTAAAAGTTCCATCCAGTCACTTACCAACTTGCCACAAAGATTTGGGAAATCACTACCTGCCCACCTATCACAAGACATTCAAGAATCTGAACAAGGCAATAACAGGTAAGCCCATTAACAAGAATTTTTAATGAATCGGTAAACTCAAGGGTTGTACTGTATGACAGGAGAGTTACTAACATAGTTCCTATTTTTAAGAAAGGAAAAAAAGTGAACCGAGTAACTATAGGCCTGTTAGTTTGACATCTGTAGTATGCAAGGTCTTGGAAAAAATTTTGAAGGCGAAAATAGTTAAGGACATTGAGGTCAATGGTAATTGGGACAAAATACAATATGGTTTTACAAAAGGTAGATCACGCCAAACCAATCTGATCTCCTTCTTTGAGAAGGTAACAGATTTTTTAGACAAAGGAAACACAGTGGATTTAATTTACCTCGATTTCAGTAAGGCATTTGATATGGTTCCACATGGGGAATTATTAGTTAAATTGGAAAAGATGGGGATCAATATGAAAATTGAAAGGAGCATAAGGAACTGGTTAAAGGGGAGACTACAGCGGGTCATACTGAAAGGTGAACTGTCAGGCTGGAAGGAGGTTACTAGTGGAGTTCCTCAGGGATCCATTTTGAGACCAGTCTTATTTAATCTTTTTATTACTGATCTTGGCACAAAAAGTGGGAATGTGCTAATAAAGTTTGCGAATGACACAAAGCTGGGAGGTATTGCTAACACAGAGAAGGACCGGGATATCCTACAGGAAGATCTGGATGACCTTGTAAACTGGAGTAATAGTAATAGGATGAAATTTAATAGTGAAAAGTGCAAGGTCATGCATTTAGGGATTAATAACAAGAACTATTGTTATAAGCTGAGGAGGTATCAGTTGGAAGTAACAGAGGAGGAGAAGGACCTCGGAGTATTGGTTGATCACAGGATGACTATGAGCCGCCAATGTGATATGGCCGTTAAAAAAGCTAATATGGTCTTGTGATGCATCAGGCGAGGTATTTCCAGTAAAGATAAGGAGGTGTTAGTACCGTTATAAAAGGCACTGGTGAGACCTCATCTGGAATATTGTATGCAGTTCTGGTCTCCCGTGTTTAAGAAGGATGAATTCAAACTGGAACAGGTACAGAGAAGGGCTACTAGGATGATCCGAGGAATGGAAAACCTGTCTTATGAAAGGAGACTCAAAGAGCTTGGCTTGTTTAGCCTAACCAAAAGAAGGCTGAGGGTAGATATGATTGCTCTCTATAAATATATCACAGGGATAAATATCAGGGAGGGAGAGGAATTATTGAAGCTTAGTACCAATGTGGACACAAGAACAAATGGATATAAACTGGACACTACAAAGTTCAGATTTGAAATTAGACAAAGGTTTTTAACCATTAGAGGAGTGAAGTTCTGGAACAGCCTTCCAAGGTGAGTAGTGGGGGCAAAAGACATATCTGGCTTCAAGACTAAGCTTGATAAGTATATGGAGGGGATGGTATGATGGGATAGCTTAATTTTGGCAATTAATTGATCTCTGATTATTAGCAGATAAATATGCCCAATGGTCTGTGATGAGATGTTAGATGGGGTGGGATCTGAGTTACTACAGAGAATTCTTTCCTGGGTGCTGGCTGGTGAGTCTTGCCCACATGCTCAGGGTTTAACTGATCGCCATATTTGGGGTCGGGAAGGAATTTTCTTCCAGGGAAGATTGGCAGAGGCCCTGGAGGTTTTTCACCTTCCTCTGCAGTGTGGGGCACAGGTCACTTGCTGGAGGATTCCCTGCACCTTGAGGTCTTTAAACCACGATTTGAGGACGTCAATAACTCAGACATAGGTTAGGGGTTTGTTACAGGAGTGGGTGGGTGAGATTCTGTGGCCTGCGTTGTGCAGGTCAGACTAGATGATGACCTTAAAGTCTGTGAGCTTAAAGTCTATAAAAGCATGCTGAACGCTCTCCAAATGATAAATTAGCCAGGATTCAATCCTGCCAGCCTTACTCAAGCAATCTCAACTGGGTGTTTGAGTGAGAGTTTGATTCGCCTAAATAAGGACAGCAGAATCAGGCCCAAAGTTCTTCAAATTAAAAAGCATTGCTATTACAGTCAGGAATTTTTCAACAAAATGTTGGTTTTTTTGGTTGGAAAATGTCAATTCATCTAAACTGAAAGGAAAGTGTCCGTTTTGATGAATTTCTCACTTTAAAATGTTTTGAAATTGTTGAAGCTTTCCATGGCAATATTTTCAAAATGAAAAATTACATTGTTTTCCTTTTGAAACAATGTTTTGTTGTGATATTTAAGCTAATTATCATAAAACTGTTTTTAAAAGTCAAAACCAAATTTTTTTGAAAATGTCAAAATGAAACATTTCAATTGACCTGAACCCAAAAATAAAAAGATTGGTTTGGTGACTTGTGAAAACTTTTGAGATTTCAACTTTTCATCCTGATTCAAGACAGTCAATATTATTTTCAAAATTTCAATTTTTTCCTGTGGCAAGAAAGTCATTTCCTGCCCAACTCTTATTATTATTTGGAACAACTATTTTCTACTGTGAAATTTATTTTTACACACAATAATAATTCCTTAAAATACCTATAATCCAAACTATTCATTAATTTGGGGCCCTGATTCTGCTTCGTCTTGCTCTGAAACCACATATTTTGCCTCCATGAAGCAGAAGAGAAGTCCAGTTCAGAAGCATTCACTGCAGAACGAGATAGCCAGTATTATCTGCATCTGCCATTTTTCATTCTTCTGTGATTGTCTGACCCGATTGTAGCAGATTTTGTTTTGTATTTCTGACCTTTTAGGAATCTGTATTCAAACAACTATATTGAAAAGGAATCAAATGATGAAGACTCAAACCAGAAGAGCTGGGATCTATATTTAAATCAAAAGATGATGTAAAGGAAACAGAGGTGCAAACAGAAATCCAGACTTACCTTCATAATAATATTAATACTATTGTACCGTGCCTGGTGCTGTGCAAACAATTGCAGTATATTGCAATGATAACGGTAGTGATTGTTGTACTAGTTCACTTCAGTGGCAGGATATCATAAATTTTAATGACTGCCGCCTGATTGATTTTCTGTCTGTTGTAAATTTTTGAAGAATAGTTGCATTGTATAACTGGAATCATTTTAAGCAAATAAAAAGAAGTATACTACAACTAGAAGGAGCCTACTGTGTGACTAGCAAACAGAAACAATGCTGGAAGGAAAAAAGCCTATTGCCATCTTAGTGTCTTATGTAGCCAAAGAAGTGAATGAAAAAAACATATACATGGAACCATCGTTGTTGTCTGAGGCCTATTTGGATATAACTGTTAAGGTGACCACTGACGTTTTTGCTATAAATTAAATGCTAGTTTCTTAGATCTACACAGAGGAATAGCATCTATTTTTGTCTCTTCATAATGCAATTACAATTTTGACAATATTTTGAGATAATACCCTCCCAAATATCCTGAGGAATCTGAACTGTAAACATTCCGTTTCCTCTGCCAGACTGAATCACATTAGAACTACCAGACGCACAGTTGGAAAGAGCTATTACTTCTAAACCCCACCTTTTCACATTGTAAATTTTCTTGCTTAGATTTTAACCTGACATTTCAGTTTGAGCCACATTTGAACAACATCAGTTGAAACATTCTAATTATATGAACAGGAAAAAGAATGGATCCCTTTTATTTGTGCTCTGATAATTTCATAGTTAGGGCCAGATTCTGACTTGCAATTAGCCCCTTTGCACCACTCCAAATTCAATGGGGCTACTTGCAGAGTATGGTTCTACTTACCTTAAGAGTGGCAGAATCTGACCCTAAACAAACAGAGCCCCTGCAAAGTGGGGAATATTTAGGGATTACATCCAAATTCAGTAAACTCTTTGAAAGTCAAAGAGTGTGTGGGTATTTTTGTCAGCAGCAAAATTCTGTAGGCTGAGATTTTCAAAAGCAAGAGCCTAAAGTCAGGCTTCTATGTCCAATTTGGACACCTCTGATTCTGCTGATTCTGAACACCCCACATTCTCACTGAAGTCAATGGGGATCTTCCCCAGGCATTGTGTAGAATTCCTTGTAGGATCAAAGAATATAAATGTTCTGATCTTTGCAATGTTTTTTTAAAAAATGAAATATATCTACAAGCTACTGGGAGAGCAAAATCTTGGTCATGACATACAGCACAGAAATGTATCAGATTTAAGAGTTGTCAGAAGAATTTACTCTGCCATGTTCACAGTTAAGGACATTGGTCAGCGAACTGTATACAAAAGGAGAAATCATGACCCCGCTGAAATCCAAGAGAGTTTTGCCATTCTCTTCAATAGGGCCAGAATGTCACCCTTTCTGTAGTCAGGAAAACCATGGAATGTGTTACTGATTTCAGCATGGGAACTGAAATTCCCCAAATGTTGAGTTGTGTACTGATCCTTCAACACTTTTGGCACATCAGGTGAACAAAGAGCAAATAACATTTGCAAGAATTCCTAAGCAGCAATAGCAACTGTCTGCTTAAGGGACATACCACCTAGCAACAAGGTCAGATTGGCATTAATAGTGACTGCAATGGGAGAAAAGCAGTAACCTGAAAGCAGTCCCTGCTACAAGCACACCTCTACTCTGTTATAATGCCACCTGATATAACATGAATTCGGATATAACGTGGTAAAGCAGTGCTCCGGGGGGGTGGGGCTGCGTGCTCCCGCGGATCAAAGCAAGTTCAATATAATGCGGTTTCACCTATAACGTGGTAAGATTGTTTGGCTCCCGAGGACAGCGTTATATCAAGGTAGAGGTGTATAAATAGGATGCATTCTAACTACAGGCCCTGCAGCACAGATCCAAGAGAGGAGGGATGTTGATTTATTTCCTCCCAGCAGATAAAAAGCTAGGAGCAAAGTACATAAAGGAGAAATTATGTGATGCTATGCAAAATTTTGCTTTGGTCTGAGAGTATGTGAGCCGGGAAAACAGTCACTGGCTAGTGTAAAGGGAGGAGAAGGAGCTACATACATAGCTCTAGCTATTACTCACCAGATTATTTATTATCCACATATTGATATTATTCATGAATTGGGAAAAAGCAAGAAAGGGATTAAAGTAAATCAAGTAGCAGACCATCCAAACTCACAGGGATTAATTCTAGTAGGGTTCAGGAGCTCTTATCCTTTCATGCTGCACAAACAATATTTATGCTTATCATTAAACTCACCAGGCAAAACCAACATGCTCACTTGAAATTCCTACCTGAGCTGATAAAGTGGACAGGTGACAATTTACTGCCAAATTTAAAGGTCTGAGGCCTCAGCATGTGGTTGATTTCCATGTATTGTTTGGAGAGATTTAGTAGAGTGTAAAAAGACAACAGTTGTACCCAGAAGAAGCCATAGACTTTAAAGCATCTTTCATCAGGGCAGGAAACCAGCCTCTCACACTTCCCAAAATGCAGAGGGCCAGTCACTCTCCTCTGGTCTTTGGAGCCCCATTGATTTATACCAGCTGAGAAGCTGGCATACAACAACCTAGATTTTTTTAAAGGGTGGCACAGCCTAACATTTAGGTTTCACAAAAATAAGCTTTCACAAAATGTGAAATCAACAGGAATTTTAAAATTCCAGCCAAAACTATTTAATTAAATAAATAACCATTCTGCTCCACTGTTGTCATTGTAACCCAGATATCATTACATTGTGCTACTGCATAAAACCTTAACATGAAATTGACTAGAAAATGACAGAAAACAAAAATGAAATTGCCTAGTCTATTTTCTTTGTCCAACCAAAGAAAAATGGGGGGGGGAGGAGTAAACAAATAGCATAAAACAGTGAAAAGAAAGTACAATTTTAAAAATTGTTTCTATTAACTGGAGCAGTTACTACACTAACACATGGTTCTTTTATGGTACGTTATTTTTAAATCTGGCATTGTCCTTTTAACAAGTGATGTAGTGCTAAATTTTATAATGCAGGAGCCCTGCAAAAGTGATCTGCAGTTGGTAATTCCATCACATGGGCTTCCACAATCTATCTTATAAGTGATGTCATATTAAAAACCTAACTTACACTTTACCAGTAAATGTTACCTCATCTACAATCTGTGCAACAGCAAATATGAGATTTCACACATTAATAATAAATACACATATCATATCAAGATAAAATATTTGTAACTCAATTATATGCCAAACTTTAAACTAAGTAGCAAGTCACATCCAAAGCGGACATGTAATTAATCAAAAAGCCCACTGGTGGTGCATGTAAAATACTGTTTTTACAATATTAATATTCTCTGCAAACTTCAAATAAGAGCAAGATTCGCTTGTATGCTCCAGCTACTTTTGGGGCACTCCATAACCCCAATTTAATTGGCTGATCAGACCATCCCCCCCTTATCCGGATGGCCCCTCACAACATCCCAGTAGACCTGACATATATCCCACTCACCACAGCCCCTCACCCCTCACCCCCCAATACTCCCCACTCACCCTGTAGCCCACCAACAACTTGTCCCCAGCCCCTCGCTCATCACTCCCACAACCTTTCTGGCCACTCACCGACTCCTCCCCCAGGCTCAGCACCCCAGTCCTGTCCTGGGCTAGAGCTGTGCCTTCCAATCACGGCCACCCAGTGGTTCCACTTGCTCCCATTACCTGCCCCGCACTCAAACAACTTGGGCCAAATTTGAGTGATGAGTGGCATTGCAACCTGGCACACAGGGTTGCAGCACTGCTCAGATTTGATGCAGGCAGTAGTCCCTCTTTTATGATGGGTGGGTGGCTAGGCCTGCCCTGAGCAGCAGTGCAACCCAATGCACCAGGCCACAATGCCATTACTCAAATTTGGCCCAACTAACCCTCCCATCATGACAGAGGGGTAGCTGGGCTAAACCTGATTGGCATTGCAACCCCGTGTGTCAGGTCGCAACACCACTCACTCAAATTTCGCCTGGCAGCCCCTCCATCAGGTATCATGATGGTGGGGGGGAGGGGAGGAAGGCCAGGCCAAATTTGAATGGCATTGTAACCTCATGTGCCAGGTGAAGTGCTGGAGTGCTGTTCCATCCTGGATTTCAGGTGCTAGAGTTACACCCCAGGCCATTCTGGCAGCCCTATGCCCCTGCTTTAAATCACATTTTGGGGAACATATGGGAGTGCATAAAATGTCAGAAGGCATTTCTCCTCAAGAAACTGTCTGTGGGGGGATCTATCAGGGCTTCTCTGCCTCTGGCTAGAGGTGCTAGACACCACCCTCCGCTTAAGGCAAATCCACTCAGGCCAGGTTACCAATGGCATTGAGGCTTCCAGGGGAGTGGAAAGGCTAAGAAGAGACACTGACCAATAAGGAACCAATAGGACCATTAAGAAAGTTTGCCTGCTTCTTCTGAAGGTCAGTGCTGAGTAGGACTGAGGCAGAAGAGGAGCAGAGCACAGCAGTATTAGCCCAAAACACCAAGGCCAGGCCAGGCTCTTTGCTTAAGCACTGCCGCTAAGTAGTTACCTTTTGTGTTTTTTAGTTTAGAGGGGCAGACAAACAAATCTCAAGTTTGTTGATAACTGTTTAAGACTCAGGCCAAGCTCACAGCACAGGCTTTTCTGCTCCAGCCCAGCTGCCGCACCATCCCTTCTTTTGAACCTTTGACCCACAGGTTGTCTGATTTATCCTTTATATAGCTATAGATAGAAATGGGTTACGTTGGTCTTGTTCTCTGCCAAGCCCCAAAGTCACCAGAATGATTAGTATAGATATAGGGCAAGAGAAACATACAGAGGAAGGATCATTCTACTCATTTTCTTATGCTTAGAAAATGTGGCACTAAAGCAAGAATGTTACATTATCTCTATGTCATGACAGGAAATGACCCGGAAAATTTGAATTCATTTTCCTGTCTGGGCACTTTGAATCTGACGATGCAGAGCTCTCCAGCAGAGGAGTCCAGCAATCCCAGAATAGAAGAGGTGACTCAGAATCAGGGAAGGATCAGGCGGTAAAGTGCTATAACATTTAACATTTTTTTTTTAAAAAAAAAATATGAAAAAAAATACTACTACTATATAAAAATTTTAAATCTCAAACTATACAAAAAAGTAGGTCCACATATATAGATATAGAGCAAATCTCTGGGACAGTTCAAAAAAAAAGCTCTCAGAGAGCAAAAAAAAAGCAGGAGGTAAGGGAAATCATCACCTCCACAAGCATGCAGCATATGGTCTGGTCTGTGCAGGGCTTCTCTTAGCATCCGCGCTCTCTCTGACTCACGACACCCCTCTAATGGGTAATAGGTTCTGGAAAGTGCTGCATCTATTAGGGCAAACTGTGTACTGTTACTGGTGTGCTTGGTAGACTTTTACTTTGCATAGAAGCTACCCAGCTTAACAGCCACAGCCAGGAGGGCACAGTGATCAAAGATACAGTGATCTTTCCCGCTGGCAAGGGGAGGCTGGAAAAAGCTTTCCACTTTATGCTTTCCTTTCTGACAGCTATCCATTATCTTATACAGATATCCATTATCTGTTAAGCAGACTCTACTGTACCAGGACTGGCAGCTGCTGTCCTAGGCCTGAGATCTCGTGAGACTAGGTGCCCCTGTATGGTCTTGTTCACAGAAACTGACTAGACTGTGTGTTCTGTTCGGCAAACATATATGTCAAGGAAATCACTTTTTACTTTTTCAGCAAAGACTAGGGACGAGATGTTCCAGGAACTGATGGCTCTCCTCCACAGGAGGCAGAGCAGAGAGAGTGGAGGAGGACCCTGTGTCGTGCACAGCGCATCGCACGCACACGGAGAGGGGAGGGGGGAGGAGCAGGCGAAGACCAGCAGGCGGCTGCTTTGTCTAATGTAGATGTTCTGCAGGACCGCAAGCAGGGAGGAGAGAGCCCCCAACTGCAATGCAACAACGCCTCCAAGTCCTGTCCCCCCTCCCCCAAAGCTGTGTATAACATTATTAAAAGCGGTTTGTTGTTACTCTCTGTTTCCGCTCGTTTCGTGTCAGAGAACTTGTTGTGTGTGGGATTTTTTTAATTGCAGTGCACCCACCATACCAGGGTGGGTAGACTTGGGGGGGCAGGGTCAACTGCACAGCACACACAGACTGCAGTCACTAGGCACCAGGTCAGTGGGTGGTGTATGCTGCCCTGGGTCATTCATTCGTTGATGTGTCCAGTCCCCTGGGCGCCATCCCCTCATCCAGGGACAGATACTCACCCGTCCCCCACCCCTCACCCCCTTCCAACGCAAAAAACCCACAGCACACAGCCATGCAAAACCCTATCCAAAGATGGCACCCCGCCCCTTTCCTTCAACCCCCCCCTACATGCACAATCACTGTAAACCCCCCCCCCCCCCCCAGACTCCATGTAGGTAGGAGAGGCTGTCTGTCCTGTTGGACAAGCAGTCTGTCAGTGCACGTTTGTGAGCTCAGATCTAACTCTCGACACATACAGACCAGGCCCATGATCAGGCTCTCTTAAAATCAAGTGGACAGTCACAGGGTACCCTGCTCTGCAAAGGAAACTACAAAGCCACTTGCTCAGCCCGGTAGTTGAAGAGTCCTTTCACTGTCAAAGGCGCCTGTATAGGGCTTCATGAGGGCGATCACTGTAGGCATCTGCACATCCCCAACATTATTTTTGTGGTCGGGAAGAAAGTACCTGCCTGGAGCATTTGAAGAGACCAGAGTTTCCTGAACACACGCGCATCATGAACTTTGCCCCCACCCCCGAAGATGTTGGTTAAAAGGTCCCCCCCTATGGTCACCAGTGCTTGCACATTGGCTGGCCTGGTGGGCTGGTGCCAGATAGGGGATGTGAGTCATCTCTAGCCCCACCGCAGTTTATAGCCACTCTGTTTCATCCCAGACCTGCAGCACTATGCGTCCCACCAGTTGAAATAGTCTTGCGCCTTATAGTCCTTAAACTCCCTCCCTTCCCTCTCCCCCTACCTCCACCCCCCTCCCCCACCAGTCTGGTATGGTTCAGTCTCTACAGCAGAAGACTGAGTAATAGAATGAACAGAAGAGCTGTAATGTAGGAAGGTAAAGTAATCTAATTACCCTCTACTTCAGGAATTCACTGATTGTTATCAGTGGGTTCATCCACTTTTTGTGACACTTAGAACAGTGTGTACTCAACCTATCTTTGAAGCTTCTGTGCTCAGAGTATTTACCCCAGCTTCTGTGCTCAGGATAATCAAAGGTGATGTGCTGAGCCAGTGTACTACTTATCAAGTGCCGTTCACATCTTCTCCACAAGGGCATCCATCTGCACTCCTTTCTGCGACAGACTGAAAAGGAGCAGTGTAATTCAGTAGGGTGAAAACCAGTTTATGAACCGCCTAACAGAAGGACTGAAAATGCTATGTCCAGGAAAAACCTCCTCCTTGAGCTTCATCTCAGAGCTACCAAGTTTCAGCCAAAACTAGAAGGTAATCTCAGATCCCTATAATGCAGGGGAGAGACAAATGAATTTAATCGCAGAAGGGATGACATCAGTGGTCTCACACCAACATAGAACTGAAGTAATGCAGTTCTGGATCAAGCCCACAGTATTCTGCAGCAGGAACAGGGGAATCCTTAGAAACCCTGTGGCAGGATTGACATTTAACTACAGAAGTTCCTCCATAACCATCCTGATCTCCCCTTACTGAGGACCACATTACGGATGTATGCACATCACCTTTATCCCTGGTATAGAATAGCTGATTTGGGTTTTAAAATAAGAAATACTTCGGTAGTAGACTAATGTATTAAAAATTCAGGGAGGCAATGATTTAGAGACATGGGACCAAATGTATCCCTAGAATGGAACTCACTCACAGTAGGGCTGAATTGGGCCGATGATGAGTTTTATTTGCAGGAGTTCACGAGCAAGTGCAGAGAGAAGTGTTTTTAAAACATCTGATATAAGAAATATCTCTTCTTTGGTTGCTGAAAATAAATGCTTCACCTTCATCTGATTATTTAAAAGGTTCCTAGAAGTGCATAGCTTAAGCTACACTGTATTACTAACACATAGATATTGATTTGAAAGGGGAAGTGGGACTGTTTTCCCATGACCCATGGTGTAGAAAAAATAGGCTCAGGGAATGAAAAATAAGATAAAAATATGTGATTGGTACTGACTTATACTTTGGCTGTAGCTGTTTTGAAGGGTATGCATAGTTGCTACTAAGGATTTTAATCAAATTCTGAGTGCTGGAATTTTGCTAAGAAATAAGAGGACACCAGAAATGCAAGAAGGAACCCTGATATTTCTCCTGTTGGGCATTTCAAATGAAACTGGGCACTGATTTCCAATGTCAGTAGTGTTACAAGAGAAAGCAGTTTGATTTAGGTGCACATGAAGAAATGAGTTAAACCAAAATGAAGATACACCAAGGGTAAATTGTACTTCAGTGTGGTGAAACCAGGCTTTAATTTGGCCTGTTTGGGTCTTGAAATAGAGAAGTGTGAATGCAGATGATGCTGAACATCTGCGCCTGGGCTGGAAGTTTGTGCTGCATTCAAGAAGAGCTGCTTCATGGAAACAAAGGGTGGAGAAAACAGCAACAGTTGTCAGTATGTATTTCCTGGGGTCTCTCAGGTGACCACTGCCATCCATTTCTGTAAAATTTTGCTTTCACCTTCTTTCCCAATGAATATATTCAATGGGCCTGATCTGCTGAGATGATGAGCAGCTGCAGCCCCTACTGATGTTAGTTGAGGTTTCAGCTGCTCAGAAGCTCTGAAAGTCAAGCCATGGGCAAGTCTTGTTTGAAAGGCTGATTCACCTTATGCATAAATCCATACATTTAAAACTGCCTATCGGGCTACAGCTAATGATTTTTTTAACGTAAATAGACAGCATGGGACTGACTCTTCATGTACACATGGGTAGAGCTAAAATAACTCTACTGGAATCAACAAAGTGGCCTTGGTGTAATAGCAAGATAGGAATCAGACCCTGGTATTCCAAACATTAATACCGGACATTTTTTCTAAAGGAAAAGGCTTTTACATTAAATAAACTATAGAATGATTAAACAGGATAGCATAGAAGCTGCTCCTATCCTTTGTGCAAATTATCCAATAGGGCACAGACATTCAAGCTAAAATTATGTTAATGACCACAAAAACATTATCCCAAACCATTTATTCTTATATAATCTTCATGCTTTCAGACTCTGTGTTCTTATAGTAAGGTTAAGAAAATGGCATTGAATTATTTAATTAATTTCCCTTTTTCATAACATAAAATAGCAGAAGCTTGTACTAAAATCAAATAATTATAAAGCAGAGTGGGTTGTGAACACAGTTCTTTATGTCTGTTCCACAAAGGAAAATAAAGGACTTTGTGATTATAAAATCTAAGACAGACATTTGCAGTCATGATTCCAGGCCATCTGCAAAACTAGTCTACTGCCACAGGAGGGCAGAAGTCGCATTATTTTTAAACATGAGAAATGCTTTTGAAGCATCCAGTTACTATTTTAGACAGAATGAAGTATTGTTTTAAAAGATTTTCACCTCATACTCTAGATTGGGATAGAAGACTGCTGATGGAGGCCCCCTGACTTAAGAAAATGCAAATACATACAAAGTTATTTTTACAGTGGCTATCTTAAGATTTTGCCATAAATGAAGTCTAGTTATATTATTCTTTACATTCTTATACTTTAAAATCATTTCCCAAAACCTGGAACTGAAAAAATATAGGCTGCAGAACCACTGTGTTTGGCTACATACCTGTAGGGATTATTCAGCAATGCTGTCTATCTTCTATCTTTTGCCACTGGCATAAGTATAATAATGTATATCACCTTTGTGTAATAATACCACTTTTCTCACTAAAAAGCAGTCTGTTTCAGCTTCCTTTTGAACACTGAAGTGTGTATGATTCTCTCCACATAAAGAAAGCAAAAAATCAGCACCAGGGCAGGATAATGACACTTCAATAGTTTCCCATCTAAATCCTGACATCCACCTGTTTCTTTTATTACACGTGGGGATAAGTCTGAGTTTGCAAAATACGTTTTCTCTTGATTTAATTTAAGAAACTTTTTCCCCATTAGGCATTTCCTTCTAAGTAACAGAAACATTCTTATGTTTGATGAGAAATGATCATGCTTTGTTCTATTTCCATTGATTAAAATACATTATGCCACATTAAACCCATTCAGTTTAATCGGGGTGGGTGACAATTTAACTTCTGCCACCTCTCCTTCCTTGGCAATCTTTGATCTTTTCTGCATTAGATAATGGTGAGTCTGAAATGGCTGGGTCCTGAGAAGATACATCTGCCAGGGTGCCTGAGTTATTGCTACTTGGATGACTATTCTACTTGCCATTCAGATCTGCTAAGACTCTTTATTTTTTCCTGATTGCTTCACTTCAGCACTACAGGCTAGATGATGCTAATAGCCCAGAGCCCATAGGAAGGGGTGATGTGGAGCTACACAAACGTGGAGAAGCCACTAGGAGGCATTATGGCACAGAGGCAGAATGCTTGGGCAGAGCAATCTGCAACATCTCCTTATGGAGCTCCCCCTTCCCCACTGCCCAGAGCGGTCAGTCAGCTCTGCTGGGGTTTTGGAGCCATGGTTTTGCCTTTTCTTTACCCTGCTCTTTTCCCCTTTCCACTGAGTTGCGCCCGGTATGGGGAGCAATTTGGCAGTAGTTTTTGGGTTGTGGGAAGACAAAAATTGCAAAGCCCTGAGATGAAGGATGAAAACATCCCCTGAAGTAATCCACAAGAATGGAACATCCCCAAATGAGCAAGCCCCTGAAAAGAGCCAGAGTGAGCCTAAGTGGAAATAAGAGCTGCAAAAGTTGCTGTGGAATCCCACTGCCTGCGGTACAGCTGTCAGTTTGTTCAACGCGGTTTCAAAATCATGTGGAAGGCACGATTTCTCGACTCTTTTGAATAGCGTGGAAGAAATCCTCAAATTTTCATATTCTTTGAAAATGCTGCCTCATCGCCACTTTTGCCTCTAACTTTCCCAGGGTTTAAAAACTTGAATCATTTCCTTGTATGTTCACTTTCTGTTTTCTTAGGGCATGTCTACCCACTGCATTGGAAACTCAAACTTGTGGACTTGTGTTTCCAAACCTGTGCAGGCATGGGTGACGTGTGAACTGCTGGCTTGGGGAGGCTAGCCCCCAGCCCTGCCCCTTCTGCCCAAGGCCCCGCCCCTTCTGGGACACCCGCTGGAGCCCAGAGCTCCCCCACTGCAGCCACCAGCCTCCACCTAGTGCCCCCAGCCCCACCAACCCTGGAGTGGCAGGAGGATGGGCAGCGTGGCCCCAGCCCTGGAACACCAGGAGGGTGGGCAGTGCAGCCCCAGCCCCACGTGCCGGGAGGACAGGTGG
Organism: Mauremys reevesii; assembly: GCF_016161935.1. Classification (NCBI taxonomy): domain Eukaryota; kingdom Metazoa; phylum Chordata; order Testudines; family Geoemydidae; genus Mauremys; species Mauremys reevesii. The sequence goes on along the minus strand of NC_052624.1, from coordinate 62,160,376 downwards.
TGTGGCCCCAGCCCCCCCAGCCCCAGAGCACCGGGCAGGTGGGCGGTGCGGCCCCAGTGCCAGGTGAGCAGCGTGGCTCCAGCTTGAGCTGGGGCCATGGCACAGGCAGCCGCAGAACCAGAAGCAAGAGAAGGACCGGGAGCAGAGCGTGAGCGGGGTCATGCCTGGCTATTTGGGGAGGCTCAGCCTCCCCCAGCTTATGATACCTGCCATCCATTCATGCAGGGTTTAAAGTTGCTGGACCCAGGTCTCACAGCTGTGCTAATGCATCCATACTGCACTATGCAGACCTACTGACCCAGGTCTATCCCTAACCTCCAGCATATCTACCTCTTCTTAGTATCCTCCGCAAACTTGCTGAGGGTGCAATCCATCCCACCATCCAGATCATTAATGAAGATGTTGAACAAAATCGGCCCCAGGACCAACCCCTGGGGCACTCCACTTGATACCAGCTGCCAACTAAACATTGAGTCATTGATCACTACCGGTTAAGCCCAATGATCTAGCCAGCTTTCTATCCACCTTATACTCCATTTATTCAATCCATACTTCTTTAACTTGCTGGAAAGAATACTGTGGGAGACCGTATCAAAAGCTTTGCTAAAGTCAAGGTATAGCAGATCCACCGCTTTCCCCATATCCACAGAGCCAGTTATCTCATCATAGAATGCAATCAAGTTGGTCAGGCATGACTTTCCCTTGGTTAATCCATATTGACTGTTCCTGCTCACCTTCCTCTCCTCCAAGTGCTTCAAAATGAATTCCTTGAGGACCTGCTCCATGATTTTTCCAGGGACTGAGGTGAGGCTGACTGGTCTGTAGTTCCCCAGATTCTCCTTCTTCCCTCTTTTAAAGATGGGCACTATATTTGCCTTTTTCCAAATGTCCAGGACCTCCCCCGATCACCATGACTTTTCAAAGATAATGGCCAATGGCTCTGCAATCACATCAGCCAACTCCCTCAGCAGTCTTGGATGCATTGCATATGGCCCCATGGACTTGTGCATGTCCAGCTTTTCTAAATAGTCCTTAACCTATTCTTTCACCACTGTGGGCTGCTCACCTCCTCTCCATACTACGCTGCCCAGTGCAGCAGTCCGGGAGCTGACCTTGTCTGTGAAGACCTAGGCAAAAAAAGCATTGAGTACTTCAGCCTTTTCCACATCATCTGTCACTAGGTTGCCTCACCCATTCAGTAAAGGTACCACACTTTCCCTGACCTTCTTCTTGTTGCTAATATACCTGTAGAAAACCTTCTTGTTACCCTTCACATCCCTTGCTAGCTGCAACTTCAATTGTACTTTGGCCTTCCTGATTACACCCCTGCGTGCTCAAGCAATATTTTTGTACTCATCCCTGGTCATCTGTCCAAGTTTCCACTTCTTGTAAGCTTCCTTTTTGTGTTTAAGCTTACCAAAGATTTCTCTGTTAAGCCAAGCTGGTCACCTGCCATATTTGCTATTCTTTCTTCACATTGGGATGGTTTGTTCCTGCGCCCTCAATAAGGCTTCTTCAAAATACAGCCAGCTCTCCTGGACTCCTTTCCCCCTCATATTAGCTTTGATCCTGCCCAGGGGATCCTGCCCATCAGTTCCCTGAGGGAGTCAAAGTCTGCTTTTCTGAAATCCAGGGTCCATATTTTGCTGCTCTCCTTTCTTCCTTTTGTCAGGATCCTGAACTTGACCATCTCATGGTCACTGCTGCCCAGGTTGCCACCAACTTCTAATTCCCCTACCAATTCTTCTCTGTTTGTGAGCAGCAGGTCAAGATGAGCATGGCCCCTGGTTGGTTCCTCCAGCACTTGCACCAGGAAGTTGTCCCCAGTACTTTCCAAAAACTTCCTGGATTGTCCATGTGCTGCTGTATTGCTCTCCCAGCAGATGTCAGGGTGATTGAAGTCCCCCTTATAACCAGGGCCTGTGATCCAAAGAAAGCCTCGTCTACTTCATCATTATCCTCATTGCCCACCATGACATCACCCTTGTTGCTCTTGCCTTTAAACTTAACCCAAAGACTCTCAACAGGCTTTTCTCCAGTTTCATACTGGAGCTGTGATCAATCATACTGCTCTTTTACATACAGTGCAGCTCCTCCACCTTTCCTCCCCTGCCTGTCCTTCCTGAACAGTGCTCCAGTCATGTGAGTTACTTTTAAGTCTCTGTTATTCCAATCACAGCTCCTTGACTGTGTTAGGACTTCCAATTCTTCCTGCTTGTTTCCCAGGCTTCTTGCGTTCGTGTACAGGCACCTAAGATAACTAGCCGATTGCCCTACTTTCTCAGTATGAATCAGGAGGCCTCCCTTGTTGCACCCTCCTCCTTGTGTTTCCTCCTGGTTTCTCACTTCCCCACTTACCTAAGGATTTAGGTCTCCATCCCCCGGTGTACCTTGTTTTACTTCCACAATGTGATGGTCCCTACCTGGACCTTTTCCTTCAACAGGGAGCATGGACGAGAACACAACTTGTGCCTCAAACTCCTTTATCCTTCTTCCCAGAGCCACACAGTCTGCAGTGACCCGCTCAAGGTCATTTTTGGCAGTATCATTGGTGCCCACATAGAGAAGTAGGAAGGGGAGATGGTTGAGATGGCAAAAAAACAGCAGATCTGAAAGGTGAGGCCCAGAATGGGCTAGCATCAAAATCTTTTCCCCACAATCCTGGGAAGACCTACAACGGATTGATTTTTCCGAGGGGATGGCATGGGCCAGTCTTCTCTGTGGCATCATTCCTTTGCCAATCTAGCAGAGAATAACCACCATTGTTGTGCTGCCAGGAAAGTGGATGAAGTCCAAGGGGGCCAGGAAGCAGTGCAGAGGGGGATCTGAAGAGCTGAACCCCCTGGTCATTTATGGGCAGGAAAACCTTTCCCCTGAAACAACAATCCAATAGAAAAATCCTGTGAGGAGAACAAATTTTTGACTCTAAACAATAGGTGAAGCTTGTTTTAGAGCAGGTTAAGAAATGTATCTGCAGTCCTTACAAATCCCTTTGTAGCAGTGCCCCACATCATCCACTCAGGGGGTGAGCCGTCCCGACAACTTCCCTAGAAGAGGCTCCAGACAGTGCTCACCGACAAACCTAGAGATCCATGGGACTCTAGAGACTGACTGACCCTGGCACCCCCAGGTAACATTCCTCCACTGGAGCACCACTACCAGAGTCTCATGTGGCTGGAGTTTTCCCTGGGAGCTCTGGATTGTGCTATCTTTTCTGAGGATTCTCTGTGGGCCTGGGGATGATGTGTATCCCCTTGGCCTTGCTCACTTCTCCCCTGGACCTGACTCCTGAGGAGTTACATCCCCCAGAGAAGATTGATAATCCCTGAAAAGACCTTGGGGTCTCTTCAGGGGTTGGAGTCATGGAGGCAGCTGCGCCCTCACTTCTGTGCAGGAGTTGGTGAGATCCACATATGGAGGATCTTGTTTATATGTGGATCAGGGAGTGGGGAAGTGAGCACAATCTGCGCGTATTTTTTCAAAACAACATGCACATTACAAAAACAAATGGTACGGTTTATATACTTAATATCTTAAATACCAAGTCTAAACCTCTTTTAATCTCTTTATAGTAGAAAAAGCATAGTTTTTCAACACTGTATAATGAAAAATGGGTGAACAGATTTTGCTCCAACTTTCTACAAGTTTACCTTTAGGCTCAGAGGAAGCATGGAAAATTTGCACTACAAATAAGGACTTTTCAGAAAGTAAGTAACATGAATTGTGCGAATATATAATGAAAGTCTCAAGTAACTTTAACTACAGCATTCACTACCAAGTAAACATTATAATGTAGTTCACCAATCCATCCAGGTGAAAAGTAATACAATGTTCCACAAAGTGAAGTGTACTGGCTACTGGTTCTTCTGAATGATAGCATAAGAGAGTATTTGTTATGCCTTAAGAGGAGCTGCTTATACATTATCCCTTGCCAAGGATTGCTTCCAGTTTTCTTCCATCTTCTTTTCAAAAAAAAAAAAAAAGTAGAACCTCCTATTATCCCTACCCTGTCTGCTAAACACAAAACAGAACAACAGTTTTCTTCTTAAAAACATCAGATTACTTTGTCTCCAGTTCAACTCCAACAAGGCAAATATTGAAGAAAGAAAGCAAACATAAGAACATAAGAAAGGCCGTACCGGGTCAGACCAAAGGTCCATCTAGCCCAGTATCTGTCTACCGACAGTGGCCAATGCCAGGTGCCCCTGAGGGAGTGAACCTAACAGGCAATGATCAAGTGATCTCTCTCCTGCCATCCATCTCCATCCTCTGACGAACAGAGGCTAGGGACACCATTCTTACCCATCCTGGCTAATAGCCATTTATGGACTTAGCCACCATGAATTTATCCAGTCCCCTTTTAAACATTGTTATAGTCCTAGCCTTCACAACCTCCTCAGGTAAGGAGTTCCACAAGTTGACTGTGCGCTGCGTGAAGAAGAACTTCCTTTTATTTGTTTTAAACCTGCTGCCTATTAATTTCATTTGGTGACCCCTAGTTCTTGTATTATGGGAATAAGTAAATAACTTTTCCTTATCCATTTTCTCAACATCACTCATGATTTTATATACCTCTATCATGTCCCCCCTTAGTCTTCTCTTTTCCAAACTGAAGAGTCCTAGCCTCTTTAATCTTTCCTCATATGGGACCCTCTCTAAACCCCTAATCATTTTAGTTGCTCTTTTCTGAACCTTTTCTAGTGCTAGAATATCTTTTTTGAGGTGAGGAGACCACATTTGTACACAGTATTCGAGATGTGGGCGTACCATGGGTTTATATAAGGGCAATAATATATTCTCAGTCTTATTCTCTATCCCCTTTTTAATGATTCCTAACATCCTGTTTGCTTTTTTGACCGCCTCTGCACACTGCGTGGACATCTTCAGAGAACTATCCACGATGACTCCAAGATCTTTTTCCTGACTCGTTGTAGCTAAATTAGCCCCCATCATGTTGTATGTATAGTTGGGGTTATTTTTTCCAATGTGCATTACTTTACATTTATCCACATTAAATTTCATTTGCCATTTTGTTGCCCAATCACTTAATTTTGTGAGATCTTTCTGAAGTTCTTCACAATCTGCTTTGGTCTTAACTATCTTGAGTAGTTTAGTATCATCTGCAAACTTTGCCACCTCACTGTTTACCCCTTTCTCCAGATCATTTATGAATAAATTGAATAGGATTGGTCCTAGGACTGACCCTTGGGGAACACCACTAGTTACCCCTCTCCATTCTGAGAATTTACCATTAATTCCTACCCTCTGTTCCCTGTCCTTTAACCAGTTCTCAATCCATGAAAGGACCTTTCCTTTTATCCCATGACAGCTTAATTTACGTAAGAGCCTTTGGTGAGGGACCTTGTCAAAGGCTTTCTGGAAATCTAAGTACACTATGTCCACCGGATCCCCCTTGTCCACATGTTTGTTGACCCCTTCAAAGAACTCTAATAGATTAGTAAGACACGATTTCCCTTTACAGAAACCATGTTGACTATTGCTCAAGAGTTTATGTTTTTCTATGTGTCTGACAATTTTATTCTTTACTATTGTTTCAACTAATTTGCCCGGTACCGACGTTAGACTTACCGGTCTGTAATTGCCGGGATCACCCCTAGAGCCCTTTTTAAATATTGGCGTTACATTAGCTAACTTCCAGTCATTGGGTACCGAAGCCGATTTAAAGGACAGGTTACAAACCTTAGTTAATAGTTCTGCAACTTCACATTTGAGTTCTTTCAGAACTCTTGGGTAAATGCCATCTGGTCCCGCAGATCAAGAGACCACTGGATTTCTGCCAAGCATAGGAAATTGCCATACTGGATCAGACACAGGGCCCATCTAGTGCAGTATCCTGTCTCTGACAGTGGCTAACACACGGTCCTTAAGAGGATGGCGTAAGATTCCTGTGGTAGGCAGAAGGAAAGGGCACTGCTGTTTCTGGGGTCGGGCTAATTATGCTTATCAGAAATCTTACTGTCTTGGAGCTTGCCTAGTGTTGTGTACCTGATCCCATTTGTGAAGAATCGCCTTGTGTCAGCTCATTTGATTCTTCAGTTATGTTCAAACATGGTAGAATTTTGTAATGAACATGATTTTGTTTTGATCTACACTAACTGCTAATCACAGTCAGCACCAGGTCTGTCCACTTGATGCTTTCAATTTGTTCAAACATCATAACTTTTACTGTCTCAGGAGAAGTGGAGCAGGTCATCAGCTACCCCTTCCTTTACATCCTTCTCTCCAGATCCTGAGGATACCAGTAACCACCTACAGAAAGACTGCTGCAACACATACCTCTTCAAACTGCAGGGGCTGGTACTGTGATGCTGCCTACATCACAAGCTTTGCTATAGTATATATCCAAAAACTGCAACCATCTGTCATTGTGACATCAGAGCCTACCCTGAATGCAGGCCAGAATATGCTCACAGGATACTGCACTGAGCCAGAAGGTAGGCTTGAGTTTACAGTTTTGCCCCATTCTGTTGCCCACGAGCCGTTCATTCTGCAGACTGACAGACACTGAGTTGGGGGGAAGGGGAACTGATCACTGCAAACTGGCCCCTTGGACTGAGAGCTCCCTGGAGAATGGGTTATCACAATGTTTGCAACACCTACTACATTTTAAATTCATACAGATCTTTGTATTCAGTCAAAGGAAACAACAGGTTTAGCATTCTTTAGAATGTTCGGTATAATTACTATCCCTCTGTGCTGTTTGTAACAACCCTTTAGATTAAGGAAGCCTGAAACCAATTGTATTTTTTTAAAATCCATTCTTTCGCTATTCTGTCAGGGGAGGACACTGGTTTATTATAGTAGGGTTGGTAAGTAAATGCCAGGTTGTTGATGTTGGATTACTTTCTTTTTTTTTTTTAAACAGATTGTAAAACAGACTGGTGTTTATTTGGTAGGCAGCATGGAGGGCAATACTCTAAGTTATGCAGGTCCTGACTCTCTTCTCTCACGCTAGTGTAAATCAGGAGTAATACCACTGATGTCAGTGAGGTTAGGCAGAATAAGAATTGGGCCCATTATATTTGTGAAAAACAAAAAAGGCATGGGAGATCAAAAGTTAAACTAAACCATCTTTTACCCCCCAACAAATCAATTTCCTTAAGCAACATTACTCCCACATACAATTTTTCTCAGAGGAGAATCTTACCTAAGGGGCCCCTCCTACCCTGTGGTTGTCTTGTCTATTTAGAAGGAAAATTCTTTGAGACAAGGACTGTCTCTTACTGTGTGGTTGGACAGTCCATCATTCAATGGAGCATCTCAGTGCTACTGGAATATAAATAATAATTATAATAAGGAGGTCAAAGGTGCAGCAGCTAAATCTCCCAGACCAGGTAGCCCAATCCCACCCTAGGGAAGGAAATACTAGCCTTGACTGTAGGGGAGTGGACAGCATGTCAACGTATGAAAGAAAGAAGCTACTATCCTCCTCTCTAAACTCACTAGAAACTGCCGGGAGCTGGGGAAAAAGCTAGTCTCATCCCCACTAGGTAGACTGGATGTTATACACTACCAGATTTCCCCAGGATTTCAGTGATTGGGGGAGAGCAAGAAACAGGTGCTCAGTGACTCAGAATGGGTGGACAAGGTGGGAGTTAATATTAGGCAAAGGAATTGGTTTGGGTATTACTTTACACTGAGCTAATACAGCGACAAAGAGTCCTGTGGCACCTTATAGACTAACAGAAGTATTGGAGCATAAGGTTTCGTGCATAAGCAGACGTCTGACGAAATGGGTATTCACCCACAAAAGCTTATGTGCCAATACTTCTGTTAGTCTATAAGGTGCCACAGGACTCTTTGTCGCTTTTTACAGATCCAGACTAACACAGCTACCCCTCTGATACTTGAGCTAATACAGTTGTTAACTCTTGTGATTTTATCGTAAGTCTCACAGTGTTAGGTGATTTTGTGAAGTCCCCACCCCTGGAGGAAGGTTGTTAAGTGGGAATCTCAGCCTTCATTGTAACAAAAAAAGTAACCTTCTAGCCCACTTAGTTGCAGAGAAGAGCTCATGTGACTCATGTGCAAAGCCGGAAGGTAAATATAAGGCACCCAACATTATTTTTTTAAAGAGCTCATTAAATTTTAGGCCAATCTCATGATTTGCAGAGCCTGACATGATTTTTGAACCCTTGGGGTTGGCAATATTGTAAATGAGGGAGGTCTTCAGCAACAGGAATGAGAATCTGGGGGGAGGGAATGGGGGAGCAGAGGAAAAAAGGGAATGTGAAAGGTCCTTGGGCCCCACCATAGGGGGTAGAGACTGTGCTGTCCCCTATTCAGGCTTCTACATAGATTCTGGGACTGAGGCCCAATTCCTCTTGCTGAGAATTCCCCATGGACTAGAGAGGCTTGGGAGTGGGGACTGCTGCCCCCAGCCAGGGATTTCCTCCCAGATAATGGGGATTTGGAGGGGACCCTGCTGCCCCTGTTGGACAATAGGGCCTTGGTGGGATCCAGTGTATATGTGTGGGGGAGAGGGATTCCCCATGGACAACAGGCCTTGGACCTGTTTGTGAGGGGGCACCAGAGACCAGTGGTTTTCAACCTTTTTTCATTTGCAGACCCCTAAAAAATTTCAAATGGTGCAGACCTCTTTGGAAATCTTAGACAGTCTACAGACCCAAGGGGTCTGCAGGCCACAGGTTGAAAACCACTGCCATAGACAACAGGACTGTGAGTGTTATGGGGTTCCCCATAGAGAATAGAACCTTGGGGGAAACCTGTGAGTGTTAGAGGACTCCCTATAGACAATAGGACCTGGAGGGTCCCTGTAGTGTTGGAGGTTCCCCAGGAACAATAGGGCCTTTGGGAATCCTGTGAATGTTGAGGGTGGGTTCTCTAAGGTGACCACCTTTCCAAAAGGATAAGCAAGACACAAGCAGCAGCCCTACCCCCCTCCATGGCCCCATCCCCAGTCTCTCCTCTTCCCCCAAAGTCCTGACCCCAGGCCAGGCTGGATGATGGAGCCAGGCCTTGCTAAGAGCCGCCCAGGAGCTCAGGCTGCTGTGTGGCATCTCAGACCCTCCACCTGCCCTGGGTGGAAGGCTGGGGTGCCCAAGGGCAGCCCCCAGCCCATGTCCCCAGCCCCCAGGACATGCCACCCAGGGCAGGTGGAGAATCTGGGAATCCGCACAGTGGCCCTGGCTCCCTGGGCAGCTCTCTTTACTGCCCGGCTCCAGCTTCTGGCTGGGCCAGGGTTAAGGTCTTGGAGGGAAGAGGAGGAGCATGAGGTGGGGTCTTATGGCAAGGGGGGGGCCTAAGGCCCACCTCACCCCCACCGGGAAAAGGCTGGCACCACCCCTGAGCCTCAGGCACGTGCAGAGTGGCACTGCAGGGAATCCGGGATAATTGCTGTTCCAGAGAGTCATTCAGCCCAGGACCAGGACTTGAAATGTACCTTTTGGGTCTGTCCTGCCTAATTAGGCAAGGCACAGATGGTCACCCTAGGGTTCCCCAGGGACAATAAAGCCTTGGGGGGAACCCTGTGAGTGTTGGGGGGTTCCCCAAGGACAATAGAGCCTTGGGGGGACCCTGTGAGTGTTGAGTGGTTCCCCAGAGACAATAGGGACTTGGGGGGACACTTTGAGTGTTTGGGGAGTTCCCCAGGAAAAAGAGCCTTGGGGAGACCCTGAGAGTGTTGGAGGATTTCCCCAGGGACAATAGGACCTTGGGGGGGACACTGAATGTTGGGGGATTTCCCCAGGGACAATAGGACCTTGGGAGGACACTGAGTGTTGGGGGATTTCCCCAGGGACAATAGGACCTTGGGGGGACACTGAGTGTTGGGGGATTTCCCCAGGGACAATAGGACCTTGGGTGGACACTGAGTGTTGGGGGATTTCCCCAGGGACAATAGGGCCTTGGGGGGACACTGAGCGCTGTTGGGTTCCCAGGGGACAATAGGGCCCAGGGGAGGGGCGGCTGCCCTGCTGGGGTTGGATTTCCCATGGACAATGGGGGCTGGAGGGGTCGGACTGGGGAATCCCCGTCTGTGGGCGGGAGCGTGATGCTAATTCCATCGTGCCCTATTATTGAGGCGCACTGCCGGAGTACCGCCCCCGCCCGTCAGCCAGTGACGTGCGGCCGGAGTACTAGCTTCTCCCCGGGTTCCGTGCCTGCCCGTCAATAACAAATCTTCGATTCTGATTGGCCGCGGTGGCTCACCGCGTTGAAATCTGATTGGATTCTTCCACCAGGGAAGGCGGATCCAGTTTCCTATGAAACGAGAGTTGAATGGGTGGGCCGGCTGGGCGGGCCCTAGGGATGGTGCGTCACAGGGGGCGCCGCTGAGGTTTGGTGGGCTCGGTGCTGGGGAGCTGAGGCCGCACGGGGAAGTGGGGATGGGGCTGGTGCTTTTGATTCGGGTAAGAGGCGAGGCGAGGCGAGGCGGGGGTAGCGATCACGGGGCCGGGTGCTATGGGCTGTTGCTGTGGGACTGGCTGTCAGTCACGGAGCCCAGGCTGAGTGCAGCGCGGGGTGGGGTCTGGTAGCACGAGTACCCTTCATACAGTTCCCCAGAAAAGACATGGGGGTTGGACACATTGGGTGGTTCAGCTAGTGTCCATTTCTAGTAAGTGGGGACCAGATTCCCCCTCGCCCCCCGTGGTAATTCAGACTCATGAACTTTTACCTGATCATTACAGACTTGTTGCACCAGTATCACTAGGAGGAGGATCAGGCCCCTGTTTCTTATCTTTTTGCAAATTTCAAACCAACAAGGATTCTTTGTAACTATGATCATTGGTTCCTTTGCAAGGTGTTAGTAATGAATCTCACACTTCAACATGGGGTCACAGTAGTGGTCAAGTAACTCCTTGCATGAATGCCAAACAGAAGTGCACACACCAAATCAGTCTGCACACCAAGCACTCCTTACATGTATTACAGGAGAATTTGTTCTGCCTTTCTTTGAAGCTTACCATATCTGCTACCATTTGAAGAAAGATATCAAACTATGAATCAGATCTGGCAGTTCTGACACTATGTTCCTAGTCCATAAGACAGACAAAAATAATATGTTGTAAAAGTTGTCTAGACACAAGAGAAGCATTAATGTTTTTCACAAAGAAGAGTGAAATATTTGGTTCTCATTAACTTGCAGTAATGCTGAAGTAAGAGAGGGCATGTTGATAAAAATAAACCCCACAATAACCCTTGGTAAATTGAAGTTAAGGTTGTAGACATATGTCTGTGGTGTGAATGCATATTGCTTTTCAAGAACATTAGTGTTAAAACCTCTCAAAGAGGAGAAAATCAGAAAATGCAGTAAAAATTGCACCTCTCAAACCAGGCATCCTAACTGCCCCCTAAAAATGCCAGTTGACCATATTCCCTGTGTTACATGTAGAGTATCAAAAATGGGGGCCATAGAACACAGGTTTAGTAATTCATCTCATACATGTCTCAGTAAGCATGATGATTTGAGCACTAAATATTCTTTTTCCTGTATGTTCTCTGATAGTATTGTTGGGGCAGAGACAGCTAGCTCTGTATCTAGTGACATGGGTAATTGGTTACTATATGGAGTCAGCCTAATCCTGTCAGATACTCAGTGCCTTCAGCAGCTCAGAAGAACTGACCCTTAACAAAGGGTGATGAATGGTTGCCTTCAGTACCCTGTTTGTCTAATCAGGAATTTGTGAAATTCTTGTATGTGTACTGTGTAGTCATAACATCAGAGTGGGGAGCAAAGTTTAGGGGATCTCTTCCCCCCCACTTCTTTGTGGATTCCTGACATGTGAGTTGGGGAGCCCTACTAATGTATGCTTCCTTAGGAGAGCAGCCCATCTCCTGTGGAGCTTAGGAGGTGTGCAGGAGTATGTCTTTGCCTGGATAAGTGCCTCTGCAGAGCCTTCTAACATTTCCAGGAACCTCACAAAGTCTCCCTGGGGTCTTATGCTTGTCCTGTGAGCCCTAGGAGTGTGATAGAGTAAGAAGGTAGAACATTCCTGGGGTACAAAGAGCATAGTTGAAGAGCTGAGGAGCAGCACAGTGCTGCTGGAGAAGGTGAGAAAGCAGCACATACGTGTCTTATGTAACATGTAAAGCTCCTCCTGTATTCAGCAGCAGAAGTTCCCTCTGATAAACAATGAGCAGGTGAAGAAACTCTAATGCTTTCCAACCCCCATGTCCTCCCCACCTGTGCCTGAGCTGCTCCTTTCCAGCCTGGATCCCTCTGCTCCCCAGAGTTCCCCCATTCCTCATAGCAAGAAACACCCACTTCCCCTCATGTCTGCCATAGCCCCAACTCCTCTGATCCCCACCTAGAGACATGGTCTCCCTCAAGTTCTCATACGCTGCATATATCCTTTCTCCTCCCCATGTCCCCTTTCAGATGCCTTCTCCCCTTGTGAACTGCACACCCAGTGGTTGGGGGGCTTCCAAGAGCATAGGGTGCAGATGGGGAAAGGGTGTTTGGCAGCGGTTAGGTGTGCAGAAGGTGGAAGAGGGGAAACACTAGTGTCTCCCAGCCTTCTGCAGCCAATGAACCTTCTGTTGTTAGTTGAGGGGGAGTCCTGCTGCTGTAAACCACAGGAGGGCTCATAAGGTGGAGAAGGGAGGGAATGCTAGAGCTTCCTCCATCTTGTCCTTTTGAACTTCTGCTGAGTGCCTCCACCCTGGCATTGGTCTTGGGGTAAAGAGCATGGGAACATCAGGAGAGTGGGGATCTTTTGAGAGGCATGAGGATTCTGCCAGGAGCAGTAGAGTCCAGGTAGGGAGAGGACACTCGTGTAGTTTATGATGCAGAAAGGGGGGGTGGACTTGTTGCTTTTCAGAGGGGATTCCTGCGCTGTGAGCCAGAGGAGCTTCATTGGGTGGAGAAGGGATGCACAGGTGCTTACTCCCTGCCATCTTCTCCTGCATGCTTGAGTTGCTCCTATGAAATCAGTCTCATAGTGCTTTTCTCTCTGTAAATGACTGCACAAGGTTCCAGGCAGTGGAGAATCCTGTATGTATTCTGTTACATCACCTTTCATACCAAAGTGCTTTCCATGCTCTATAGCATGAGCTTTCGTGGGTGAATACCCACTTCTTGGCAGCAGCAGTGTGCCCGGCCGAAGAAAAAATCATTATTCTGCAACTCACATCATCTGTTAGTCTTAGTCTATGCCACAGGATTCTTTGCTGCTTCTACAGAACCAGACTAACACGGCTACCCCTCTGATACTTGACACCATGCTCTATAGTCTATACTGGGGTAGGCAACCTATGGCAAGTGTGCCAAAGGCAGCACGCGAGCTGATTTTCAGTGGCACTCACACTGCCCGGGTCCTGGCCACTGGTCCAAGGGGCTCTGCATTTTAATTTAATTTTAAATGAAGCTTCTTAAACATTTTAAAAACCTTATTTACTTTACATACAACAATAGTTTAGTTATATAATATAGACTTATAGAAAGAGCCCATCTAAAAATGTTAAAATGTATTACTGGCACGCGAAACCTTAAATTAGAGTGAATAAATGAAGACTCGGCACACCACTTCTGAAAGGTTGCCGACCTCTGGTCTGTAAGGTATGTTCAGCATCACTGAAATGCAGGGTGCAAAACACCTTCCACTCAGCACATTGCACAAAAGTAGGAGGAGGAAAAGCTTGGCAAGGGAGCAAACTGTTGTGAAATGTGTCATGGGATCATTACTGTTTATACACAGCAAGCAACACTTTGGATTTTAAGGGTAAATCTGAAAAATACCGACTGTATCTTTTCAGTCCATATTCCATGGGAAGATTTTCTTTTCCTTGCCATTTGGTTAAAATGTATTTCTAGGAATTGTTCATTAGTTGAATAAAGCCATAGTGCTATACTTCTCTCTATAAACAATCTTTTTGTTCTTGTTTTACATTGCAATCTGATACAAGGGATCAGTTGCAGTATCAAAGTGGCCACTGTTTCCTCTGCTGAATGGTATCAGAGTTCAGCAGAAGCTACCCATTTTACTTGCTGTATCCAGATGTACTGACTGATTCTTTTGATAATTTAATTCTTTATCCATGTAGCTTCCCTGCAGACCTCAATGCACAAATATGAAGCATGGAGCTGTTACACGGCCTGCCATACTACTATAGAGAAAGGGAGGGAACAGACATATTATCGAAAACCTTAGAGTCTAATGAGGCACTGACTCCGCTGCAAATTCCTTCACGCCCAACTGTGTCTCAGGATAGGTAAGAAATAGCTGCTAAAGGAAAATGTGTTTTGCTGAAAATTTTAAAGTATTAGCACCAAACTCTGCTCCCACTTACACTAATGCAACACCATTGCTTTCAATGAAGTTACAAAATTTGGCCCAAAGTATCTGTATCTATAAAATAGATTGCACAGGTTGAATTTTTGTAATACAGTTTTTTTAAAAAATGATGCAACTAGGTATTTTCTGACAAGAAAAATATCTTAGAAAATGGTTGGCCTCAACTATTTTAAATAATACATAATAAATCTTAATTTTAATCATTATTAAAAGTCTGCACTCTTTACTGTGTTGAACTTCATGTATATCAATATATGTACTACACGTCTATTGCAGCTGAGTAGTTTTAGTGTACTGTTATCTGTGGTTAATGTTTGTCACCAATATTTGGGTTAATAAGCTGCCTCTAAATACTCTAAGGCTGTGTTTGTATGTTTACCGTAACTAATGGACAAATCATATCCCCTTAGAAGCCAGAGCCTGAGGATTTCCTTTTGTGATCAAATAATCAGTTTCAGTAATGGTGTACTGGGCATTCAGTAGGGTTAATTCAGTGTTGTTATATAAATTCAGTGGATAAATGGTCTTTATAGGCAGAGTTGGTAGTGCTGTCTATAGTTAAGGTTGGTTGACACTTGCCATTGTACAACCCTGTTCTCAGTTGCTTATATCTTTGCCAAACTTTAGCCATTTGGTCTAAAATTTTCCATGCCAAGGTGTCTTCCTCAGGCTGATTTTTTTTTTTTTGGCAAATTAGAGAAAAATATGATGTTTTCTCCATGTTAAAAAAATTATTTCAGCCACTTCATTGAGAAGCTCTATCACAGCCATGTTTTGGAGGAGGAACTTGAAATTTGGTAAGAAAGGTCACCCTGGTCCCATAGATGTGCCATTTGCTGTTACTATGGGGGGTGGGGGAGGATCCAAATTTGGCCAAGTTATAAGCCTTTGAAAAGTTTTACTTTGCACATGCTCAGTAAAGACTTACTAGAAGATGGCCTCGGAAGTCTCTGAAGAGTCTCTCTGTACTGAGCGTGCTCTACCCTGGAGCAGTGGGGCCAGAGCAGGACTTTCCTGACAGTTGCTCCTTCCAGCTGATGCAGGCTGCTGAGGCGCTGGGCATTGGAGCTAAGAGCATTTCCTCCCTCCTTCTCCCCCTTCTCCCCCTCCCCTTGGCACAAAAGTAGCCTGACTCAGATGCAGAGGAGACCAGGGGAGGTGGAGGGGCAGCACAGCACAGGGAGAAGAATTGGGTTGGGAGCTGCATGGGGGGAGGAAGACATGGGGCTGAGGGAAGGGAGACAGGGACTGACAGCCTGTGAGGTGGGGAACAGGGACTGGTAACCACTGTGGGGTGGGGGAGACTGAAATCAGATGAGGAGTTGGGGCCGTGTGGGAAGACTGGGAAAAGTAGAGTGGGACTGGGAGCAAGCCAAAGACTGAAATTGGATGAGGAGATTGACTGGGGAAGGTGCCTGTGGGAGGAGCTGGGATGAGGAGTCTTTGCTTACATGGTCACATACTATTTCTTCCACAGGATGCCTGCTACTTTATTCCACCCTCCTCGGGTTCTGCACTCAGCACAGCTCATTGACCCCCAAAATCAGGCCCTGTAGAGCTACAATAGGAGTGTTGGATCTGGTGCAGGCATAAAAGTGTAGGGTCTCTGATTGCTCTTACGTACTCCTCTCGATTTTCATATTAAAGCACAAACTGTATCATAATGCATATGCCCCTCATATGCCACTCAGTGTGTAAGTTACACTAGTTTTGCACACCCACTGGGACTGATTCACCACCCCCTTTCACCAGTGCAAATTGGACATAAAAGGCTGTCATTCTGATTTACACTGGTGTAAATGATGATGCAAGGCACACAGCACCGGAGAATCATGCCCACTGAATTAGAAATCAATGTGAATGACACCCAGGGCCAGGGCCCTAATCCTACCCCAGACAGACTCACCACCAACACAACTTCCTGCAGCACTTGGGTTTCCCTTGGAGATCTCAGTTTCAAATACGGATCGAGTCAGAACCTGTTTTGTTTATGAGATCTGATGAGCTCACATCCTATCTCCCAATATTCATACACTGTTGGCATGAGCACCGGAAAACAAGAAAAATTTGCAGGCAAAAATACAGTTTAAATAAAGGATGCACTAGTAAACTGATGGCTGTCTTGGCAATTTCATTTGATCAAAAGCAAGGAAAGTAGCTTTTAGTTCTAAGTGGTACTCTTCCAGAACTTGACAATCAGAATTTAATATAATTCTAGAATCATAGAAGTTAAGGAGGGAAAATCCCTGTTAAGCCATCTAGTTCATTGCTCTACTGGTGCAGGATTGTTTCCTGCTCTACATCTTTTTAACAGTTTGTCCAGTATAGTTTTAGTTTGATATTCTCTTGCAAAGACACAGTTTTGTTGTGTCCTTGAAAACCATAATCCCATTGGATTGATATTGACTATAACTGTTCCTTTGTTTGAAAGACTGTAAGTAGAAGCTTAACAAGCCCTGTTTGGTTCGGTGGGCAATCAGATTCATGTACCTTTGTGTGCCATGTTTGTCTTTTCTGTCTTGGGTTAAGTGGTTGTTCTGCAACTTAGTAACAGGTAGATAGAAGTCAGCATGAATGATTCATGAATGTTTCCTTTGGGTTCAGTTTACCACCTACTGACATGGCCAGCATACACAGTGATTCGATATCTGGCTTCTAACGTTCAGGGGAAAAACAAAACCTTAAACAGAGCTGTTCAAAAATTAGATGCTAACGTTCATTCAGCTATAAAATATAGAAAAATGTTCTGATAACCCACAGGGTTCTGATAAGCGCAGAAGGTTATTTTAATTTGTCCTGCAAGACAAACTCATTGCCTCATGAAGGTGCATCATGTTCTGACACGATGTCATGAAGGGATGACGTAGTTTTACAATACCATTATGGCTTGACACAGATGAGAAATTCTGGGAAAAAAGTGATGCTATGGAGCTGGACTGCCAGGGAATGATGTGGAGTGAAGACCAAAGTATAGGTTCTCTGTACTGATGGCCCTGGTCTCCCAGAGATCCCCCCCCCCACCCTTCTGGGATCTATATAGATGCCTAGGAATCTTCCAGGTTTATAGTCAGCACCCCGTGGCCTTTCCTAATTGGATGATTTGAGGGAATTTCTGCAAGGGAATCCTTGCAGAAATTTTTCTCCCTCAAAGCCTCCTCCCAGTTTAAAAGTGCAAGAGGGCAATTTGGCCCTTATATTACAAGGTATCGTATGCCCTACTGAACTTTCTGTGGTTTCACTGTGATCCTGTGTACTTTGGGAAGAATATCAGTTCCCCTTGGAAAGCACTTAAAATTTCTTTATTTGGGAGTGCTGAGCTGTTTAAAAACTCTTTGCATCTGTTTTCCACTTCTGTGAAGCACTGATTGCTTTTTACTCACCCCGTGTTTGTGTTTTTTATTCCATCAACAAATAAGAATACTGTGTTCTTACTACTTCTATGGTGCTCTTCATCAGAAGATTGCAACATAATTTATAAACATTAGTTACTTAAGCCTTATAAATAAGCTCTGAGTTAAATCAGGATTATTATTACCTGTTTTACAGGTGGACAAACCAAGGCACATCAAGATTAAGTGAGGTGCTCAAAGTTACATAATAACTGGCCTGTTTCTCCTGCCATTCACACTGGTGTAACTCCAGTGATTTTAGTGAATTTATTTCTGAATCATACCAGTTTACGACCAGGTCCACACTAGGAGCGTTTTGTGATATACTGCTTAAGTATACTATACCAGCAAAGCGCTGCTAGCGTGGACAAAGCTTATAACAGCAAAACTGTGCTTTTGCCAGCATAGTTTATTCCAGCTTCACTCCCACAACACCTCCCCAAGTGAAATAAGATATACTGGCAAAAGGGCATCTTTGCCAGTATAACTGCATCTATGCTAGGGGCTTTTGCCAGCGATGTCAGTCACAAACAGGGTGGATAAAAATCAATTATTTTCCTTGAAAAAATATAAAAAATCAGATTTCTTAAATTTAATTTTTTTTATTTTGTTATTTAAATTATAAGAAGTTTTTCTTTTGAAAAAATAAACCTGCTTAAAATGGCATTGACT
This sequence comes from Mauremys reevesii, assembly GCF_016161935.1. Classification (NCBI taxonomy): domain Eukaryota; kingdom Metazoa; phylum Chordata; order Testudines; family Geoemydidae; genus Mauremys; species Mauremys reevesii. Next base: position 62,142,039 of record NC_052624.1, on the reverse strand, counting down.
TTAACACAAAATATGTTAGGCCTAAATTTATTCTAATTTCTTAAATCATTTAAATAAAAATAAATATGCTGAATCTATGAGCCTCTGTTCACAACTTTGATTTAAAGGCTGCCTTTCTACGTAAAGAAAGAATCAGGGGGAAAACAACCAACTTTAGAGACCAAGTTTTATAAATATGGCATATTAGGACAGCCTAAGTAACTTATGAGACTGTCTCATGGTCCAGAGACTTAGGGTACATTCACAGATTCTAGGACTGGAAGGGACCTCGAGAGGTCATCGAGTCCAGTCCCCTGCCCTCATGGCAGGACCAAATACTGTCTAGATCTACACTGCAATAACAGACCTATGGCATGGCTGCAGCTGGCCTAGATCAGCTGACTCAGGCCCATGGTGCTTGGGCTGCACAGCTGCAATTTGTAGTGTAGATGTTCAGGCTTGGGCTGGAGCCCAGGCTCTGAAACCCTGAGCGCGGGTTAGGTCTCTCAGAGCCTGAGCTCCAGCCTGAGCCTGAAAATCTACACTGCGGTGTCTAGCCCCACAGCCCGAGCACCATGCAATCAAGTCAGTTGGCTGGGCTCTGACACTTGGTGCTGCAGGATTTTTATTGCAGTGGACATTCCCGCCGACAAGTAGGAGCTTAAGCTCCAGTCCCTTTCCCTTAGGCATATTTGAAAATTTCCCAGGCTGTCCTGAAATAATCAGTTTTATTTGCTGACTATAGTTAATCCCTCTGTTTAATAAAACAGTTACTTGTTGAAGTGAAACATGTTTTGATAAGAGAAGTTCATGTATCCAAAATATTTCAGGGTGTTTAATAAAAATAAGTTTTCTGTGCTGTTGTTTGTGTTTGATTAAATTCCAGTTACCACCCTAATGCAGTTTGACAAAATCCTGAGCAAAAAGTTAATTATCTAGTAAATAAGCAATAGATCATTCACCATTTTCTAACATACTGAAATGTACAGTTAAGTATCTGACCATATTAAGCTATATAATTGCTTAAATAAATGTATATTGTTATCGTGTACCCTCGTAGGCAGCAAAAGCATGTACAAAATCTAGTGTAAAGCTTATAGTTTGTTGTAAATCAACATGTTTTAATGGTTATATCAACCAGTGAGAATGCAGCATTCTTTAGAAAGTAACTGAAGTACAAATGGAAAAGTTGATTTAAATCCAGACTTTCCATTTGGTGATGTAATCATGATTTAAATTGCTTTGATTTGAATCAATCCACCCTGGTCACAATTATAACTACTAACATAGCTATGCCAGCACAAGTCTGTAGTGTAGGCATAGCCTTTGTGAGAGAAGAATCATGTCCACCTCGTTAGCAACCAGGGGTGGCTCTAGCCATTTCGCTGCCCCAAGCACGGCGGCACGCCACGGGGGGCGCTCTGCCGGTCGCCGGTCCCGTGGCTCCGGTGGTCCTCCCGCAGGCGTGCCTGCGGAGGGTCTGCTGGTCCCGCGGCTCTGGTGGACCTCCCGCAGGCGTGCCTGGGGATGCTCCACCGAAGCCGCAGGACCACCGGACCCTCCACAGGCACGCCTGCGGGAGGTCCATCGGAGCCGCCTGCCGCCCTTCCGGCGACCGGCAGAGCGCCCCCCACGGCATGCCGCCCCAAGCATGCGCTTGGCGTGCTGGGGCCTGGAGCCGCCCCTGTTAGCAACAGGGCAGTAAATAGGACCCAGGAGACCTGGTTCTGAGTCCTTTGCCCTGCCAACTGGACCTAACTTAACATAAACTCAAAAGATGAAGATGGCTGGTCCTTAGCACAGCAGTATAACCAATCATTGTTGAGTTTGGGAGGAATCTCTGGACTCCTACTCCCAGGGCCAGTACACACATTTGTTTATTGTTGCTATTTTAGAAGTATTTTTATGGGTCTGTTCAATGGAGAGGTTTTGGAGGAAACCACCATACGTGGGGAAACTTAGTCTATGTTTTTCCAGCCTCTCTCCCCATCAGTAAGAATGATAGGATATGCTTTATGCCTACATTGTTACCTGGGAAATTCCTGCCAGATGAAAAAAAACGAGGAAAAGGAAGTGTGTAAAATGTTCACTCTGCTTGGTGCTCATCTTCATGAAACAAGTGAAGTAAACGACACACATAGTACTACAGAACTGTTGGTGATATAGGCACACTGAATTATGCTGGAACTATTCAACCGTTCGCAGAAACTTGTGACATATCTGATAGAGCTTGTATGCCCTGGTGGGCTGCAGGTACTAAAGAGTGACATCTCTCACCCACTCTCTAGAGATGTCAGGGAAGATTTTCAAAAGCACAATTGTACTTAGGCACCTAATTTGTACAGTCAATGTGAATTAATTGCCTTGCTACAATTTGGCTCTTTAAAAATCCATCAGCATATGAGTTTTTATAGTGGTATTTAGCACCTAGAGGACAAGACAGGTGATCCATGTTTCAGCAACTCATACACTCAATGTATATTGCAAGAGGTCAGACATGCCTGCAGCATATTGGCATAAGCATTCACCTATCTTCTTCTTCCAACCAATCAAAATATACTGGACTTGCTTCTGCTCCCAACTAGGGCAGGCTCATTATGACAGCTTTGGTCAAAAAGCTGCTGCTGTTTAAGAATATTATTTTTTTGTTTCAGATATGAGGAGTTAAGAGATTCACTTCAGTGGTGCAGGCTTCCGTGGGGAACCGAAAGAGAATATGGAGGAATTGCACCGATTTCATTGCCAGAAGATCATAGACCAAAGAATGAGCCTCCTTGTTTGTTTGCTAAAGGACATCAACATTATGGTTATGGTGGAGATTCCTGGCCAAGGTAGATTAGATGCATGCTTCACACATTCTGATTTTTTTAAGTGTTGTAACCTAGAAACAGCTAATGGAATGCAATATATTTGGACAGTCTGGATGGCAATGCAGATTGAGCTGTGTAGATAATTTGCATTCTGGAGATAGACTTTAAGTTACCCCCACTTTGGACAATGCTGTAACCTGTAGTGTGCCTGAGTTGTACTGCCCATTATCACCTTCAGTGTATTTACTGAAACTCTTGGATCTCTTCGTTTAGTTTATTTTTTCCTATTGTTTGGTAATGGTGTAGTATTTATTAGCTATTGTCCTAAACTTCCTCTGTGACATTAGATAAGTCTCACTCATGGCCTGATTTTTTAGAAGCGTTCAGCATCCACAAATCCCGCTGAAGTCAATGGGAACTGTAGGCTCTTGGCATTTTTCTGAAGGCTGCTCTGACTTACACCCAGCTTCTCCCAACCCCAGGAGCCATTTTGGGATCAAGGACAGACAGGGCATGCCTTCCGCACCCAGGGCTGAGAGAGGAGAAAATTCTACACTGCTCTTCACCGTACAGGAATTCCCCTTTATGCAAAATGAGTGCCCAGGTAGCTGGGGAAGCTGGCTTTCTGGCTGCTTTGCACTGCCACAACGTGGCCCATTAGCTTTATCTGAAAACTGCCATTCAACCCTGCCTAGTCAAATTGAACAAGGCTCAGAATATTTAGTGGTACATTCCCTTGGCTCTGCTAGCCCCAGACTATCCTTCCTACCATTCTAAAAGGTAATTTCCTACAGGTATATGTGTGTGCAATGCAAAGGAGATAGAGAGATCACAGGTGTCTCCAAAGACTGCATAACCTCCAAGAAGTGTGTGGTGAAGTTCATTGAGCTTAGGGCCTCCAACACAAGTAGCACCAGGTTCATCCTACTCCAAAACAGAGGAAAAAGAGAAATCTCTGAAAATCCAACTAAACCCAAGATAAGTAAACTGCATTATCCACCCTGAATATCTCACTAACTTTCTGGGTCTGCAGCACCAGCTGAGGAGCCTAGGCAAACAGATATGACTTCAGAGATCTCAACCCTTTTGTAAAGGAATTATGAAGTAATGTTCAGTGGTGCTACTCTCTGCCAAATGAGGTGGGGAGGACAAAGAGGAGACAAGGCCATTGTCCCGTCCCCCCATCATGGAATCAGTTTTCCTTATAGAAATTGACTTTATGGTGACAGATCCTTGGAATGACTCCAGACAAGAATTTTTATTGTTCTTGGGGGTTTTTTTAAATATATAAATCCTAGACTTATTCAGTGTATAGACACGCCGGGCTAGATCCTGGCCTGTGCTTCATCTCATTCTGTTCCACTCTGGTGGTGGAAGGGGGACAGAAGACTAGCTTTAACAGTAATCTGGTCAGCATAGCCACCTGCTTTTAGCCTCCAGCATAAGAGGTGTTTCAGGAACGTACCAAGGTGGAAGGAGAGCTGGTGGTCGTAGGCCAGTTCAATGGCCCCTTGGGGGCCATAACTGCAGGTGCTATTAGAGCAGCCCTGAGGTTGCTCTGAATTACAGGAGGAGCCCAAGTAGCCCCCAAATGCCCAGCAGAGCTACAATATATCTGAGGATTGGCCCTCAGATTGAAAAATTCTCCCTAAATATTCATATTGCTATCCAAACAGAAAAGCAATGAAACCTAAAGGTTAATTCTGCATTGCCTGGAAACTTTTATTTATGTCCTTTTATCTATATCCTTCTCCACATTGTGGGGGCAAAGAGTATTGGTTTCTGGCTATTGAAGCGGCATCCCTTTGCAGCTACCTTAGCAGGTTGATTCCAATTAAATTTACCAGGAGGGCAGGTTAGAAGTGTATTAAGTACTTATTACAGTACAATTTAGTCTGGATCAGGAAGCGGAAAGTAGTAAAGATGCAAGGGAAGTACTTTAGAAATCTGTGACTGGGCCCAAAGTGGGGTGAATGCCAGCACTGGAGATATAAGAAGCCTGAATGTATTTACACACACACACACACACACACACACACACACACACACACACACACACACACACACACACACACACACACACACACACACACACACACACACACACACACACACACACACACACACACCTTGTATTTAAAATACCAAGCAAAATTATTTAGAGCCTGTGATAGTTGGTTTTGGTAGTGGAGCTGTTGTCTGTTCGTGAGCCCTATACAAAAGTACTTGATTTTTTTTTTTTTTATCCCACATTTAGGGGTTAGGTTAGCTTACTTGTTTGTTTTTGTAAATGAGTATATTTCTTCTTTGGTATCTCCTATACGTTTTTTTGGTCTACTGATAGGGAAGTATAGTGAACAGTATAAGTACTGTAGTTACAAAATCTGTGGTTATAACCAAAATGCTTCATTTCCCCAACCCAATTTATAAAATTTCAATAGAAAGTTTATGAAGGATAAAAAGTGGAAAAAGTATTTTTCCAGCACACTCCTGTCTAACATATCTCTGGCTTTTAAATATTCTGGGTGGTTCCTTATAATGAAGTTGATATGTGAAGTGGAGCACACCTTTTTAAGGAAGATTTAAGTTTCTGAGAAATTATGTATTGGCAGAGCTGTTTTTATGTGGAAAAAGAACTGAGGTAATGTGCAGTTTTCACCAGCAGATGTCAGTGTGCATTAATAATATAGGGAAGACCATATTTCAGAAGCACTGCATTATTTACAATTATATATCCTCTTACTGCTGGGGGATGCAGTTTCCAGCACAAAATGTTCAGTTGTCAACTGACTCAAAATGCATAAGAAGCCAAAGTGTCTCCCTTTACAGACAAAACTAACGAGTCTCTGCAGATGCATTGAACCAAAGGTTATTCTGATCCCTAACACCATATCTCATTTACTGAGTTATTCCACTTGGCTGGAATAGTTACAAAGGCTGTGTGTATCTAAAGATGCATCTTTGCAGCATAATACTTTTGAAGTGTAAGAAAGACAAAAAATAAAAGTTCCAGGTCATCATAACATTTTTATTCTAAAGTTGAAAACAGAATTCACATCATGGAGATAGTTTATACATGGTGTTCTCATTGAGATCGGTGTTCAAGTCTAACATATCCCAGGACACTGAGTGCAGCTTGGCCAATTATCAGAAACAGGGGCGGCTCTAGGCACCAGCAAAACAAGCTGGTGCCTAGGGCGGCAAAATGTAGGGGGCGTCCCCTGCCGCCGGGGAGGGCGGGAGTCTGGGCCGGCGGACCTGCCGCCGTCATGGCTGCGGCAGGTCGACCGGAGCCGCGGGACCACGGCACCCGCCGCAGTCATGCCTGCGGCAGGTCCACTCGTCCCGGGCTCCGGTCGACCTGCCGCAGCGGGAGCCGCGGGAAGAAGGGACCCGCCGCAGGACCGGGGAAGGGCGGCGCAGCGCACCGCGCTGCTTGGGGCAGCGTGATTTCTAGAGCCGCCCCTGATCAGAAAAGACTTGTAGGTGGGTGGGACGGCTAATGCAAGCATCACTACTCCGTAAGAGTCCCCCGCATGTGAGGTAGTCCACTGAATAGTGTTGAAAGCATTGCCTGACGGGAGTATGCATCCTGGCCTCTGAGATAGATGTCAGGTGTCAGCAGTGGCTGCTAAATGGAAAGAAGGAAGGCAGTGACCCAGTCCAGATTGGCTTTAGCAAAGAAAGAGAGAGTGCAGAGCACTCTGAATGTCATGGAAAGATTACTGGCAAGACAAGGTGGGTGAGATAACAGCTTTTATAGGACAAACTTCTAATAAGAGATATTACCTCACCCACCTTGTCCCTCGAATATCCTGAGATTAACATGGCTACAACAACACTGCATGAAGAGACGATAGTCAACTTTCCAACAACCCAAAACACCATATTAAGCCAAGCAGAACACACCAACACATGCCCTGCTATTCTGAACCAACATTTTCTTCTCTCTTCTTCCAGGCAGTGTCTCCTCTTCTTCTATGCAAGCTTAGCCTTTGCAGGTGGAGGTCAGAAGCCCCAAGGCTGTTCTAACTCCAGGGATAACATTACCAGTTAAAATTGGTTACTCTGACTGTATGTTCTTCAGTTTGGCTGTCCCTCTTGCTCTACTTTTCTCTGTCCTGCCCCATTCTAGCTGCTGATAACCAACATCTGTTCTGTCAGAGGCAGCTAAGATGCCGTCATCTCAGTCAGAGGTCGTGTGTCTTTTCAGCAGCAACAAAGACCACTGAGAAAGGTCCCGTTTTTCTGCACACTAAGCGTCTTGACTCTGCCAGACCATTGACTTCAATGGGAGTAGAGGATGCTCAGCATCTTCTATTAAACGCTCAACCCCTCATAGGATCAGGCTCTAAGGGCTTGATTCTGTGCCCATTGAAATCATTGGCAAAGGGGCTTGACGCTTCTGAAAATCAGGCCCTGTGTAACTTAAATGTTAAGGTCTGAGTGATAGTAAGTATCTACATTTCCAGTATCTCTGAATTTGGTGGTAAGGGCAGTCTATGGACTGCAGGCAAAAATTACATACCATGTCTACATCTCTTACAAGAAAAAAAATTAGTATGTGTTTCCTGGGATTTTTATAACCAATAAGTAAAATGTTATTTTGTGTTTCTCTCTTTATGCAGAGGTCTTCCCATTGAACAGTATTATGATGTAACCCAAATGAAAAAAAGTGATGTCCGTATGAATGATGATCTGTAAGTTTCATTACAGCATAGACCAGATAATTTATTTAGTGTGGCAAATGTAATGACAAGCTAAATATTCATTCCTCCTTAATGACCTCGTGGATTAATGTTTATGATGAAATATGACCTTTGTATAAAATGTGGTTGGTCAGTGACTACAGAAAACACACACAGTTTGGAAGGAAGTTCAGAATGAGGTATCAGTGCCCCCACTCAGTTTAGTATCTCTTAAGCAATGAGATCTGAATTGGTTTTATTGATTTGTCAACCGCTGTCACTCAGAAATACTCTCTCCTACTGGGCAAAGTCCCAATTAGCAGAGAATAGCACTGAGCTAACCATGACATCCTGTGTGCATCATATTAAAGTTTTCTCTGGTATCTTTAGGTGTACTTAAAGAGGAGGTTTGACTAAGATAATGTTTTCTTTTTTTCACTGCTACTATTTAAAAGAGTAGCTGGTTTCCTTGAGATTGAATGCTGCCAGTTAAATCTGCAGTACATCGTTTTGCCACTTGATGGCACCAACAAAACATTGAAACTTGCAGCTCAAAACTTAGGTTAATATAACAGTAGTTATGAGTTTAAACACTCAAAAGTCAGGAAATGAACAAGTTAAGGTCCTCACAACAACATTAACTTAGCAGTGTTGCATATCCTATATGCTTAGTTGTGTAGTTAGGGCTAGGGCTGTATTAACTTCCCCCCACAGGCCAGGTAACCACGGGGACAGTGTGTGATTCACCCTCACCCCTTCTTCAGCAGGGTTGCCATCTCCGAGATTCAGAAAAACTAGCCCCTGGCCACGCCACCACCACCAACACCAACAAAAAGGCTCCTAGTGCCAACAGTAGCTAATTATTACCCCACACCTGTGGTCACAGCCCTCTCTTTGGTCACCTAGACACACAGGTGCTCGTTCCTCTGTCTGCATGAGCTTCTACACCTGCCCATTCACAGGAGCTTCAGTCCTTGAGGGAGCCCCACTACTGTCCCCTGTCAGGAGCCTCTGTCTCCCATACCCCGTTCCTTATCCCTTCCTGATGACAAGCCTCAGTCCATCTTGCTTCCTGGTCCCCAGTGCCAGGAGGAGCTGCTACAGCTCAGCAGGTTGATGGGCCAGCACACAGAGGCTGGTGCCAGCTGTTCTCCCAGCCAAATGATGTGCAGTAGTTACAAAACCACTGCACGGCCACATGTGCCTGTAACGAACATGGGAATGCTCCCAAGGGGTGGGGGGAGGACACTGAATCTTTTCACGGGCAAAGCAGTACAAAAACCAGCTAGGATGATTAAAAGCCAGCCAGGTGGCAAGCAACCCTCCCTTCCCATCTATAGTGCCTGCCAAATTCCAAAGCATGCTACCCCCTTGGGCATTTTGTGTGATCCCATGAGGGCCGGAAAGGCAGCAGAACTACCACAGCTCTGCTGTGTGAGGGTGAAGACAGGCCACAAAGAAGCTGCACAGCGTGAATCTGCAGCCCTGTGCCCCAGGGTGTAGCGCTGTGTGCTGGCTGCCTCCATGGCACCACGCAAGAGGGACTTGAAAGTAGGCCAAGGGAGGGTGGGTTTGATACACTGAAAGAGTGTTGGCCAAAGCCCACTTTTACTGGGCCTTGACCAATAATGCAGCCTAGAAGCATTGGCTGTGCAGCTCTTGCGAACTGTGATTGCAGGTTGTGGGGAGAAATCTTACCTTACAAGTTCTGCGTATTAAACCCCCCCCCCCCCACACACACACACACAAAGCATGTTTGCTTGAGCTTTGCACAAGTGACAAGATTTGTCCTTAGTGTGGGGTTTTGTAATTGCTGGAGCATTTGGATACTGGTGTAATACAAGTATCTATGCACACTAAGTTCAGCCCTGCCAACCTTTGCACTATACCCCAGCAAGTCTGCAAGAAATACAGGATCAGGCCCAATGGATTAAAGATAAATAAGAGTTTCACCTTTAACTCAGTCTTTTTCTTTGGGTGGGTTTCAGATCGCCTCTCACTCACCTGGAATGTTCAGCCAGCTGACTTGGTTTTATTTTACACTTCATGGGCCTAATCCATTTCTGATGTAACTTCATTGATTTCATGAGAATGACACCAGGCAAGGATTTGGCCCCTTATATTTTGATGGCCAGATGAATGCCTTGTAAATTATAATTCTTATTGCAGAGAATTCACTCTGCCTGCACAAAGGCTGGGACAACAGGTGAAGTATGGGAGGGTTGTGGAGTGAAATCCATCCCCAACCCAAGACACAGAACAGCTACTAAGGCAACAGCTTCTTCCACCTCATCCTCAGAATCCCAAATTCAGTCGTTCCTATTCTGGCCCACCCCAAGTGCAAGCAGTGAGGTTGCTTCCTTTAGTGTACTAGCCCCACTCTGCATGCTTGTTGGCCCATGACCCCTTTCCAGGGACTGCTTTGGGCAGGCTACATGAGGGGAGAAGGCCTGTTGCCACAGGGACAGATCAATATCTGGCCCAGTGCATACTGAATAGAACACTGCCGTGGCCCAGGGATGTTTTAGTTGAGAGTGCATTGATACATTTTCTTAATTATTTTTAAAATTAAAATGAAACCTGAAAGAGAAGGCTTCTAATGTTTCTATGCTCTTTTTAATATTTCAATCTCTGTTCATCGTTTCCATAAGATCATATTTACTCATATTTCATCCTTGAAAGATTTTTTTTTATGTTGTAAAGAAAGAGCAGATCTTTTTTAAAATGCCTAGAAAATGTGTCACATTCATACTCACAGGTCTTTCAGAGCGAACACATTCATGTAACTTTCAGTGCTCTCCCTGCGGTATCAAACTGGAAGATGGTGGTAACCTTGCGAAATCTGTGTTGAAAACCACTGGCTGAGTGCTGCTCTGGAGACTTACTAGGGAGCTCTTAATACTCGGTGTATTGACATTATAGCTTGTGATGGCTCTTTTGAGCCATGACAGTCTCTCATGGAAAATGAGTCACTGTGCATTTGCAGTAACTAGATGTCATAGACCAGAATGGGATTACTGGGCATTTGTCATAACCACAAATCCTTATGTAGTTTTGCATGACAATGAATGGCTTTGCATATACAGGAACTGCCTTTCAAAATGAATGAACACTGGGCCCTATCTTCCCTCCCGGTTAAAAACATACAGAGGAGAACAAGTTAATCAGAGACCCACCAGAGACCCAAATTTACCCTCCCAATCCAAGAGGCCACCAGGGATGCTGTGCAAGGGGTGGAGCCACAAAAATCCATCTAGGCCTTGTAGAAAATCCTTCTCCTCATCCCAGTGATCTGGGGCCCATTAGATAATGGTATGTCCAACCGCACTCCTCTCTGGTCCTGCCCCTACACCAGTGTCAGCCTCACAAGCTTGCAATTGTCGCACCATTGGCTGCCAGTTATTACCTGTGATCCATCCCAAAGGGTCACTGAGTGCGTAGGATGAGTAAATGCCATTTCTAATCTATTTAGATTTTTCACACCGACTTAGTGTGCAGGAGTGGTGGAATGTACCACTCAGAGCAGCCATTCCTCAGGTCCATCCCCCCTCACCACAACCTGACCCTTTCCTACCACACTCAGCTGACTGCCTCCAGGCAGCCCGTTTTCTACAGAGGTGCTCAAAGTGCATAGGAGGCTTTGTGGGTTGACATCCCAAGAAGCTGCCTTCGAGCTGTGTCCCCCAGTAGTATTTCTGAACTGTTAAGCCGCCACCCCACTGTGCACTATTCAGTGAAAGGAGCTGAAGGAATTATTGTTTCCAAAAACTGCAAAAGTACGCAAAGCCAATACTTTGAATAGACTAATTGTCTCTGAAAAGAAACCATGTCTGTGCCCTGATGTATAAAAATTGGTGTGACTACTACTAGCTGATTGCCCCCCATATGCTCGTTGCTGTACACATATGACAGCATCCATCTTGACCAACCAGGGATTGAATTGAGGACTTCTAGAGCTAAAAAGCGGAGTCTTTACAGCTTGAGCCAGGCCCGGTAGCTGGGGGCTGTAACAGACCCATAGATGTTGTGGCCTGCTCATAAAGGGAGCACTGTATGAGCAGTGGATTACACAAACATATGGTATCCCAAGGCATATACAATCTAATATGATCTCAAAGCAAAACTTCTGTTCTGCACTTTTATAACATAAAATAGGGGAAATTATTTAAACAAAAATTTTAGACCAGGGTAAATTTTAGGCTGACTATAAACTCCACAAACACACAAATATAAGTAAAAGTTGACAGTCCCATAACTATCATTCCTCTATTATAAATGTGAGTAAATAGGCACACTGTACTTTTCTTTACAGATTGCATTTAATATTCTGATAGAGCTGATTAGTTTGAAGGACTATAACGTGTGACATATATGAAAGGCCAAATTCAGTTCCTGGTGCACTTGTGTAAATCTGTTATAATGCTTGTGAACTCTAGCATAAACCCAAAGCAACTCCAGTGAAGATATTGATGTAACTGTGACAGCCAAATTTGGCCCAATTACTATCCCCTTCCCCTGTCTTTTAAAAACATAGGCCCATAGTGTTTGGTTCCCGAATTTGAGATTTGCATCTGAAGAAGTGGGTCTTTTACCCACAAAATCTTATGCCCAAATAAATCTGTTAGTCTTTAAGGTGCCACCGGACTCGTTGTTGTTTTTTAAAAATGAAGGCACCCCAAATTAGTGGACGCTTCTGAAAATGTGAGGTTCAGGCTTTTTTGGCTGTTTATGTACTCAGGCCCTAAAAGCTTCTATAAAGTACATTCTGCTATTGAAAGTGCAAGTTTACTGCTACTTTCTTACTACCTAGAGCAGGGGTAGGCAACCTATGGCACACATGCCAAAGGTGGCACGTGAGCTGATTATCAGTGGCACTCATACTGCCCAGATCCTGGCCACCAGGGCTCTGCATTTTAATTTAATTTTAAATAAAGCTTCTTAAACATTTTTAAAACCTTATTTACTTTACATACAACAATAGTTTAGTTATATATTATAGACTTATAGAGAGAGACCTTCTAAAAACATTAAAAAGTATTACTGGCACGCAAAACCTTAAATTAGAGTGAACAAATGAAGACTTGGCACAGCAATTCTGAAAGGTTGCCGACCCCTGACACCTAGAGTGTAGATATTCCAGTGTTGAGTGCTATAGGAACGTCTACAAATAAATAATCCTCCCTCCCCAAAGCACATATGGTACTGAATCTCCTCTTGCTTACATGGAGTAAATCAGAAATAGCTTCATTGAAGTCAGTGGAGTTACACTCATGTAAAACCAATGCACCTGAAAGGAGAATCAAGCCCTATGCTGGTATTTACACAATTCCATCTGCCTGTGGCCAGAAAATTAATTTATCTAACTGAAGAGGTGGAAAACTAAATATAAATATTAGTAGGATGAATAAACTTCAAAAAATTGCATTTGTGTAAATGCAGTTATTTCTATAACTGGTTAGATTCCCAAGGCAGGCACAGTGTCAGGCTCTGAGCTGTAATTACCAAGCATGTTCTGAAAATCCAAGTTGTTACAAAAATAACAGTATGTAAATGATTGTCAGAATTTGACATTTGTTGAAGTCCTATGATCTCTGTAACTATCGCACATAAAAAGAAAAGCAATTATCTTTGTTCATTTTAGTGGAGGCATGAGTTAGCTTGTGATGAAATTTTGTGAGATATCACATCACACAGTGATTATACTGAGTGTTACTGTGTGTTACTGTGTAACTTTACTGTGTGTTACCAACCCCTAAATGTGTTACTGTGTTACTGTGTGACATGACCCTCTCCCCACATTTTCTGTTTAGTGATCAAAAGTGTAATGGCCTTAAAAACAGATCCAAAACTGATCATGCTTTGCATTTAAGATATGAAACAGAACTAACAAGGAGATGAATTGTACAGGCTTCTCCTGTTCATAGGTTTAACAGGAAGCCGAGATTATCTCAAAAAGGAAAATATGGAAACTCACGGTTTTAATGATTGGCTGTCCTTCTGGGACAGGGAGAAAACCCTAAAAAGAGTTTCATTTGCCCAGACAGCAGGAATCCCTCCTGAAACCCCTCTAGATACACATGCCCATGTGTATGCATGCACCACAAGGAATGTCCATAATATTCCAGTGTTCTCACTCTGCCTTTTCCTCTTCAGAGATCAGCAGCCCTGTGCAAAAGTCAAATCCATATATTTTAAATCTTGTACTGCCTGACAAACAACTCTTCATTTAAATAAACAATAATTCATACTAATAGCTTATATAGTGCTCTTATACAGTACTTTTTTATCAGTATATCTCAAAGCACTCTACAAAGGTCAGTATCTTATCCCTATTTTACAGATGGGGAAACTGAGGCACGGAGCAGTGACGTGACTTGCCCAAGGTCACCCAGCAGGCCAGAGACAGAGCCAGGAGTAGAACCTGGCTATGGGTACCCCCATAGTGACTGATGTGAAGTTATGACATAGCTCTGGGACAAGAACCAGTGTTAGTAGCACTTCTAAGGGCATGTCTACACTACAATCTTAAGTCCACCTATGTTAGACAGACTTACAGCCACCGCAGTAATTACTGTGGTCGGTGATGTCCACACTGATGTCCACACCTGGGGCTTCTCACCTCCAGCAGGGAGATCCGCACCTGGAGTCTGGTCAGCTGCTGTGCTCCCGGGGGGGAGTGGAGAGCCAGGACCACAGGGGGTGGGGGGCAGCAGGGCTGACATTGGGGAGCCCAGGTGGCTGTCCAAGCCAGGAGCCTGGGTAGCAGCCCAGCTTGGAGGGAGACCCCATAGCAGCTGGGCTGGGAGCCAGCTTTCTTGTCAATTTTACGGAGCTCTATAGAGACTCTGCATTGCCCTAATTACACGGACATAAGCCCTATCTCTCTCGAAGGTGGAGTTATGATGTCAGTGCAGAATGGCACTTACATCAGTGGGAGAAAGACAGTAGTGTAGACACTGACCAGAGGTCCCCAATGCTAGATTGTGTCATATATACAGTATATTTATTGGATTCTCCAGTTTTGAAAGACTTTCTGATTCTTGCAGAATAAGTCTAGGACTCCTTCTAGCTTGGTGGTAGAGCCAAGAGACTCAGTGATTAAAGTTTTGCTCTCTAGAATTAGTGTTTTCCTCCACCTTACTGCTTTAAAAAAAAAGTCTCTACCATGAAGAATAAAAAATTTATCATTGAAAAATGAATATATAATTTCTCCATGAATACTGTGACTAGAGTGGATATATTTTCAGATTTTTCTGTTTTGCATTACTGATAAAAAGGGTTCATTTTATTAAAAGTACTAGCGACTGATGTTTACTAAGGCAGGGCTCGTTACAAGGAAGTGTCAGAGGTTGATTTTTTTTCCTGTTTCTTCTAAAATGACACACCCACACCGCCCATTGAGCTTTCATATTTTGGAACCTAAACATGTAAAGGACTTTCATACCCAGAGACTGATATCAGTGAGAGTATTATCTGTGTTTATTACATATTAATTTGTCTCTAATGTTTATTGATTGTACTGATTTAGATAAAAAGGGGAGAGGGAATCACAATGTATATGGATCACTCCAAATTAATCACTTAATATTTTCTTTTCTCTAATATAGGCTTCCTAAACCTCCAGATAATTCAATCGAGTAAGTTTATATCACTTATATTGTAGCTTTTTCTTTATGCCTTAAAATAAAGGCTGTTCCTTTATTTTATATCCACACTGATATAGTTTAAGTACTCTGGCAATAGATAAGGGGAAAGTTAGCACTAGTAAAAAAAGAGAGATCTCACTACAGAATGAACACATACGATGGTAAATTTATTAGTTCTTATCCAAAGCACCCACCCTCTTAGCAGGTGTTGATCTTGCTGGCTGATGGCTAAGGTCTAAATGCATTTTTCCTGACTCACTCTTGCTAGTGCCACATATGGTACGTTCTCTGAGTTATGAATGACCTTGTTACTCCTCTGTTTTAGCAAAAGAGATTTGTTGGTGTTAAACTGAGTAACAACTCCCTGTCACCGCAGCTTGTTAGCCAGCCAAACAAACTCCCTAGGGCCATTCCCAGCCCTCTTTGCCTTGCAGCTAACACTTGATACACCCTAGCCCCCAAGCCTCTTGGAAGAGCCAATCAAGTCTGCTGTCTCCAAAGAGACAAAATACACAACCTGTTGACTCAGCTGAGTATTCACACCTTATTCTAATATAACAGCATTGAGATGACTTGATAATAAAACAAGAGAAAGTTTATTAATAAAGAACAGAGATTTACGTGACACTAAGCAAAGATAATAGAAACAGAAATGGTAACAAATAAAACTTAAGTATAACTCACTTCTAAGAGACTACATGTAACCTTAGCAGGCTCCAGCCATCATCGAAAGCAGTTTCTCACCTACAGCCATTTCTCAGTGTCACCAACCCAAATGGCTGGGATCCATCATTCAGAGATGCAAAGAGCGCTGACCCCTTTATTCCCACAGGGATGGATCCAAAATGTTGTTTGGCTTCTCCTTTAATTCCTCAAAGTTTATTGTTTTTGTCAGCAAAGTCAGGACGAACCCCTGGGGTTCAGACTCAGTGTCTTCCTGATTTCACATCCTTGCGTTAATTTGCTCCTCCTGTGTGCCTCCCATGCAAATGAACTGTCCCTGGTCTCTGGCATCACCATGCTCAATTTACATTAGAGACACGGAGATAACTAGCCTCCCTCTTCTCTGGAAGAAAACCTGTGTCCGTTTGTTTGGATACAGATGTTAAGCATAATATCAGTAAGTATCCATAATGCCTGAGGTAGTGTCAAGGGACACATTTCACAATGATATGAATGACCACTGTGTCACCAGCTTTCATTTAATATCTTACATGACATTTCTTATAAATAAATATCATGACAGCAGTGTGTTTGTCAGGGTTGATAGAAGTTGCTGTTACATGACATTGAACCCTTTGCCAGTGGGCACGGAAGGGCTTTTATGGTCACACGTCATTACCCCACTTAGATATATGGGCAGGGAGGAGGGGAAGCTCCTGTTTAGTGAAGAAAGTACCTAGGGTATGGGCATAGCAGACTAGGTAAAGCCAAGCGTGGTCAGAAAGTTAAGCCATCATTTATCAGATGCAGCCACTGTGGCTACATGCAGCCACCAGGGACTTTTCTTGTGGCCACAGCCTCCTGGGCAGTGATTGGGTGGGGTGTGGGGAGGTAAGCAGCAGCCCCTCCCTGAGAGTCCCCAGCAGGGGTTGGGCCCAAGCCCCCCCTTGGAGAGACAAACTGGAGGATCAGGCAGCCAGTGAGTTCCCCACCTTCCTGGAGGTAATGGGGTCGGACTTCAGCCCTGGGGTGGCAAGCAGCAGGCTCCAGGAACGGGCTTTGGGCTCCAGCTGTGTGGTGGTAGGCTCCATCCCCTGGCCACAGGACTTCAGGCTTGGGCCTTGGGCCCCAAACTATGGCCACAGGACTTTGGTCTCCATCCCCCAGGCACCAGGCTCGAGGCTCCAGCCCTGGGCTTACCCCCTCCTGCCATTGCCCCTGGCCTATGCTGCCTCCCTACCCACCTCCTCCATCCAAGGCTTAATTTATCCCCAGGCTTGCCGGGGCTGAGTAAATGTGCTGTGACAAGTGATACTTGTATGGTTGTTAATATCACTTTTTACTACAGACTTAGTAGCTGGCTGGGAGGCTTACAACTACACCTCTACCTCGATATAATGCTGTCCATGGGAGCCAAAAAATCTTACCGCGTTATAGGTGAAACCATGTTATATCGAACTTGCTTTGATCCACCAGAGTGCGCAGCCCCACGCCCGGAGTGCTGCTTTACCACAGTATATCCAAATTCATTTTATATCAGGTTGCATTATATCGGGGTAGAGGTGTATCACTTTTCACAGCAGCAGACTTATTAGCTAGCAAGTCTAAAAAAAGGCAACCAAAAAAGCAAAAGAAACAGCAACAAAATAGACAAGCGCATACAAAGCACCTTATTTGTGCCTGTATTCTGTTTAGGTCAATTAAAGAATAGAGACAACTGTACATTATTTTTATTATTAAGTCTGCAAATAAAAAAAAACCTACATAAATAAATTAAATTATGATTTGGACAAGGGCAAGTGCATATTTATTTGTTTTTCCTAAAGTTAATTAAGTATTTTAGGAACAATTGTCAGAGCGGCTATCAGCAAGATTTGATGGCTGAACTCTGAGGCCACCAAAAATTTGTTGTGAGAACCCCTGGCCAAGCTATTCTTTGTTAGCTTATTTCCGATATTTTGGTTAGTGGAGTACAGCCCCAGAAAAAGGGTGAGGTTAGCCTATACATAGTGCGTGGGCTGTGTTTTTTAAAGCAGTTTGGAAAAAGTGTCTGCTCATAATAAAATGGTGTAAACTTTCATGTTAGAGTTTTCTAGAGAACCCAGATCATGCTATTCCCTCGTATTAAAATAGAATCCCAGTGTTTGTTTTCCTCAGGACAGACCCCTGAATCCCTATTATTGCATTTGTCACAATGTTTTAGGATTTTTTATTTAGTTCTTTGATTTCCTCACCATTCAATAATTGAAAGCTGCAAATAGCAGCCCCAGCAATATGAGAGAGACTCAGTGAAATCCCAGTTCTCGGTGTCCAGCGTGCCACTCTCTCTTAGCACCCCCAGCCAGAAAAAACATTTTCTTTGGGCCAAATTTTGAGTTTAGATGCACAGGCCTAGTACCCATTAGCTTCAGTGGGATCTGTGCTAGGAGCTGAGGCTAGAATTTGCCCCTCTTTTCCACCTAAAAGTAAACATTAGTAAATGTGACTCAAGTACAAAGTCCAGGCACTTAACAGATGTGATCTTTGGGTTTAGAAATCATAAGTTCATTTATTGCCAAAGATCATTATAGCCTGTAAGGAAGAAGCACCTCCTCATTCCTCCTGCCTTTTTTTTTTAATGTAAGTTGCTCCAAGTCTTTAGACCAAATGTTATTTACTAGCTTTCTTCTGCTTACTAATGTGTATGATCTTTTCTGCAGTACTGAGGTAAAATTAACATTAGAAGACATGTTCAGTTTGTATTTGACTTTTTATTTTACACTGATAAAATAGTTGCCAGTTACTGTAGTTGAATTGTAGCGTTAAGATGTGAAGCCAACAAAGCAGTTGAGCACTTTGGTGTTGCCTCTATATTGACCAATGCCCTGATCCAGCAAAGTGACTTCAATGGGACTACTCGTGCTTAACTTTAAGTACCTGTGTTAAGGGTTTTGTTGGATTGGGGCCTACATGTGCCTAGACAATGGTACTGAAAGGGGTGAAAGCGGTAGCGTTCTCCCAACAAGGGGCAGTCAGCACAACTACAGTCCCCCTTTTTCCACGCACAGACGTAAGTCTAGAAAAAGAACCTTGCTCTTGGGGTATGTCTACACTACCCGCCGGATCAGCAGGCAGCGATCAATCCAGCGGGGATTGATTTATTGCGTCTAGTCTAGACCCCCGAGCGCTCTCCTGTCGACTCCTGTACTCCAGCTCGGCAAGAGGCACAGGCAGAGTCGACGGGGGAGCGGCAGCAGTTGACTCACCATGGTAAGTCAATCTAAGTAATTCGACTTCAGCTACATTATTCACATAGCTGAAGTTGCAAAACTTAGATCGATTCCCCCCGAGTGTAGACTAGGCCTCACACTTGCCAGAGCAGTGCATTACTACTATACTAGGCCACTAAACAGGCCTTGTCTTCCCTTCTACTCTCCTCTTTTCCATCCTTCTTTTGGCTGTCTGACAGTACCTCATTTGATTTCAGTGTTCCTACATTAGATGGCATCTCCCCTCACGTGCCTTCACTCTTCTTACACACTTCTTATGGCCTGCATTTGCTTTTCTGAAGCTTGCACTTCTTATGTGTGAGGCAGGCGGGTGCGATTTCTGTTGTGATTGGTTTTCTCCTCTCTCTTTTCCTTCCCTCCATACTTTTTTCTGTCACTGCTCCTTGTGTCTGGTTTTTGTCTTGTCATGTTGTCCTCCACCTGCTCCACTTTCTCCTATGCCGGTTCTTGAGTCTGTAGGAAAATACTATCCCTGAAAGTTTCTCACATGAGTTCTTCAGTCTTTTACTTGTCCTGTTGTGGGTACCTGTCTCTGCAGAGCCTCCAGTCATGTACTATTATAGAAACAGGAGCACCTTTCTAACAGAGAGGATGGTTGTAAAGTTTATGTGCTCATGAGCCTGAAAGGGTAGTGTTACTCTGGGATGACCTCCCCAAGGAAGGCAGCATAGGCCCAGGTAGAGTTGTAGGTAGCATGAAGATTATGTTGGTAGGGGCCTCTTACAAAATTCTGATCTGGATCTGGGCTCTGATTTCAAACACCACCACCCTCTCCCAAAGTCTTGATTTGGGTCCATCTCTAATTAGCAAGTAGAGATGAGATACTAGTCTTGGTCTTCATGCTCCCACAATTGCAGAGCTGGTCCTAGAGACATGCTAACTATACAGTCTTATTTGATGCCCCTTTGCCTGTAGAGGCACCTCCGTGGCCCAAATGCTGGCCCCAAGGGTTGCAACTACAAAGGAAATGTATCTTTTTTACATTGGAAGAAAGGGAGGGAACAGGGAAAGAGCCTCAGAGGTCTGGGAGTGAGCAGTGGGAATTCTTGGTGAGGTAAGGGCAGGAGAGGTTAAAGAAACTAAAGGACCCCCTCCTTTTGCCTTTCATGCCTCCTCTCAGCTGAGCAATGATTGCATCTCCTTACAAGTGTCTGACAAGCAATGACCCAATGTCTGTTTTAAACACAGAAGATCAAATTCCTCCCAGGTGTAACTCCAGTGACTTCAGCAGAATTATTCCAGGGAGGAATTTGGCCCAGTTGGATATACAATATATTTTAATATTAAGACAAATCTCTATTTATTTAAAGTAAGGTAACTTTGTTTGTTTCTGTTCTTCTTTCCCTCTAAAATCAATCCAAGACAATTATCCCTGCCATTTCCAGTTTCACACCCCTACCAGACACACATCTCCAGATATGCCGTGTTCCCAAACTTTAAATCACCAGAGGATCAAGACACTGGCATCCAAGCAAGCAGCCATCGACCTTTTCATCCCAACGTCCCTACAAAGGCTTATGATGTGATTGTTTTGAGAAAGACCAAAGGTAAAGCAGCATTTGGCATTTGTTTGGTGTTCTCAAATGTTTGTGATTTTGTTGAAATGAAGCCAATGTGTGAAAATAATAGCGACAGAGCTAAGCAGCTTGGCTTAAGCTGGAGCATCGCATGTTGGTACCAAGCATGCTGCCATCATTTCGATTTCCTACAAAGGTGAAGCATAAAATTTAGAGTACGATGTCCTCCAGTCATGGGAGTACTTATTGGTAGTAACAGTCAGTGAAAGGATCTAGAAAAAGCCATGGCAGAGATCAAAAGTTTGCAAATCCTGGCCCAAATAAATTCCACCCTGAAGTAGCTCCATTGACCATGATAGTTACAGCAGGGATGAGACCCAGATGTTTACAAATGGCAGAATGTGCCTTGAGAGGTCATGGGGTACAAAAACATGTGGCAAACTTTTCCAAGCCCCTTGCAGTCTGAGGACTTGTCTACACTTACAGCACTGTAGCAACGCAGCTGTGCCCCTGTAGCACTTAGTGAAGACGCTACCTAAGCCGACAGGAGAGCTTCTCCCATTGCCGTAGGTACTCCACTTCCCCAAGTGCTATGTTGACAGGAGAAGCCCTCCCATCGACACAGTGCTGTCTGCACCAGCGGTTTGGTTGGTATAACTACGTCGCTCAGGAGTGTGGGTGAGCGACATAGTTATACCGACATCAGTTTGTAGCGTAGACCAGGGCTGAGATGAAACCCACACACTCACTGTTTGTGGCTGACTCCTGTATGTTAAACAGTCACTGAACTGTTTATATTTTACCCCACCAAGGTGAAATCATTTCTAACAGCAAACTAATGCTGCTCAGAGAAGCAGTAAATTACTGTCACTCATTACTCACACTGAGTAACATCTTACTCCACAAGTGGTCCCAGTGGGATTCAGTATGAGTAAGGGGCTCAGAATCTGGCCCAGTGCTCTGGTAAAATGTAGAGTTCTGGCTTTGCCCCCATTTCTCCAGATCACAATCTCTTTGTTGAAGTGTGTATGCTTTTTGCAGCTCTCTTGTCTGGGTTAACCAGCACACATGTTGTTAGCTCCCCATGGCATTTAGGTGTGGGGGCTGGATGGACATTTCTTTTCCAGAATAGCAGGACTCTTGGTGCAGCTGCCAGCAGCTCTGCTCTGCATCTGTGTGAGCCAGGCACAGTTTGGTACTTTGTTTAAAAGAGAAGCAGCATATGCTGGAGGGATAAGAAGCTTTTCAGTTCAGTAGGAGCTTCTGACATTAAGCAGCAGGTCAATTTGCATTAATCAGCCACCTTCCCTAGTCACTGTCACTGTGCTGAACAGTGATGTTTAAGAGGGTTGTATGATATGGGGCTTCTTTGGTCAGCCATAAACAAAACCTTTTCACAAAGCATATAACATTGGAAGTACTTTTTTTTTTTAATCTCTCTTCTGCTTTTTACTGTTCTCCATTCACACTAAACAATGCTAAGCAGATGTGTGGAGGTGGGTTTGCAAAACCTATTTTTGCTCAACAGGGGATCATTGGAGGCCATGGTCTATTCCCAGCAAAGCTTATCGGGTTAAGAATTACTTTAGAAGCAGCAAATGACGGCTCTTCGAAAATTCATTGACTTTATTCGGTGTTCCCTCTGTATGATCTAACTTATGTGGGCAGGCCAGGACAAAAGCTTATTTACTTCAGTTTGCTTTTATTTGGGGAGATGGAAATCTAGACTGAGGGCTCAGGTAACCCAGACTGACTTTTCTCACTTAAACGATATAAAGAATACTTCAGATGATGGTAGCCGAGTGGTTTACCCCACTCCTGGGATAAAAGGCGTGAGCACAGCTGAGGGAGACTGGTTAGGTAGCTGGCCACAGCTGGCCCTGATAAGAGGGCTGTGAGTAAGGAGCTGTGAGAGTCCCACTCCAGCCCTGGAGTGAGAAGGACCTAGCTGCCTGGGAGAGACAGGGTACCTTCGGCAGAGCAGTGTTGGGGAAGGGGCAGGCTGAGCTGGGGAGCTCAGACCTGACTATCTCCCAGGCTGAGGCCTGGCAGGAAGGCCTAAGGAGGTACTGAGGCTGCAGGGAGACAGCTGGGGGCTAGAAAGGCAGCAGGTCCAACCCCCTTGCCAATGATGAATGGCCATTGCAGACTGCAGTTCCCCCCAGAGAAAGGGGGCTAGATGACAACTGGCAGTAGCCACTGAGGCAAGGTGGGCATAGGGGGAGGGGGTTCCCCGGGAGGAGAGACCCAGATAAGGGGGCCTGAAGTGCCCGAAGTATAAGTGGTGGAGAGTGATGAGGAAGCAGGTACCGGTAGGGAGAAACCAGCCAGCAGGAGGCGCTCTGAGGCTGGGGAGAGCTAATTCCCAGATGACCAGCAGGAGGTGCCGCGCCGGTGAGTCGGCGGCTTGCTACAGTGATAGTCTCAAAGGTATTAGGCACCAAACTCCCATTGACTTGACTTGATTTCTGGGGGAGTTAGGTGCCTGCGTACCTTTGTAAATCCCACCCTTTGTGCCTTTATATAGCACTTTACATCTACAAAGCGCTATACAGCCATTAATTAGTTAAGCCTGACAATGTTGCTGTGAGGTAGATAAGTAGACATTATTCCCATGTTTGCAGAGATGGAAATTGAGGCAGGGAGGCCATGTAGCAGAGCCAGGATCAGAACTCAGGGCTTGTCTACACTTGCAGTGCTGCAGCTGTGCCACTGTAGCGCTTAGGGAAGATGCTAACTATGCCAATGGGAGAGCTTCTCCCGTCACTGTAGCTACTCCCCCTCCCAGAGAGGCGGTAGTTATTTTGACAGGAAAAGCTCTCCCATCAACATAGTGCTGTCCACACCTGGAGTTCAGTCAGTATAACTGCATCACCCCCCGAGTGATGTCATTATAGCGACATATGTTTGTAGTGTAGACCAGAGCTCAGTTGCTTCAGGCCTGTGCTCAGTCAGTTAGGCTACTTCATTCATCAGTGGCATTCAGTTCCACCTCTGGAAGTGGTTTTATGGGCAGAGGGCCAACGTTATAATTCACCAGTTCTTACTTATCCTGTAGCGTTTTGTACTTGTAAAACTATACAGGGAGAATGCAGTGAGAGTCTTGCCAAATTGGTGTCATTTTTTTAAACAAGAGCCCTTGCAATAAAACCCAACCCAGAGAGGATAATTAGTATACAAACCTCAGCCAGCAATGAACTTTTCTCTCTCGTTCTGTCCCTGGCTCTGCCTGATAGATATTATACTATTGCCTTTTTTTTTTCTGAATCATGTAGGTAATCCATATAGACATGAAGTGATCAACATTCCATCTGACTCTCAGAAGGAGGCCTTGCATTGGCCAGGACAACATGCATACTTTCCTGTAGGTAGTTGTTGCTGTGATTAGGAAAATTCACATTTTTTTTTAATCAAACAAAACCGAACCCTTGTAGAACTGATTTAGAAGAAATAAAGATGCCTGACTGTGTTTCAAATTAATTGCTGTTACAAACCCATTCAAGTCCTGAATAGAGCACAGTGTAGTCAAAACAAACAGCGGTCATTTTAGGAGAGATCTTTCATTCACAAAAAAAACATGTAAATAAGATCAGAAGCTAAGAGAGGCTGTCAGGCTAATGGCTCTTTTTGATGTAAGGGGTAAAAACCCATTTCCCAGTGCCCAATGTAGTACCCCAGAGACATGTAGGAGAAGGAATTTCCCATCCTATATTAACAAAGTGGCCACTGAGCCACTTCTCTGCAGCCCCTCATGACTGGAGGGTCTGTGTAGCAACAGATACTCTTTGGCCTTGCCCTGGTCCTGTTCTTATGTTGCCATACAGGGAGCCCCTCCCCACAGCGCTGTTTCCATGCCGTGCAAGAAGTGCACCTCCCCTACACAGATCTCTGAATCCAGCTCTGCCTCACACAGCTGAAGCACACTGGTTCCATTGCGGGGTTATTCTCTATCTTAATCACATCTATTTCACTGTCTCTTTACTTTTTGGGGTGTTACCAATTTATGTGAGACTCTGTCTTTTAACAAAGAAAAAGTGAGATGAAAAGAACAGACAGGTGGGGGGGGGTCTCTATCTATATAAACACTATAACTTTGTTTTGCTTACTTTAGATAAATGTTAATAAAGTTTAATAATCTTAAGTTATAAAGTATCAATTAACAATAAATTATTTCTAACAATAAATCATTTTTCATATAAACCATGTTCATTTTTCATATAAACCATGCTCAATATAAACCTTCTTTAATATCCCTACACCTGCATGAACACAGAATGAGTGGATGGATTTGCCCCTAAATGTTAAGGCTCAGGAATGGCAGAGGCATCATGACCCTGCCCCACAACCCACACCAACCTTTCTCCCCAAAGCCACAACCCGACACCGCCCCTTCTCCCCAAGCCCACACGAGGGTTGCCAATCCTCCAGGATTGTCCTGGAGTTTCCAGGACTTAACGATTAATCTTTAATTAAAGATTATGTCATGTGATGAAACCTCCAGGAATTCATCCAACCAAAGTTGGCAACCCTAGCCCAGACCCTTGTGCTGTCTCTCCCCCGAGGCCCTGCTCCCACACCACCTCTTTCCCCCAAGACCTTGCCCCCCCATTTACTCCTCTCCGCCTTGTCGCTTGCACTTACAGATGGTAAACAGTGGGAGGGGCTTAGCCCTCCCACTTTTAAAGGTGATGGGGTCATAGCCCCCTGACCCCTCCTGTTCCAGCACTCGTGTTAAGGCTTCTGCTATTGTTTGTCTTCAGATGAATAGAAAGACCAGGTCTCTGCATGAAAGACATACCTAGGACAAGATGAAGATGTCGGAGAAAATCATGCATTAAGATCCCCTTCAAATCCTTATTAATTCTTTCCCTACTTCCACAAAGAGTATAGAGCAGGCCAGTGGTAAACAAAATGAGGATATAGATACAGCTTTTGGGAATGCAGTTTCCTATGGATATTGAGAGATACAAGCCTGTTGACTTGACAATCCCTATGAAACACCCTATTAATATGAATGGTACATAGGGTCCAGTCTACTGTGTCCTTGAAAATATGAGAGCAAGGAAGAGCCTCACATGAAGATTTTAATCAAAGTGTCTTGTTTCAGATGAATTATGCAGATGTTAAATATTTTAATTAGACTGTAATGCAGGGCTGAATTCCAGTGGCGCAGAATATACGAACTACCCCCCATTAGTAATTTATCAGATAAACTTAACAGAAAGATTGCTGGATGAGGAGTGGGGAAAATGGCTAATACTGAGTTAAATCAGTAAGGATTGCTCACAAGAGTAAGGGGCGCATAGGCCCTTAGTACAGAAATATATGTATGTCCAACTCACCCATGCTACCACTTAATGTTTCCTAAAAAGACCATATTTTCTAATCTTTTTCATATCAGAACTTTAAAATACATACAGATACCCCATGTCTTAAAGTCACCTCACCTAGATGCAGCAAGATTTTTATTTTTTACCTATTTTATTTTTTTCCTCCAGTTTCCTAAATTTGTTGAGGGAAGCAATCAGATATACTATCCAAAGCCACCAAAGACTGTGGCTCCTAACACTACATGCAACCCACTGGAACCTAATCTCTCTCCACGGACAACAAACATGCTGCGAAATGTAGAAAGGGCCCAGTGGATAACAACATATAACCATGATTTCACAGGTATGCATTATTTTTAATATGAACGAATAGAGATAAAGAAGAAAAGGTAACATGATGTCAGCAAAAGGGGTTAGCCAATGGATTTATTTTTCCATTTTTGAGTCCTATTTCAAGAATTGGGGTATTTTTAAAAAGCAGCTGCATATATGATCAATGTCACACAGGGTAACAGTTATTTGAGTTTTTCCACACCCGTGACTAAGCATTTCTTCTCATTTGTCTAACCAAAGAAGACTAGAAAATAAAATATGTTTCCATTAAGGTAGAGGTCCCATGAATCCCCTCATACTGGATGATTACGACATGAAGCTAATTGGCAGAGTAACTGGAGAATTAGGGGAAGACGTGGAACTTGTAAGTACTGCAATCACTAAGAACCTCATCCTGCAACCAGACATAGCTTTCATGAACAGGAGTAGCCCCAGATATGACTTGCAATAGTAGCCCCAGTAATGTGTGTTTACAAGATCAGGTTCACTCTAAACTGGAGATAAATTATTCATAAGTTAAAATCAGCAGTGGTCTATTTTGTAGACAGAAGTTGTATAATGTATCAAAGATTTGTTCAATTACTAATTTTCTTGATTGTGACTCTGCTTAGTTGCATTTTCTCTCTTATCTTTGAAAGCTGTCGCCAGCACGTGACAGCACTTTACAGTACTTCTTGCCTCTATAAACATTAGTAATGCCACCCTTAAAATCAGAAGGGAGGTCTCTTGTGAGTGGTGCAACAGTGCAGAGGCTGAGACATATTGGGTCAGATCCTCAGCTAGTGTAAATCAGCAAATCTCCATTGAAGCCACCAGCTGAGGATCTAGCCTATTGCCTTTATCAGACTCAGTCTTTTTTGATAACATGTAGACGTGGCTTCCATTTGGTAAAAGTCCATGTAGCATCACAGGTTATTGTTTGTCTACCACGCAGAATCAGCTGAGGCTTCTGAGATAGTTTTCCATTCTGCTACTTTCATGTGAGTTATTTGTCCTTTTATTTTAAGGTGCATCAAGAATGTACAACTCCTTCAGAGTTCTCTGATTCTATTTTAAAGTGCAGTTCTATTCTGCAATGGGTAAACTGGCTTTGGGAGGTTCCATGTTTATTGTCTCAATAATTTTAATATTAAATGTGCTCAGGATACAAGTAAAAATGTGTTTTCATAACTGCCAGCCATGCAAACTCAACATCGGATATGAAAATCAAGCTGAATTGCTCTTTTCTCATGCATCATTACCTATAATAAATGTTCTGCAGGCCAATTTATGCCCTCAGTGACACCCGTGCAGTCCCATTGTCTTCAAGGAGTTTGCACAGGTGTAATTGATTGGAACGGTGTAAAGTATTCTGTTAATAAGTCACAAGAAGGAACCGATTCCAAGTCACTTTCCCACAGCTGTGTTGGCTGTGCTGTGCTAGCAAGAGTAAAAAAAGTAATTCAAACTCCTTTTGTCACAAAAAGATCCAGATGATTTTGAGTACACACAAGAAGCAGATCTGTTGAGTTAGAAGGTACCATTTTTACAAAGTCAGTTTTAAGAGTAGAAACAGATAACATTGTCAAAAGCATTTAAGTTGCTTGGGCTCCTAAATCCAGTTTTTAAAAGTGACTTAGTCACTAAGTGAAAGTCAATGGGATTTAAATGTCTAAGTAGCTGTATCACTTTTTAAAATGGGATTTATTGATATAGCGTATGTCTACACTGCAGCTGGAAGTGTAATTTCTAGGTAAGGGGAACATACACACACTAGTCTTGATTGAGCTAGCATGCCAAAAATAACAGTGTCGTTGCAGTGGTGCAGGAAGCGGGACGTGTTAGTCACCTGCATACATGCTCAGGGCTGAGACAGGATAGTATTTAGGGAGTGAAGACATATCCTTAGATGCTTTTGAAAATGTTTAGGGGTTGTCAAATAATTGCAGTTAATTCAAACAATTAACTCAAAACAAATTAACTCAATTAAAAAATTAACTGCAGTTTTAATTCCACTGTTAAACAATAATAGAATACCAATTTAAATTTATTATAAATATTTTGGATGTTTTTCTACATTTTCAAGTATGTTGATTTCAGTTACAACCCAGAATATAAAGTTTACAGTGATCACTTTATATTATTTTTATTACAAATATTTGCACTTTAAAAAAGATAACCAAAAGAAATAGTATTTTTCAGTTCACCTCATATAAATACTGTAGTGCAATCTCTTTATAATGAAAGTGTAACTTACAAATGTAGAATAACTATTTTTGTTATATAACTGTACTCAAAACAAAACAGTGTAAAACTTTAGAGTCTACAAGTCCACTTAGTCCTACCTCTTGTTCAGCAAATTGCGAAGACAAAAAGTTTGTTTACATTTACAGGAGATAATGCTTCCTGCTACTTATTTACATTGTCACCTGAAAGTGAGCACAGGCAGTCGCATGGCACTGTTGTAGCTGGCGTTGCAAGGTATTTACATGCCAGATACGCTAAACATTCATATGCTCCTTCATGCTTGAACCTGTAGATTGCACTATCTTTTGTTTTTCTTTTTTTACAGTGCAAATAGTTGTGATCGATAATAATAATAATAATAATAATAATTTTATCCCATATCTTAAACAGAAAAGCTGCTGAGTTTTCTCTTACAGGTGACCTGGAAAAAATAGTTTTTGTCCTTTTTCTGCTCCTTCATGATGTATAGAAGGCTTGAAAAGTATATTTTCAACAACTTGCTTCTAGAAGAGAAAATCCAAAATGGCAGCTCTCATTAATTCAAACATAGGTTAGGTTTTCTTGCCCTCTGGCCTCAGAACTTGTGTCTGTAAAAGGTCCACTCTGGGACAGACTTGTTTGTCCCAACAATATTATTCCATTAGCACTTTAAAATAAATAGCAGAAATAAAACATCTGGGTTATTTGAGTAATTTTTAGACTGCAAGCTGTACCAGGTAGGGACGGTCATTTACTCTGTTTGTACAGTATCTAGCACAATGGGGCTTTGACTTAGTTGAGGCTCTTTGGTGCTACTGCAGTATAAATAATTAATAATGAAGATAGATCAGTGGTTCTCCAAACTATGGTCTGCAGAGAGCTGGCTGGCCATATGGTGTTAATGATCCTCATTGTTTCCAACATTAAAAGAAGCTAAACAATATACATTAACGTAAGCATTTGTTGGCATTGCAACATGAATGTCATAAGATCATAAATAGGAGGGATAGTAACCATAGAAAGTGGGAGAAGAGGGCACAAGAAACCTTCTCCCATTTGTGTCCTGTACATAGATGCTGGGCACAATATGTTCATTGTCCTCTTCAAGCAGAAGGTCTCTGAGTTTAGCCTTCCAGTATGCTCTGGGCAGAGGTGGGATCATGGTCTAGGCTCCTCCCCTCACCCAGCAGAGTTGGCCTGTCTATGGGAGGGCACTCACTCCTCACTTTGAAAGGATGAAGTAGTGGCCATATTCCCCAGGACTCTGTGCCCATGTCTGGCAGCACGCCTCCACACCACCCCCAGTGTGGAGCTGTGGATGAAGAGTCACACTTGAACCCTTTCGGTAGAGTAAGCAAATGATCAGGACCACCAGCCATGACACTCTTCCTTTGTGAAATGCATAGGCTTAGATGCCAACATAGGCTTAGATGCCAACCCTAATCCTATTTTTTCCTCCCACAGAAAGAAACGTTTCTGCCTAGTCTCTCACAAGTAAGGCCCCTAGAAGGGCGCATTGCACGTTTGCTCCAAAGTCGGCGTCCCCACGAATCAATTTTACAAGAACGGGATTCCTCAGATATCCATGTGCCTCCAGTTTTGTACACAGTTCATGCTGTCATACCCAGTTGCTCAGGCGTGATACTTAGCAATAGGAAAACAGCAACAAATCTGGATCAGCAATGTAAACATACAGAAAACGAAGCCAAGAAAAGGGATGGGGACTCACGGCAGACTCTTCATCTGCCTCAAGCATGTTACCAGAGAGGTGAGAGTCAGGATAACAGACCTATAGTAAACAAATTTCAGAAAATCACGGATACATGGAAAACGGAAGCTTTGTACAGAAGGCAGCTTGCAGTTAGACCTGAATCTCAACCTTCTCCCACACCATCTTGGAATTCCCTTTACTACGAAGATTTGAAACCCAGCCATTTAGACCAATACATTGTATGGCATAACCCAGTTAGTCTTAGTAAGCCAAGTGTACCAAAGAATCAAACTGGTGGAGAAGGTGGAAATTTTCAACCTGAGTGCAGTGATCAAGAGGAAACCCAATATGCTTTGAGTTTGGACGGCAACCCACCCAACATAGCATTGCCTGAATGGATTCCTAATTCTGGGGTGCCTCGACCTCAGACATCATTACTCGAGCTTCAGGATTCCTTTTCTAAAACAGGAGCACACAAACGTTTTCATAATTCTATTACAGGAGAAGCAAAAGACCTCAGGGATAAAATCCATGAAGGGAGGAGGCACACATTCTATGGCTTCAATTCATTTTATTTCTATAACTGACATATGCCTTTGTCCCTTTAAATTAAAAAAAAAAGACCCAATCAATCCCTCTCCTTGTATTTATGATCTGATGTTTTATGGCTTATATTTTGGACTCTTTTCTCTGTTTTACTGGTAAAGTAATGAAAAGAACATCCACAGTCTGAGACACAGATATGTTTAAAAAACAAAGGTGATGGAACACAAAATTTAATTGTAGTGAATCACCAGGGATGGATGGCATTCACCCAACAGTTCTGAAGGAGCCTGAGAATTAACAGGTAAGCCAAACGTGTAATTTGCCATTAAGCACAATCACCAAGGGACTGCAAGGAGCCACTAGAGTAGCTGTTTTTAAAATAAGGCCTAAGGATGATTATGGGAATCAGCTCAGTGGTTGAAAAAATAGTTGAGAAAAGTATAAAGGACTTTAGAGTATATGACAGAAACAGAGCAGCACTGTTGTGGGGAGCTGGATTGTGCTTCTCTACCTGTTTAGGAATCCTTGACAACGTTAACAAAATAGAGGCTAATTGCAAACCGCTAGACAGAATGTACTTAAACATTCGGAAGCATTTTGATAGTGGCCTCCCCTAAAAATGAGAAGCTATTAAGGAAACTTAGTGTAAAGCCCTACTGCAGGTTCAGAATTCGCTATGAAATAAGGACACAACATGTAAGACTAACCAGCTATGCTGACTGCCGAGAGAGGTTAATAGTGGGATATTCCAGTGCTGATCCCTGGGTTAAGTATGGTCCCAGTGAATTTATTAAGGAGCTAGGAGGCAGAGTGGGATTAGTAAAGTGCCAACATTTGCTAATGACACAACCCTATATAGGTTTTTAATTAGTTATTTAAACCAGGGATTATTAAATTAGGCCCCCAGGAGGACATGAAGGAGGGGGAAGATGCCACAAGGCTTTCTTCACTTTTGTCTGCTGAACTGTTCCATTGAAGGAGCAGGAATTGCCTCTTCGCTCCCCACAGATTAGCAGGATATCAGAATCATATCCACACTGAGTACATGCCCCTGGCAGTCCCTTCCCACTCCCGGACTGCATGATCCCAGCGCAGAGCTTCCTGCAGCTAGCAGCTGCCTTGGGACTTTCCTTAGGCACTGAATGGGGACTGGAAGATAATATAGCCAGGGACTTATAATATCTATGTGTGGGAACTCCACGGGGCCGACTGGAAGAGGGATTGTGTTTCCCAGTCCTGCCCCCTTCCCTGAACAGATCCCCAGACCCACAAAGAGCTCTCTGACTCTCTAGGCAACAGGGAAAAAGATGCAATGCAGGCAGCTGAGCCCCCTTTGTCCATGGGAGTGGGAGACCAGCATACAGTGCATCCTGTCTATATGTGGACAAAATCAGGCCCTGGGTTATTAAGACAAGGGGTGATTAAATTAGCTGTTAAGGTTAAGGATGAGTGTGAGGAACTCCTGTAGGATATAACACACTATTAACTGGACCACATAAAGGCAGATTAAATTTAACGGAGACACGTCATGCACACTGCAAGGTGGTACAATTTAAACAACTCCTGGACAGTAATGGATTCTAAATTAGTTGTAACCTCTCAGGGAGAAGATTTCAAAATCAGTGACAACTTCTACTCAACGGCGCAGCAGCATTCAAAAGAGATGGTAAACCACCAGGAATACAGAATGTTATGTTATCATAAAAATCTTCAGTCTACTGCATTCAGTTTTGTTCGCCACACTCAGGGACAGCTCTAGGAATTCTGCTGCCCCATGCACGGCAGGCAGGCTGCCTTCCGTGGCTTGCCTGCGGAGGGTCCGCTGGTCCCGCGGCTTCGGGGGACCTCCCACAGGCACCTGCGGGAGGTCCCCCGAAGCCGCGGGACCAGCGGACCCTCTGCAGGCACGCCGCCGAAGGCAGCCTGCCTGCTGCCCTCATGGCGCTGGCAGAGCACCCGCCGCGGCTTGCCGCCCCAAGCACTCGCTTGGTGTGCTGGGGCCTGGCGCCGCCCCTGACCACACTTCATATGCAACATCTTAGAAATAAAGAAGGTCCAGAGAAGGGTAACGAATATAAGACTTTAAAGGGTTATTTACATACTAGGAGAGATTTTAAAAGACTGGGACTATTCATTTGGAAAGAGAAGAACTAGTTTGGTAAGGGACATAACATGGCCTATCAGCCATTCCTATAATATATTCTCAGTCCTATAATGAGAAACCACAAGACCTTTTGCTCAGTGAAATTAATCAGATCAAAAGAAGCACATTGTAAACTGTGTGCTAATTTACTTGTTTAACTTGCTGCTTGGGATACTATTAAGGCAAAGAGCTTAGCAGCATTCAAAAAAGGATTAGACACAAATCCTAAGAACATAAGAACAGCACCTGCAGTTCTAGTAGATTGAATAAACATTCTAAGTGCTATCAGCCCTTACGCTTCAGGATATAAGCTGATCATGGGCAGATTTAAGAGCCCACTAAAGCATCCAGCATTGACCACTGCCAGAGACAGGACTGGACTATAGATCTCTTCTGATATAACAGTTCCCACATTACTAGACTCGCAAGACAAAACGAGCAGTTAATTTTGTAGCCATGATATTGAAACAAGACTCAAACTATCTGCCAGGCAGGTAGTTTGATCACAAATGTCTCATTATGGACTAGGGGCGAGAGCTACAAACTGCCACTTTAGGTGCCTACATCCAACATTTAGGCACATCTGAGATCCACAAAAACAACCCCCTAAGCTGCCACCTAACCATGGAGGTGCTTAAATTTCTGCTGGTTGGCAAGCACAAAGCTGCCTACATCCTGATGCCACCACGCTACTTGCTGCTCAACCTAAACCCCAACAGAATTCTCAAACTATCTCACCTGCAGGGCCCCATCTGGTAGATGTGATCTGAGCACACCTAACCCACCCTGAAGTTAGTTGAGGGAGACCAGGTCAGGGGTAGTAAGAGAGAGAGAGAGCCTGTGTATGCCCAATAGTTAGGGCAGTCATCTGGGAATTCATTACTTCTACGGGCATTCTGTGCCAAAAAAATTAAAAATTCTGTGTACAATATTTTAAAATTCTGCAAGTTTTATTTGTCAATAAATAAATACAGAGGCTCCAGCATGGCAGTGGGGAGCACGGCGGGGGAGAGATCACCCTGCAGCCTCCCCATTCCAGGGACGCGGACTCAGTGATGAGACTGCATCTGATCCTGACACAGCACAAGGCGTGGGCCTGCCCCTCTGCGCCAGGTGCACCAGGTATGGGGCAGGCAGGCTCAACCAGGCAGGATCCAAGTCTGGAGGGGCTCAGTGTGGGGGGATCCAGGTGTGGGGTGAGAGGATTCTGTGTGGGACAATCTGGGTTCAGGCAACTCAACAGGGGGTCTAGGTGTGGCAGGATCTGGATGCATAGAGGTTCGTTGTGGGGGTTCCAGGTGCAGGGGCAATGGGAATCTGCAGGGGCTTCCAAGTGAAAGTGCTTGGGGCTCAGAGCGGGGTCTGCGTGCTGGAGGAGTAGGGCTTAGTGGGGTGTTGGTCTGGGTGCAGCTCATTGGGGGTCAGTGACATGGGGCTCTGGATGTGGGGGCTCAGAGTGGTGCAGGGGGTTGGGGCTCATCGGGGTTGGGGTTTGAGTACAGGGAGCTCAGTGTGGGGTGGTCTGGGTGCAAGGGTGGGAGTCCGGAGGCAAGGGTCTAGTTGCAGGGGGTTCCAGATGCAGGTGTTGAGGTTCAATGGGGTGGGATTCAGGTATGGAGGGCTAGGGGGCTTCTGAGTGTATGGGGTGAGGCTTGGCAGGGGTGTCTGGGAATTGGAGGTCCGGATGCATGGGGGTTGGGCGGATGGGGGAGCAGCTCCCTGTGCAGCTGAAGAGTGATGGGGGCAGGCAGCAGGGGAGGATACTGAGCTTCCTGCAGCTGGGGGGAAGTTTCTGGGGGTGGGTCTGACACAGATGCAGCCACACCTTGCAGGGGAAGAGGAAGTCCAGTCCTCTCCTGCCTCCAGCCTAGCCAGGACTAGCAGCTGATCCTGACTCAGGGAAGGAGCCACTGACTGGGGTGTCCCACAGCCCCGCGGAGATTTACCTCTCCACTGGCTACTCCGGGTGCCTGAAACAATGTACCTGCTCCACTAGGGAGTGATGCATGTTTGCTCTTGCAGCTTCCCTTTGCTTCCCTGTCAGAAAGTCATTTTTCTGCGGGGAAGCAAAGAAATCTGTGTGGGGCATGAATTCTGCGCACGCACAGAATTCCCCCAGGAGTAATTCATGTTTGAATCTGTAGTCTGGAGCAGGCAGTTGAACCCAGCTCTCCCACATCCCAGGAGAACACCTAACTATTGGTTATAGTTAGCTGGTTTGCTCTTGCTCATTCCGTTGCTCGCGTTGGGTTATCTAAGCAGCTGAACTTCCAGGAGAGGGTTCACAGCTGTGCATCTTGAGTGGCGGGAGGTACCTAACTGCCTAGGCATTTTCTACTAGCTGGCTGAGGCATCTCCCTGCTCAGCTTTCTGGCTTCAATAAATCCCTTTCTTAAACACCTAATTCTCCCCCATAGGATGCTTGGTGAGTCTGGTTACCTAACTTGGGGCTGAGGATTTCACTGAGCGGCAGGCCCTAAGGAGCTGGATGTTGCAGTGCTTTACGGATCTGGCCCCGAATCCTGGAATTAACATACAGCAAGTGACTGGGCTGAATCCACTATCTCACATGGTCAGTCTCCAGCTCCAAGCCCTTTGCATACACAACACAGAGAGTCCCTTTGGAGCTCTACAGGGCACAGGGTTTATGGACACCAGCACAAAGTCTCCAAATTCTGCACCACCCCTCTTTCTGCTGCACAGCAGCACTATTTCTGCTGGGTTGGAACATGTGGCCCTCCATGGCAGGGGACAGGACTTGGTCCTAAATATGTCATTGGGGTTGCTTCGCAGAAAATTCTGAAATCAACTTTAGGCTTCTCTTTTTTTTAACGACTCTTAATGTGAGTTGTAGCACCATCCTTGTGCTCTTATTTTAAGAAACACCTTGATGCCTTGGCCAGTTTAATACAAGAACTGCAAAGGCTTTATAGATTACATTTGATTAAGATATCATTACCTAAGGAGACACAACCATACAAATCTCCTTACAAAGGAGACTTAATTTGAAGCTTTTCTTGGGTAGGTTGATGCCCTGGAGAATAATTTGAGAGCCAATCTCTTTTGCTACAACTACTTACAATGCTATAACTTAGATTTACTTTAGATCATGCCACCCAATGATAACACAGTGACAGGATAATAATCTCTGACCATAACAGAGCTGCAGAGGCACTTATCACAGCAGGAAACTGTCTGAACAGCCTAGTCCCAATTAGTTTATCTATTAGCAAAAATGATTAAAAAGTAAACTAAAAAAGTGGCAGATTTGACCAGCTATAGGGAAACAAGGTAGGCCAACTGCAATTAGTGCAGTTGTATTGTGCCCTCTGATGGATGCAATCTGACCTGTTCAAGCACTCGTGAACACTTTCCAGGGTTGAGTTTTTTACTACCAACTTTCAGATGTCACAATCCTCCTCTTTCAAAATGGCTGAAGTTTTAGTCACATTCATTAGTAAATAAGTATCAGAAGCAAAGTGACCAACTTCCATTTGTACTGTATTTCATATATATAACATTCCGTATACTTTACCCAACTAGGTATTTCTATGGCCCTTATCACCATACTATTTAAGCACCTCATTGATGATAATGAATATCTCCGAGAAGTAGAGAAGTATACTTAATCTCCATTTTACAGGTGGTGACCAAGGCTCAGAGATGAAGAGACTTGCGCAAGGTCACACACAAAGGCTGTAGCAGAGCTGAAAACTAAATCCAGATTGCCTGAGTCCCATCCTAGTTCCACAAAACTATCTTTCCTTTTTTAGCTACATGTTTTCCACTTAAAAGAACTCTGACTGTGAATATATTTCTCCCTTTTTTTAAATTAGTAACTGGACCTAACCTTCTGTACATATTTATTTGATTTCACTATTTTCCCTTCAAAAAAAGAATTCAATAAAAATAATTTTGTTTCAAAAAAAGGTGCATCATTCTTGCATAATGGTTTGAGGTGTTGGAAAAACAGTCAGGGTCCTTTTTTAGGAGTATTTCAGTTGTACCTAGAATGTGAAAATAGTTAAAAAATTTAAACAATAACTTCATAAACAAATGTCACCCTGATGCTAAAATTCAGACAATGGGAACAAATGAATACTATGTTGTAAATGTACTCTGATTAATGATAACCCACGCCTACAACTCAGAGACACACAGATTCTGGCAGATTTTCAGCTCTGGAAAATAACACACAGTGTACACATTAAATTCTTGTAAGCATGCCACATCCTATGTGCAGGATTTGAATTTAATGCTGCCTGATGCTTCTCCAGCAAGCAGTCCACTCAAGTCCCACACATATCTAATTTAACAATTTACCACTAAAGCATTATCCAAAGTTCTTACTAAAAACACACTATACAGGGTCAGAAAGCAATGATATTCTGTTTCAATTTCTTATATGGATATTTCTACTAAATTTACAGCATTAACAAAACTATTGTAAAGTTTGCAGGAATCGAACAAAGGGCTACATAGTTTTCATTAATCATATTTAGGGTCTGATGTTTCCAAGTGAAATATACCTATTTCTACTATATTTATCTTGGGATTTTTTAACTCTTCCCATTTTTCTCTTACATACAAGTGGCTTTTCTCTTTTAGGCCTGATTCCTAAAGCATACGCTTAACTTTATTACTGCAAGTAGTCCATTGAAATCAATCTGAAAACTTGTAGCCACATCGACAGTGAGCCAAATCGGAGTTTCAGTGAGGAGCTGCGGGGCCAGAGCCAAGATATCGGATGCTGGCCGTGCCACAAATAATACCAGAGCCGAGCGCTGTGAGCAGCTGGGGAGAGCAAGGTGGGACCCCGGGCAGCGATTGCTCAGCAGAGGGAGACAGCACCAGACAAGAGGGCCCTGACATGACAGGAGGGCCAATGCTGGGAGGGGTGGGGGAAGGGGAAGGCTCCTGCCACCTAGAGCCTGCTGGCGTGTGGCCACCCCCAGGGCAGGTGTCTTACCTGCAGTCTCACTGCAGTGCAACCAGGTCTTGGGAAGGAAGGAATGAAGTCTGGGACCTGTGCAGAACAAACTGAACTTTTCTTAAATTGCAGAGACTTGTTCCTTTAACCTTTTCCATTTGTCCTTTTTTTTTATTACTGATGTTGTTTAATAAATTGTATTTGGTTTAAACAATGTACTGATCAGTGGGTCAGGGAAGTAGCCAGTAAGGAGAAAGTATCCCAGAGTGGGGACATCCTAGCCCTTGTCCTAAGTGACCATGACGAGATTGAGTGTTAAACCTTCCAGGAATCCTGGGCCAGCCTTACCAGGATTACAAGGACTCTGCCACATGGGAAAATAGAAGAGGAGTCCTTAAGGTGAGGAAGGCAGCTGGGTAAAGGGAGTTGGGGCAACGACTCAGATCCTTTCGCTATCCGATTCCACTGGGGGAGTACAGAAGCCAAGACAGTTCTCCACAAATTCCAGGACCATCCTCCCTAATGCTGCAGTGAGAATCATAACAGGAATATTAACATCAACACCTATTCTCTGGTTGTCCACTCTAGCATACACACCACCAAACAAAATCCTTA
Organism: Mauremys reevesii; assembly: GCF_016161935.1. Classification (NCBI taxonomy): domain Eukaryota; kingdom Metazoa; phylum Chordata; order Testudines; family Geoemydidae; genus Mauremys; species Mauremys reevesii. Next base: position 62,103,654 of record NC_052624.1, on the reverse strand, counting down.
CACAGAGCTTGTGAGTATAATCAAACCATGGCCAATTTTAACTTACCATTTTATGAGGTCTTCTACACTCTTTTTGAGATCAGGCTAAAGCTCTTAAAGCATCTTCAGACTCGAGGCACACTGGAAAGAATTGTGGGATAATGCTGTTTTCCTAAACAACCACCATTACCAACCCTATAAAACAACTTCCAGGCTTCAACCTACCCCCAGAAACAATGCTCTGCATTGGACTGTTTCAGAACATCGTATGGCAGATGTTGTCATCTCTTATGCCAATAAGAGACCGTTGTGCCAGCACCACACAATGAGGATTGCTCAACTCTGTGACTCAAGAAGGCCCTCCAGGACATGCCTGGGCCAGTTTCTTTCCAAGGACATGGACTAAGAGTATAAAATAATGGACAGTGGCATCATGAGATGACCTCTCTCGTCACCCGCCTACACTGAAGGCAACAAGAACGCTGAGGAGATAAAGACTTTGAACTGAGGAGACTGGTCCCAGAATAAGAAGGAAATTCAGCCTGTGTATTAAGAACTACAACCTACCTGCAACATCCAGTGAGGTGAGAAAAGCTGTTTGATTCAACTTTTGCTTAGTCTAAAAGTTTAGGCATTAGAATGCGTGTTTACTTTTTATTTTCTTATGGTATCTATGACCTTTTATGCCTACCACTTATAATCACTTAAAATCTATCTTTCTGTAGTTAATAAATGTAATTTAATGTTTTATCCTTACCGGTGAGTTTGTCTAAAATGCTTGGGTAATCTGCTCAGGTTACAAAACTGGTGCATGTCCACGTTCCTTTGGCGAAGTGGCATACTAATAAATAAGCTTGCACTGTTCAAGAGGTCTGGAACACAGTAAGATGGTATATTTCTAGGATGTAAGGCTGGGGGCTTGGGAAATTTGCTGATGTTTCCAAATGTATAGTTCATGAGTGGCTTAGAGGGTATTCAGGAAACTTAGTCACCAGCACCCAGCTAAGTAACAGCGCCTGGAGGGGTTTGCAGCTTGTCATTGGCAAAGCGTTGTGAGAGACAACCCAGGCTGGAGAGTTAAGGGGGCACAGTGGTTGCACAATTCCAGGTTGTACCCCAGGGATCCCGTCACAAAAATATAGCATGCATGTAACATGGCCATATTAGTTTAATTATATGAATCTTAAGTTTCTGCATCTCCATCATTGCCAACTTGTACCATTCAAACTCTTGAGTTTGGTTTTGGTGTTGTATTTTAATGATTTTCAGACTGTACTTAAGCTCCTAAAGGTGTTCCTGGCTTTACTGATTTTGTTCCGGATGTCCTGGCTTGTTCCGCTGTCCTGGCTGATGGTGCTGCCCAAGTATGTGAATGTTTCTACATTGGTGAAAACATAATCCTCTATTTGTACTGGTGATGGTGAGGCAATATTAAAGGTCATGATATCTGTCTTATTGCAGTTGATTTTCAGTCCAATTTTGCTGGCTGAATGCGTTGAGTCGAGTTGTTTTTTATTTGTTTATGGTGTTAGATAGGAGGGTGAGATCATCTGCGAAGTCCAGGTCTTCAAGGAATGAGAAGGATGTCCATTTAATGCCTCTTGGCATGTCTTCTGTTGTACGCTGCATTACCCAGTCAATGGCAATGTTGAAGAGGATTGCAGACATGACACACCCCTGACATACTCCTGTTTTTACTTCAAAACTGAGCTCACTGTAATCAATCCTGCATGTAAAGTTGAAATAAAAGCTTTTGATTATGTTGATTATACGGACAGGGATTCCATATGCCCGCAGAATGCACCGTAGGCTGGTCCTGTGAATGCTATCAAAAACCTTCTCAAAGTCTATTGCGTTTATGTAGAGCTGCTGTTGCCATTCTAAGCATTGTTCTATTATGTTTTGTAGAATGAAGATCTGGTCTGTGCATCCACGCCTGCATACTTTCAACATTACTTTATAATGCAGAACGCTGGGGAATGAGAAAGTATGACATGTCTAAACTGTCTTCATTCCATACAGCCTGCCTCAGAAAAATCGTCCATATCTTTTGGCCCAGAACAATCTTAAACCAAGATCTGTTGACACAGTGCAGCTAAGAAGATATAAGCACCATCATTGCCAGGAGGCATTGGAGATGGATTGGCCATGTGCTTTGAATGGAAATTTAACACCATCAGTTTAGGACTAAACAAAGACTGTGAATGGCTTGCCAATTACAGAACCAGTTTCTCCTCCCTTGGTTTTCACACCTCAGCTGCTGGAACAGGGCCCCATCCTCCCTGATTGATCCTCTCTATCTCTCTCTCTTGCTTCTTTTGCTTATATATATATACCACACCTGCCCCTTCCCTCCACTGCTTGCAGTCAGAGAAGTGGGTATTCACCACATGCTGCAAAATGCAACAAACATCTGTTAGTCTATAAGGTGCCACAGGATTCTTTGCTGCTTCTACAGAACCAGACTAACACGGCTACCCCTCTGATGAATGGAAACTGATTCCATCACCAGAGTAGCAATAAGATGAACACCCGAAGGCAAGCAAAAACGAGGCACCCGAAAACAACATGGCAAAGAGCCGTGGAAGCTGACCTGAAAAACCTGGGCACAGCTGGGGAACCATCGAAAGATTTGCCAGAAACAGACAGGAGTGAAGGTTGCTGCTCTAAACGCCAGAGGCGTAATGGGAACATGATGATGACCATTCAAAAATCATGATTTAGGCCTCAATATATCTCTAGGTTGGTTTTTTAAATCATGATTTTAAAAAAACCCTCAATTTTATTTGCATTCTTGCTGGTTTTGAATGTTTAAGATCTACATGAATCATATTTTCAAGGTGTCTGTCACAATTAGAGCCACGGAACTTTTTTTTTTATTATTAAAATTGAGATTCTCACATAATCACGATTCCAGAGCTGCCCTCAAGAGATACACTAAATACCACAAAAACTGCAAGAAAATCCCAAGACTTGGCAACACTGCTTATGACCTTTTAATTTTTCAACCTTCATGTTGTATTGACAATGGTTTTGCTTTTAATTTCCTAGTTTCCTCTGTCCTTAAAAGAGGAAAGGGCTAAAAACACCATCTAAGCTGCTTTAAGAATTTATAGTGGCATAAAGTCTTAAGCTGCTGTAAATCTCTGAAGTGGACTGGTGCCAATTGACAGCCATTCAAAAGTGCCCTCTTCTTTGTCTGCCTAGGACACAGTCCGCAAATATTTCTAACTTACTTCATATCTAGTGTGTTTTGGCCTCCAAGCATAGATATGATATGCTCTTTCGTGAACATTACATACTGAGTTTCAAAGTTAAGTTGTGTCTGGAAAAACAGTGGCAAAATTTTTATTTTTATAGTAGACACTCTTTTTTACAAGAGTTTCTTTAACTGAAAAGAACTAAAGCAATTTTTGTTAAAACCCTTTAAAAAATTCCTCTCAGCATAGACATCAGAGTTTCACATGAATGTGCCAGGGCTCAGCATGTAGAAATGAATGCCATGATTCTCCTCTGTCTTGCGCCATATGTGACCATTCAAACCTCTGCAGAGGCTACATATACACTTAAACCTTTAAACTGCAGCTGTGCTGGTGAAAGGTGTCAGTGTTGATGCTTACTACAATGATAGGAAGGGTTCTCCCATCATCACACCCTTGAGAGCCGCAGCTACACTGATCTAACTTTTCAGAGTAGCCCAGCCTTTAGTAGTTTTGCACAGATGTAAAACACACAGTCCAGGTCTGCACACAGAGTTTCACTGGTTTAACTACAGGCGTAATTTTAACCCAACATAGTGAAATCAGGGCAACTTTGTGTGTGGACACTGACATCGGTATCAGCTTCTCGGGCAGCGTGCTAACCCAGCATAATGCCTTTTAGACCAAGGGAGGCCTTTCCACACAGGGACTTGCCTGGGTTTGGTTCAGCCAGTTAAACAAACCCGATGCAGGTTGTCATCATGTAGACAAGCCAGAGCCTGCAAGGCAGTGGGGAGTCAGGCCCCGGCCTGGACATCACGTGCTCTCCGGCCAGGCTCCCCCCGGCCCTGGCTGGGGAGCACGTGGTGCACGTGACCAGCCCGGGCAGCCGGCTCCGCAGCCAGGCGGACGCTGGGGGCTCGCAGCAAGGGGCGCTCGGTTTCTCCTTTCCGGCTCGCACCACCGCTTAGGCGCCTCCGCCGGGACCCGTAGAAACAGGCAGCACGTGACTTTACCGGGGCACGCGCTGAGGACGCAGCCTCACCTTGCACTGTTGACCTTTGTGTCTTACTGTTGTACGCATGCGCAAAGGCCTCACCTCCTAGTCGCGCCCTCGTACCTCTTACGTATCCTGACATACGTCATGCGCCATTTCGTAACGAGGGTAAGGCGGAGACCGGGTCTACTTGGAAGCCACCTACCCTGCTGTTAGCGTTGTGTGACCTTTGTTCTGATGGACACGTAGGGAAACAAATCAGAGTTTCCCAAGGCGGCATCCGATTGGCCAGCGATTCGAGCGGGCGGGCCGAGTGCCGATGCGGTTTGGTTGCAGTGGCACCGGCTACATAGGCTGGGGTACGGCGTGTCCTTGGGCTCAGACAGCGAGCGTGGGACAGAGACAATAGCGGTCGGAGGAGGCCGGCAGGTGGGTGCCGCGAGGAGGGTTCCCGTGGGGAAGGGGGTTGCTGGTGCTCTGGTCTCGGGCGGGGGAGGGGGTCCGGCCCGGGCTGTAGCGGCCGCTTCGCGCCATCCCAGCATCACCCCGACCTTGGCGCTTCCCGCGCCCCCTGCCCGGGCCCGCGCCGCACCCGGCTCCCTCCCCCCCTTCCCGGTGACCGGCCCAGCGGCAGCGCCGTTTCCATTTGCGGCCCGGCCGCTGGCTGGGGCCACCGCCAAGGTCAGCCTGAGGCGCGGCGGGCCGGGACCCTGCAGTCCCAGGGGTGGTACCGGACACGCTGCGGGGCCCAGGGCTGCCCTCTGCCGCCGCGCGGGGCCTCGTCTGGCTGGGCGGGGAGCGGTTCCATTGCAGCGCCTTACTGCCCCCTCGGCGTCCCTGCCTGGGGCGCGTGTCCTGCAGGTCCCCGGGCGCTCCGTGGGGAGCTGTTTCACGCGCCTCCTCTGTCGCTCCTCGGGGCCAGACGGAGCCCTGCAGGCAGCTGCTTTCGAGTCAGAACTAGCCTTGTAGCTTCGAAGTCCTGAAACCAAGAGCAGTGCTGTCAGGCCCTGCTGAGTTTCTCGTCGGGTGTATGAAATGAGATCTGAGGATTTTTAGACACTGGGTCCTATCCAGAACCGCCTCGCCTAAGAACATACATATGCTTTCCTGCCTCTTCTAAAGAGCACCAAAACTGACCTGACCTTGGTATTGTTTCCTTGTCAGCACTGAAAATGGGAGACATTGAAAAGGGCAAGAAGATCTTTGTTCAGAAATGTGCGCAGTGCCACACAGTCGAAAAGGGAGGAAAGCACAAGACTGGACCCAACCTGAATGGCCTAATTGGACGGAAGACTGGCCAAGCTGAGGGCTTCTCTTACACAGAAGCAAACAAGAATAAAGGTAAAACTAAAGTGTGACATTTTCCAAGTTACGGAAGGATGTAATCTATCACTCAGTTACCATTTCACATCCAGCTGCCAATGGCAGTAGTTCTATAGGTATTATATTTGGTTTAATTTAAGATGTTTGCCTTTAGAGAAGTGATTTTTGAGGAAAAGGTTAATTACTTCAAATGTGTAATTGATGGCTCATCTTATAAATCTATTTTAACAACTTTAATTGATTTTTAGGAATCACCTGGGGTGAGGAAACACTGATGGAGTACTTGGAAAATCCTAAGAAGTACATCCCAGGAACAAAGATGATTTTTGCTGGCATTAAGAAGAAGACTGAGAGGGCAGACTTGATAGCATATCTCAAAGATGCCACTTCTAAGTAATAGTTATCTGCTGCCTTATTTATTTCACAACAGAGAAGGAAATGAGTGTCTCTGTGATGAGATTGGTTTTTAAATTTTCTATTTTTACATGCACTATATTAAACCTCCTTAAAATCTGTCTCATCAGCTAGAGAAGGTTGCTCGTGGATGGTTGTTAAAGAATACATTTTTTTGGCAGTCAACCTATGGGAATACATGTAAATTGGATTGGGCTTGAATGAGTACAATCATGTTCTGTGTTTTGTAGTCATTCTGATCATGCAATTAAAAAAAGAAAAGTTTTTGTGCTTTCTTCATTCTAACTAATATAACCGGATATTAGTGAATAGTATGGTGGTTCTGACATAGGTTAGCTCTTCAAAAAAGAGAAGAGCAGTTTCTTGGCATTCCCCATGTATCCTCTTCTCCATTATGTCTCTCCCCACAAAGAATATCAAACAAGGGAATTAATTTGACTACAATACTTAATATAGCTATATCACCGAGTAGGAGACATTTGTTTCTCGTGGGAACTAGCAGTGCAGCTTTTTTTTATTTCATAGTCTGACAGGCAAACTGGGCAAAGTCCCAGCTACTTTGATAGTGTCTGCTATCAGAAAGCCTTACCTGGCTTATGCAAATTGTTCTTTTTTCATTCTGCATGATACAACGCATGCCCTATCTTCAAAAATTTCTTCATAATGATTGAAATGTTCTGCTTCATAGGAACTTTTTAAAGGGACAGTTAACTTAAAACTGCTCAGAGCCTAGTGACTGTCCTAGATGTTAAATATCTATTATGGCTCCTGAAAGAAGGACCCACCCTGTTGTGAAAAGGTTATTAACAAGTGCTCTGGGAGTTAGCAAGATACAATGTAAAAACTGTGCTTGAAGCTGTGAGTAAGGACTCTTAACTAGCTATTTCTCATTAATACCTCTGCTCAATTAGAGGCAATTTCGGTTCAACAGGTGCAGGAATTGCACTTGCAGTATTGAAGAAGCCTCACTCTCTGCCTCACTTTAGCAAATGCTGTTATTTGCTCACTTCTGAAAACTTGATTTTGCACAGTGTAAAATGGAATTTTTAAAAGTTTCAACTGTTTTCTCCATAGACAAAACGGAATTGTTAAGATAAATGTATTTATTGTGTACTACCACTCAGACACATGATGAGGTTAAGTGTGCTTGATACTATAAATTAAAAAACCTTCCCAGCAGAATACTTCCTGAATGTCTGAAATTATTAACTGAGAAGTGATGGGGTCATAGTTCAAAGCTGTGTGGCTGCACTATGGCACTAGGCTTCCAGGAAGCAAGAGTGATAGAGGGATCAGCATGGGGCAAAAAAGCACACCACTCAGTGGTGTGCATGAGAAATATCCATGTGAGGAGGTGGCGTATAGAAAAACGTTTACCAGGCCATCACCTAGGCAGGGCAACAGGTCTTTATTGGAAAGCTTTTTTTTTTTTCTCCACAACAAGTGATTGATTTACTTTGCAGTATATTTTAATGTAGTCTTCTGATGCTTTAATTCCTTATGGTACATATTCAAATTCTCAATTTTCCCATTATAGTACCCCTTAACTTTATTTATATCTTACCATGATCCATTCCTTAGTTTTCATGGGAAATAGTTTAAATAAGTAACAAACTTAAAAATATATATAATCTTGTCTTCCTCATGCTAATGGAAATGCTAATAGAACTCAATGGTTGAGAAGCTACAGCCTTCCAGTGCCGGCCTACAGTAAGTGTGGTTACCTCTTAAGGCTGGCTTAACTTCTGTTACTGCTAAAGAATTATTAAAACTTAATGGAGCAGGAGGGGAAAGCTCACTTTAGCCCTTTATGCACTCATGTACCAGTTAGTACTTTTTATCATAAAGTGTGCTCAGTAAAGCAGCAATGCTTAGTGAGACATCAGTTCATCTAGAGCTACTACAACATTAACATGTAACTTTAACACACACTAAACTTCATTTAAAATATGTGCACTTACTTTGTTATTATTCAGTAATTACTATCTAAAATGATAGCTGACACCTACTCTCTCCAATTCAGGGGTAGTGTAGCGCCAACCTACCCATTAAGACTGCTATAATGCTGCTGAATGCACATTGTATTTGCACTCTAGCTAGGTACTACACTCTGTGTAGCATGAATGCCTCAAACATCTAGGAAGTTTTTACATCAACTTTTGAGGACGAGAACTATCCCCATTCTACAGATACTAAATAATGTGCTCAGGGAAGTCTGTTAAAGCTAGGAATTTATTTCAATCTCTGCTTTACCTACAAACCTATTCCTCCTCCTGGGCACTAAAATACTGGAAGAGTACCAAACAGCATTTTTACTAGATCTGTAGCCCCTACCTGTGCATACCATTACGTACACATTCCTGCAATAAGGCCTAGTACTCTGCAGCAACTAAATACTTCAGCAAATGCGTAATGTGGTAGAAGAGTCAGGTATATTCAGAACTAGCACTTTGCTTAGTACAATATCTCTTAAACTGCTCCATTGAGTTTGAACTGCTTATACATTTTCATTGTTAATGTTGTCAAGGTGGATTGGAGAAAGCTGGCAGATAGGTAGGAGACAGCTGAAGTTTTTGATACTGAGGAGAGGGATGCATCCCCTGTTACTTTCACCACTTTTGGGAAGATATGGATGGATGGGCTGGAATTTATCATCCCATCTCCCATACACACTCCCCAACAAATCCTTCACAATTGTTCTGCTAGAATGTTACCCACCATTTACTGCTATATCCAATGTTGGATAAACACATTTGCTTAATGTTTTTACCAAATAGATCAGTAATGAAATAATTAGCAATGGTGACCTCAAGATGTCATTAGGTTTCAGTTAATACCCCACTGAGATTAATGTAAATCTAGTCTTAATTTGTTTCAGACTGGCTGCAGCTTCATGCTTTGGTGCTGAATTACTGTCTTTCTTCACAAGTGTGAGGGTAGGTTTATTTTTTTAGAATAAAAGCTTAGATGCTGGAGCACAGATGAAGCCACTTCATTATTTGTGCAGTTACTTATATGCTGGGTTGTGCACTCCTGCCAATCTGGGTGAATATCTCCTGTCATGATCCTTTTTTTTTTTTTTTAAATAGTTATTTAGGATCATATGCTACTTACTCACAGTGAGGTGGTTATATCCTTTTCCCCCCACAGTTAATGTTTAATTCCCCTGCCCCCGAAATGCATGTCATCCTGGACAATTATCTGTAATGCAGTAGAATCTAGGGTTCCAAATGGGGGAATCAAGGCCCCAGTTATGCTAGGCCAGGGGTTGGCAAATTTTCAGAAGTGGGGTGCCGAGTCTTCATTTATTCTCTCTAATTTAAGGTTTCGCTTGCCAGTAATACATTAAGGGTTTTAGAAGGTCTCTTTCTATAAGTCTATAATATATAACTAAACTATTGTTGTATGTAAAGCAAATAAGGTTTTTAAAATGTTTAAGAAGCTTCATATTAAATTAAAATGCAGAGCCCCCCAAACTGGTGGCCAGGACCCAGGCAGTGGGAGTGCCACTGAAAACCAGCTCGCATGCCGCCTTCGGCACCCGTGCCATAGGTTGCCTCCCCCTGGCATAGAGGGATAGATTAGGACCCCACAAAGACTATTAGATTGCTATGAAGTCTAATGAAACACTGATATAAAACAATCTTCTCTCACTTACTATGTTGTTTAACTGTTAACAATTTTTGCTAGTTTTTTGATATTTCCTGACTTTGACTACGCTACTTCTCCTGCAGGGGGGGAGCTCTGCCCATCCTATTACAAATGAATTCATCTGTTCAGTTAATGAAAGATTGGAATTTAATCAACATTTATTTTGCCTTAAGGGACTTGTCTGGCGGGTTATTGTGCATTCTTCTTTTTGGTACAAAATGTAGCACTACTGAGACTGAAGAAACACCCCCATTAATTTATTTCTGTCCTGTACTGTGGTGGCTCAGATACAGAGACCTAGCCTAAATCTGCAAAGGTAGATGCCTAAATCCCAGTTTTAGGCTCCACTGTAGTCCACAAAACTCCTGCTGAATTCTGAATGACCCATTGACTATTTCAGTATTTATCCACAGTGAAACAGTCAGTGGTCGGGGGGTGGGGGAGTGAGCAAGTGAGAATAACTCCGTAGTCCAGTGATTAGAGTACCCATCTGTTCCAGTGCTGATGCTCCAATCACTTTTGTTGTTTAATCTGCAGTGGAACAGTTTCAACAGGAGAGACTGAGGGAGCCTCATATCTGAATATGCCATTGCTCAGTGATTAAAGCACCCATGGGAGAGACGGGTGGAGATCCACATTTAAATTCTTTCTCCCCCTCTGTGGGGAATTGAACCAGGTCTCCCGTATCCCAGCTGAGTGCTCCAACTACTGGGTTAAAAGTTCAGGGCAATAGCACCTGCCACCACCACCACCGTTTTCTCCCCTGATAATTGCATGTGGAGCAAGGCAGGGGGTCTAACTCATTCCTGCAAGAAATGCCTTGGGTGCCTAAGCCACCTGGAGACAGTTGATTCCTATTCATGGATTGCTAAGCAGAGATAGGCACTTCCCTGTAGCCCAGACTTTGAGCAGCTCTACACTTTAACAGAGCAGCTACACAGCTGGTAGCGCTCGAGTGAAGGTGCTACTATACCAACAGGAGAGCTTCTCCCATCAGTGTATTTAATCCACTTCTGCAAGAGGAGGTAGCTGTGTTGATGGGAGAAGCCCTCCCATGGACATAGCACTGTCTACACTGGTTGTTAGGTTGGTATAACTGCGTTGCTTGGGGATGTGGATTTTTCACATCCCTGAATAATGTAGTTACACTGATATGTCTGTAATATAGTCCTGGCCTTAGGCACCTGGCTTTGTGTGAGAGAGGCAGGATTTAGCACACACCCCTCTGACTGGCATCTCCCATTGGCTATTTTAGGCAGCTCCACACTTAGCATGCTGGCTTTTATTGATCACATTCTTAGGTGACTAATGCTTCCTATGCATTGTATAGAGAGCCTAGGCATCTAATTTGGCTTTATGGATTACAGTGTCTTCCTGAGATTTTTATACATGCCTAAAAGTTAGGTGCTGTGACACTCAGCATTGTAAATCACTTTGTGCATCCCACCTGTGGAGTTAAAGGCCAGAAGGGACCATTAGATCATTTAGTCTGACCTCTCGCATATCACAATCTGTTAAAATTCATCGAGTTACCCCTGTCTCAAGCCCAATAATTTGTTTGACTAAAGCCTAATTTGTGTTTTGCTAAAGAACATTTTCCAAAACTCACCAAATCTTGATTTGAATACATCAAGAGATGGAAGAATCCACCACTTCCCTGTGTATTTTGCTCCAAGGTTAACCACCTACATTGTTAAAAAATTGTCTTATTTCTGATTTGAATTTGTCTGGCTTTGAATTTCAGCTACTTGTTCTTACGTGTTTCTTCAGTAGATTAAAGAGCCTTAAATACCTGGTATTTTCTCCACGTGAAGGTACTTATGCACAGATCAAATCACCTCTCAATCTTCTTTTTAATAAGCTACACAGGTTGAGCTCTTTAAATCTCACTGTAAAGCATTTTCTTAGGCCCTTGAATCATTTCTGTACTTCTTTTCTGTACCGTCTTCAAATTGTCAACATTATTTAAAAAATGTGGACACTAGAACTGTATGTAGTATTCCATTATCGATCTCACCACTGCCCTATACATAGGTAAAATTAACCCCTTACTCCTACTCTCATGTTTATACATCCCAGGATTGCAGTAGCCCTTTTTGGCACAGCATCACACTGGGAGCTCATGTTAAATTACTTGTCCACAGTGACCTCTAGATTCTTTTCAAAGTCACTGCTTTTCAGGATACAGTCCCCTATTCTGTAAGTATGGCCTACAGTCCTTGTTTCTAGATGTATAATTTTGCATTTGTCTGTATTAAGAATAATTTTGTTTGAATGAGCCCAGTTTGCCAAGCAATTCAGATTGCTCTATATGACTACCCTGTTCTCATCATTATTTACCATTCTGCTAATCTTTATCATCTGCAAATTTTATCAACAGGAATTTTACATTTACGTCCAGATCATTGATGACAATGTTGAATAATATCAGCCCTAGTACTGATACTTGTTAAATAGGGAGAGTCTTCTAATGGACAGTTAAGAGGAGAGTATGAGAGCCAGTCCAAAAAAAAATGGGAAAAGAAGAAAATAAAAGAAAAGGGAGAGAAAGAAGTGAGGAAGAAGAAAGAATTGAACTAGGAATGAATATAGGATAGGAAAAAAATTGAATGATGACAGGGAAGAAAGGCAGAAAAGACATAGCAGCTTTAAGAAACCAGTTTTAGTATTATTCCTAGTCCTGTTTTAGGGGTGACTCTCAGTATAAGCTTTATAACTTACAAAAGTCAATTACTGATCTACATCTGTGTTCATATATATGTAATTCCACCAATATTGTTGACACTTAAGAAAAACTTCACTTATGGCCCCAGCACATATGAAGTCAGTCCTGTGCTGTGTTTGAATTCACTCCTCCCACTGTCCTATACAAATTAATTCATAGTTGTGTGATGAGTAACACACTTTACCTATGACATTCAGCAACACCGCTATAATTTGTCAGAGTTAGCAGATCTAGTCAGCTACACAAAACTTGGAAGAGAAGAAGTGCTTACCATGTAAAGTTGCTGGTTTCTAATTGAGTGAATCTAATCAAATCAGTTTATTAATATGTTCAAGTTACAGGTACTAGAGAATCAGTGTTAGATCTAATGAGCACAAGATGATTTCTAATGGTGAAATAAATAGTGCATGATATAGTGATCTGGATTGTTAAAGATGTAGGAATTGTCATACTAGCTCAGTGGTCCATCTAGTGCAGTTTCCTTTTTCTGACAGTGGCCACAGTACCAGATGCTTAAGAGGAAGGTGCAAGACATGGAAGGACTAGAGTATTTCCTTTTATCAGTGGGAAGTTTGTTGTGTTTTAATTTCATTGTATGTCCACTTGATTATGAGGAAGGATGAATAGAAGTGCCTGATTTACCATAATCTCAGTACCATTCATTGTTTTGTATAAAAATATCGTGTCCCCTATTATTCATCTCTTCACTAAACTTAACAGCCCCAGTCCTTTCAGTTTCTTCTCATACCGAAGACTCCCAACAGCTAATCATTTTTTTTTCAACTGCCTCTAAACCTCAGGTATTTCTGCTAGATCTTTTTTGAGATAGGATGATTGGAAATGAGCACAATATTCCACATGAGAATGTATCATTGATATATAATGAATTATAATTAAGACTATTGGGTCATGGAAGTCACAGATTCTGTGACTTCCAGAGACCTCCGTGACATTCTCTGTGTCAGCCCTGGGGCAGTGGGGCTGGAGCTGTCAGCTGGTGGAGGCCCCGGAGCTCCAAGCTGCCATGGGTGGTAAGACCCAGAGCTCCGAGCTACCGGTCCTGCAGCTCCCAGCCACCACATTTGGAGTGGGGACCCAGCAGCTCCCAGCCGCTGGTCCCAGAACTCGAAGCCGCTGTGGGCAGTGCGGGGTCCCCATAGCTGGCAGCAGCAGTGGGTACTGGACCCTTCTTTTCCCTCCCTCAGCAGGGCTCGAACTGTCATCCCCCGCGTCAGCCCCATTTTGTGTCAGTAATTTTTATTAAAAGTCAGGGACAGGTCACGGGCTTCTGTAAATTTTTGTTTATTGCCCGTGACTTGTCCCTGACTTTTACTAAAAATAACAGTGACAAAATCTTAACCTTAATTACAATACATTTAGTATTTCCACTCCGTTCTTCTTCCTCCTGCCATTTTGTTTGCTTTTTGACCACAAATGCACAGCAGTTTTCATCGAATCATCCCTAATAACACCCACATCTTTTTCCTGCACGGTTAAGAACATAAGAACCGCCATACTGGGTCAGACCAATGGTCCATTGGGCCCAGTATCCTGTCTGCCAACAGTGACCAATGCCAGGTTAATTAATGGAGAACCAAGAAATGTGTATGAGTTCAAATTACTCCTTGCAATCTGCATTACTTTGCGTTCGTCAACACTGAATTTTATCTGCCATTGTGCTGCCTAATTACTGAGCTTTCATACTTTCCCTTAGGAGTTCTTCACAGTCTTCCTTGCTATTAACTAACCTAAATAATTTTGTGACACTTGTAAAATTTGCCACCTCATTATGTACTCCTTTTTCCCGATCATTAATACATACATTAAACAATGCTGGTCCTACTATAGAACTTTAGGTGCCCAATAGTTAAACTTTTGATAGTTGAAATTTGATCATTTATTGCTACTTTTTTTTTGTCTCTTAAGCATTTTCTAATCCATGACAGAACTTTACTGTTCACCCCTTGATTGCTTAGTTACCTTAAGAGGGACTTTGTCAACAGGCTTTTTGATGGTCCAAGTATTTCAGCTGGTTCTTCTTTACCCACTACTTCTTGTTCAAACAAGAGAGGAGGAGGATTTTCTTTTACAGAAACCATGCAAGGCTGTCCCTGACATACTATGGTTTTCAAGGTGTTCTAAATCATTTTATTTCTAATTATTGTGTCAGTTATTTTTCCAATGACTGAAATTAGATGCACTGGTCTATAGATCTAGGATCCTCTCTTGCAGAATTTTTTACAGAAAGGTAACACCATTTACTACTTTTCAGTCTTCCTGTATAGTCACTGATTTTATTGAGAGTACGTATTTTTATTAGCAGCTCATCCACTTCATTTTTTAATTCTTTCAGATCTCTTGGATGTTATTCCCTCTGGTCTTCATGAATTGCTGCTCTTTAATTTATCAACTCATTTCACAGAACTCCTCTTTTGGCACTTCAGTCTCTGATAGTACCACATCTTAATTACCTCAAAAGAGTAGGTCTAAGATAGAGAGAGTCCCCAATTTCTCTGTGATGAAAACAGATGCAAAGAAACAATTTAAGAAACATTCTTAACTACCTTATTTGATCCTTTTACTCTCTGGTAGCCCTGGGGATCCCTCTTTATTTTCCATTTCCATTTTATCTGCTATAGTTTACAGGCCTTTCTGTTGGCTTAACCAGCGATGGATTTCCATTTGCTGTTTTACTTGAATAACACCTTGCTATTTATACTTTTTTTTCCCCCTTGCTTCCTCTTTTCATTTGTTCTGGTATGCTTTAATAGCCTCCATGTGGAGCCAAAAGATTTTAATTTAGTTGCTTTTGGTCTCTTTGACTAGCTTTCTCATTGTTTGAATTCTTTCTTTTTGAAGTTTAGCAGAAGCTGGGACTGGGCGACAGGGGATGGATGATTCCCTGTTCTGTTCGTGCCCTCTGAAGCACCTGACATTGGCCACTTTCAGAAGACAGTATACTGAGCTAGATGGACCTTTTGTCTGACCCAGTATGGACACTCTTATGTTCCTGTGTTTGGTACTATCAACACCCTCGGCAGGAGTGTTGAATTTACTTATATCGTGGTCTCTACTATTTTGTGGCCCTATGATAATTACATCTTGAACCAACTATTGTATGTTGCATAGAACTGCATGGGGAATAGCCCTCTCTCCTTGTGTGCTTTAGAACTAGCTGTTCTAAAATGCAATTGTTTAACATGTCAAGAAATTGCTTTTCTAATTTGACCGAAAGTCACATTTGATCAGTTTGTTTGCACATAGTGACCACAAGGGGGAGCCAAAGTACTGAAAAAGCTACATGTGAAAGTTATAACTGTCTTTGGCCACCATTTTTAATCAACCTTTGAATGTTTAAAGTAGAGTAGCGCACAGTTGATTTTACCAAGTGACAATTTTACAAATGCACAAGAGAAAAAACTTTATCATCACTAGACTAATAGAAAAGTGCATTCATATATTGTGGATAGTATGGAATGTTCTAGGCCCTTGAACTGATCAGTGTTTCACATTTTATCATGTTAAAACTGATTTGAAACAATCTTATATAAACCTAAAAGTATTTGAACATTAAATTACATTAGCTCCTAATCAGAAAGCAACACGTACCTATCTGAGCTACACTGTGGGTCTCTTATCTAAACAGCAGATCTCTAATGCACACTCCACTTTTGTTCCCCTCCTAGAACTTACATTGATGTCGTCAGTTGAAGTTTTGTGCCTGGAACAGAGATTGTAATGTTGTTTAGACAAACTGCAGATTAGATAGAAGAATGTTGCCTTTTGTAGCTAAAAATGCACTTTGATATTGTTTTTAATAATATCTTGTGAGTAGTATCTGATGATAGGCTCCAATTCTTTTGGAAAATGCATTAGGGCTTATGGTAATGTACTATAATAAAATGCTTGTATATAACAATGATCTCCTTCCTCAGAAGCATCAGAGGTGGCTATGGCTGGAGATGGGATACTGCACAAGGTGGACCAGTGCTCTGAGGTGGCAGCGAGTATCCTCTCTCTGTGTGTTGCTTGGCTGGCTGGTTGTTTTGCTCACATGCTCATGGCCTAACTGATTGCGAGATGCGGGGTCAAGAAGGAATTTCTACCAGGTCAGACTGGCAATGACCTTGGGTGGGGGGTTAGGACAGCCAACTTTCTAATTGCACAAAACTGAACATCCTTGCCCTGCTCCTTCCCGGAGGCCCCACCCCTTCTCTGAGGCCTCATCCCCCACTCACTCAAGCCCTCCTCCCTCTGTCGCTCACTCTCTCCCACCCTCATTCACTTTCACTGGGCTGGGATAGGGGGCTGGAGTGTGGGAGGGGGTGTGGGCTCTGGGGTGGGGTGAGAAATGAGGGGTTCGGGGCACAGGAGGGGGCTCCTGGCTGAGGCAGGGGATTGGGGTGTAGGAGGGGGTGAGGACTCCAGCTGGGGGGTGCAGGCTCTGGGGTGGGGCTCGGGATGAGGGGTTTGAGGTGCAGAAGGGGCTCTGGGCTGGAGCCAAGGGATTTGGACTGCAGGAGCGGGCTCAGGGCTGGGGCAGGAGGTTGAGGTGTGAGGAGGGGTGCAGGCTCTGGCTAGGGGTGTGGCCTCTGGGGCTGGGCAGGGGATGAGGGGTTTGGGTTTGAAGGGGGCTCCAGGCTGGAGCCAAGGGGTTTGGAGTGCAGGAAGGGGTACGGGGTCCAGGGGGGGAGTTGTGGTGTGGGAGGGGGTTCCGACCTGGGGCAGGTGGTTCGGGTTGCAGGCTCCGGCTGGGAAGCACTTACCACAAGCAGCTCCCAGTCGGTGGTGCAGCAGGGCTAAGGCAGGGTCCCTGCCAGCCCTAGCTCCGCGCTGCTCCCAGAATCTGATAGCATGTCCAGCCCCTAGGCGGAGGGACTGGGGGCTCTGCGAGATGCGTGCTGTCCATGCTCACAGGAGCCACCCCCAGAGATCCCATTGGCTGCGGTTCCCGGCCAATGGGAGATGTGGAGCCAACGCTGGGGGCGGGGGTAGCATGTGGAGCTTCCCTGATCACCCCTGCACCTAGGGGCCAGACATGCCGTCCATTTCTGGGGAGCTGTGCAGAGCTATGGCAGGCAGGGAGCCTGCCTTAGCCCCTCTGCGCCGCCAACCGGACTTTTAACCGCCTGGTCAGCAGTGCTGACCAGAGCCGCCAGGGTCCCTTTTGACCAGCCGTTCTGGTCAAAAACAGGATGCATGGCAACCCTATGGGGGGTTGCCTTCCTCTGCAGCATTTCAGTGCAGGTCAGTTGCAAGGATTACCTTAATCATTTCCCTGCCATTGCAGAGGCCTCAGGCACCTTGATTCCTCCTATTCTCTTTCAATGGTACATGACAGCCTGGTCTACTGTGCTGTAATACTTTGGTCTAGTTTCAGTAGCTGGGTTTAGTGTGTGGGTGCTGGGTAGTGTTGGTGCTCTATGATACAGGATGTCAGACTAGCTGATCTCATGATCCTTTCTGGCCTTAAACTCTGAGAGAACAAAGTAAGATGTTAGAATATGTAATAGTTGCGATTGTGGGTCAGCCTTTTATTTTAGGTATGTCCAATTTGCCTCCCGCTATATTATCTCACTCTATGTATGGGTATTCTAGCATAAGGCAAAGTGTAACACATTCTGATGTATTTAGAAGACTGTAACGCCATTCCTTCTATCAGTTGACACACAATTGAAACTAGAAATAAGGTTCTGAATGTAAGTATGCTAAGTAGGAGGCATGTTCTCTATTAAACTGTATTATGTATTCTGGACACCTTTTGCAATGTTTAAGGACTCAATCCGACAAGATTCTGAGCATTCTGAGTGTTTTGATGGAGCTGGGAAGGAGTACTCGGCACATTTTGGGACTTCTGACTTGTTTAAAGTTAATCATGTGCTTCAGTGCCTTACTAGATCAGGGCCAATGTGCTCTGCACCTTGAAAGATCAAGCGCTAACATGTGCTTGTGTTAACCTGAGCCCTCGTGAAAGTGATATGACATCTTAGTATAATATTATGACGCACACAAAATCACCTTCCGCCCCTCCCCCCAAGAAGGAAAGTTTTTCAGTAAAATGTAGTGCTAAGTCAGAAAACTAGTCAAGAGGAGGATGTTGGTTCTCTGCACATGAATGGGATCAAAGGATTGAAATCAAGGTAAAACCTGTGCTCAAAAGAGAAGGACTTCAAGGTAAAATAAAGTTTGGTTCTATTCCTATATCTTCCTTCTATCAGTTGCCTGTTTCAATTTATGTTCAGATTTACCTCTGAACCATCTTGGCTCAGTGTTTCATATTTTACTCCCTTTTATCCCACCTTTTCTTGCTTCGTATCCCACATTAGTAAATCAGCTGGTTTAGAGATAGTATGAGGATTACTTGCTACATGTATCAAATGACATTTTGCAGAGCCTTAGACTTTGATCCTTCCTCTGTAATGCTAGAGTCTAACGTCCCCATTTACACCCCATGATTGAGTTACATTACAGTTGATGGTATAATTTTAGATTTCTCTTCTGGATTAGATCTTTACCTGTGTGATTCAGACAGTGATACTCACTGGCTGTCATTAGTTTATAGGAAATAGTTGACAGAAGAAGGAACACAGCTCAGTAGAAATTAGCATTAATATGAAAAATAACCTCTGGTTCTTATCAAACATTATTTCCCATGTTCTTGATAAAGGATAGCTTGTTATTGCCAAGTTCAATTTTTATAATACCATTCCTCCAATGTCCTTTTGTGCCATTTCCAGGTATTAGATATAAGTCCTCCTACCTATAAGTGAAGACAAAAAACACCATAGCTCTTGTGAATTCACTCCCCAAAACAGCAGAGTCTGGCTCACTTCCCAATTGACTCGGTTTAGTTGTTATTCCATTTCCAGGAAATTAAGGCAGCTCTTTTGGCTAATCAGGTTAGATTGTGGGGGGGTGTTACCCTTCTCTCTAATAAATGTTTTCTCCTAACCCTTTTATTTTTAGGTTTTGAGTAGGCTACTCTTGTAGAGAAGAGGTTGTTATTTTTCTTTCTGCTCAAAGTACTCTAAGAAGTTTAAGGCCTTTTTACATTTGAACACTGTAAATATAGGGCCATTTTGGTACAGGGAGAAACAGGCACATACTCCATCACAATCATTTGGACTAATGAGCATCTTGGAGGGGAAGAGCAGGAAAATGGTCAGTATTTTACTGGCAAATAGAAGCTATGTTATCTAAATGGAGACATTTGGCCTATATGTCCCATCTCTTCCAGCTCCCAGAGATCAACTAGTGAGCAAACAGCCTCCATTTGTGACCCTGCTTTCTCTTCATGGCCACAATATCCCACACAATGAAGTAGGTGGCGCTGGTCACTGCTCTCCAGGAGAGTGGTTGTTCACTCAGCCCTGGATGATTGGTTGGGGCAGCTAAAATAAAAAAGAAAGGTAACTCTGGCAGTTAGTAGGGTGCCATTTTTTCTGGAATCTTAGAACGGGGTGATAAATCAAGCCAAGAACTCTCCCGGTCTCAGGTATTCTACTGTCTTGAAGCCAAGTCCAATACTCAGGTCAGCAAGGGGTTCCTTCCAGAGCTTCTTATCATGAAACCGAAGACTGAAATCATCTCCTTGATTCAATGCGTCTGAAAGCCTGTCTGTGTCTTCAAGTGCTGGGCTACATAGGGATGTCTCTGGTGAGACTGCCCCGGATATATGCAACCAGTCCTGCTTTGGCATCTCAGCCATTGTTTCTCTTCAACCAAACTTCACTGGCTCACCTTTCCTTGCCTCTAGAGATGAAGCCTGCTCTCATCTGTGGTTTACGCGATGAGAATATTCACCAGGATTTGTCCTTGGATCTCTCTGGTCCACCATGATGGAAATGAGTCTTTTGGGAGAGGAAGCCATATAGGCTACTATGGAGTGCAAGGGCCATTGGTCTTGTCTTCAGAACAAACTTGAAATTAAGCCTGTTTTCATTTCCTCCCCAAAGCCTCTTTCCTGACTCTCTGTCATCTTGAAATGAGAAACACCCTTTATGGGAAGAGGGGTCTGCGTATTAATCTGATAATACAGGCTTCAACAAAGATTTCTCAGCCTCACTCCCATCTGTTTTTTGTTTTGTTGTGTGATAGGATGTTTGCCCCACACAGGTGTGGAAGGGATTAACCCTGTCCTAGCCCCAGAGTGGAGGTGAGTCCTCCAAGCTGCCTAGAGAGGCTGTGGCTCACGCAGCCAATCAGGGAAGGGCTGTGAGGGGCAGACAATCAGGGCCAAGTGGGCTTACATAAAAGGAGCTGCAGGGCCAGAGACAAGTAGTTGCTTGAGAGAATCTAAGGGGCAAAGACAGTGCTGGAGCTGCAGTGAAGTGGCCCAGGGAATTGAAGCAGCACTGGTGGAGAAGTTAAGGAGAGGCAGCAGGAGGCTACTATCTACAAAGTCCCTGGGTTGGGACCCAGAGTGGTGGGTGGGCTGCCCCCTCCCCTTGCCACTGGGGAAGTGTCTGGACTACAGAACCAGGAGACACTCCCTCTCCCCCCTACCCCTGAGAGGGGGAAAACATGGATGGTGAAAAAGACATTGTAGTTCCTGGGCTGAGATGGATCTGCAGGTGGAGAAGGCAGCGGGAAAGGCATCACCCAGGAAGGGGCATGCTGATGACAGAGATCTAATCCCTGAGACAACTAGCAGTGAACCCTGTCACATGTTGGTAGAGTTCAGCCCATCTTTTCCTGAAATATTGTATTAAAATTAATGGAATTTGTTTTGCTTGGGCAGTTTCTAAGGATATGTCTAGACTGCAAAAAAAGTGTGTTCTTAGCTTGAGTTAGCAAACCCAGGTTAAAATAGCAGTGAAGATATGGCAACTTGGTTTTTAACTTGGGTTAGAGGCTGAATTTCAACCCTAGGTTACCCTACAAGCTTAGCTTGAGGTGCTAACCAAAGTTAAATGCTGTATCATCATTGCTGTTCTAAATCCAGTTAGCTAATGCAGGTTAGCTATCCCAAGTTAAAAGCACACTTTTTGCAGTAAAGACATACTCATGATCTGGTTCAGCCAAACCTCCCTATAAAAAGGGAATTATATTGTAAAGACTTATTTCTTTTCTTTATGTTGGTAGGAGAACCCCTCTTATCAGCCTTGGCAAAGAGGGACTTGAAGAAACCAAATTATCAGGTAAGAAACTGCCATTCCTCAATTTGCAGGATTTCATTTTGGCAGTGAGCATGATATGATAGATAAATTGAAAGAAATTAAGCTTCTAATACAACTCCTGAAGCTCCTAATTTCACTAAAGCCAATTATAAATCTCTCTATAGCATTCAAGATAAAGGGATTTGAGTGAGAGAATTTTCTCAAATTCTTTTCCTTTTATCTGTCATTCTGCCAACTATATTTTGCACAGTACTTCAAGACCTAGACATTTGTTAATGTGCTGAGATTTACATATCCGCCTGAGAACTTTTCCGGAACACAAAATACTGCCTAGTGAGTCATGATTTCTAATGATGTATCCAAATGCTGAGGGCCATATTGAGGTCGTTGCTTGGTTTGTACTCAGTCGTGTGGAAGACCAGGATTTGGTCTTGCATGAGTTTCACCTCTGGCACTTGCTAATGTCTGGAGGCCAACGGTCACAGGGTAAGCTAGCCCTTCAAGGGGACTGGGGCTCAGCTTCACCTGTGGCAGGCTTAGCCCCCCTCACTAGGTAGAGGGAAGCTTCATGTGATAGGAAGCATGTGACTAAAATCCAGGCCTGCTGGGGGATGTGGATGCATCCTGAAGTCCTTAGGAGAGGCAATTCAAGGAGCTGGTATGTGTTTAGAAGAAAAACCTCAGCAGGGACAGGCCTATGACCCCTGAGAGTGAGCCAGCCAGGAAGGCTGAGTGGAAGATTTGGGCTGTTTTGAGCCAAGCCTCTAAAAGGGAAGCATTATTGAGAAAATACATGTAGTGTGAAATCTGATTAACTGGGGAAGAAAGGTAAACTGAGGCAACAACCAGGCCTGAAGTCAAATTGGCCAAGTTGCTGCCAACAGACATACAGCTAGAACTTGTTTTAAATAGGACTGAAAGGGAGAACTCTCAATGGTTTCAGTGGAAAAGGTGCATCATTATAAACAAAATCTTTGGGCCACAGAAGAGCGAGATCCACAACTCTGATTTTTTTCATCTAAAAATAAGAAAATATTCATTAGATTCCAAGAACTTGGAACCTCCAGTGCCCCTCTCAACTCTTTCCCTGCCTCTTGCTTCTACAGGTAACCTTTCTCCAGAGCTGTTAATATACTGAAATATTTGCTGTAGAAACTGCAAACAGTTTACGGAGGTTAAAACTTACATATTTTGTTGAGAACGTTCCTGTATATGCCAAATCTGTTTCTATGAACCTAAAGTTAGTGGTACTAGGATGGGGAGGTGAGGGAGTCTTGACACCGCCCCCCGCCCCTACTTAATTCTAACCACTTCCTTCTTGGGCAGGGCTGGTGCAAGGATGTTTCGCGCCCTAGGTGAAACTTTCACCTCGCCCCCCCTCCCCCCGCAGCAGCTACCCCCCCGCTCCAGCTCACCCCTGCGCCACGCACGAGTACCCCGAGCACACGGTCGCTGCTTCACTTCTCCTGCCTCCCAGGCTTGCGGCGCCAATCAGCTTAGGCACCGCAAGCCTGGGAGGCGGAAGAAGTGAAGCAGCCACAGCGTGCTCGGGGAGGAGGCGGGGCAGGGGTGAGCTGGGGCGGGGAGTTCCCCTGTGTGCTATCCCCTCCTTACTTGCTGCAGGCGGCCCTCCCCGTGCTACCCTGCCCCAGCTCCCTCCGCCTAAATGCCGGCGGTGACCAGGGCAGCTGAAGATCCAGCCGCCGTGGTCGCTGCTGAAGAAAATGGCGCCCCCCAAATCCCAGTGCCCTAGGCAACTGCCTAGGTCGCCTAAATGGTTGCACCGGCCCTGTTCTTGGGGCTTTTTCCAGTTGGGAATTTTTGTCTTTGATTTACTGCTAAATAAAATCTGTCCACTTCACAGAAGTATCACTATCCTTTTTTGTTGTCCTAGACCCAGATTTACAAAGGAAAGTATATCCATTTTATTAGCACATATTTATGTGCACAAATTTGTATGTGTGTTTAGTAAGGTGGCAGGAATGTGTTGAGTGTGCACCATTTATGCTCTCCTTTGAAAATGAGTTTAAAAAATATATATTTAAAGGACAAATACAGGTCAGGTTTTCATTAACATCACAGCTGGCTATCTCTTGAAACCATAAATCCAATACACTTTTTCAACAACCCTCCACTGATAAGAAATTTCACCTTTTCCTCTCTTTGTTTCAAAGTTTGTGCAATTCTACTCCCTTGCCAGCATTTTTTAGCCATTATAAAGTGGAGCTCCTTGAAGCTAACAATTCTTGCACGTTGAACAGATTTGAGTTTGTTCAGAAGTTTGGAGACTTTTTTTTTTTAATGCTGTAGGATACATCTGAAACAGGTGTGAATCTGCCAAAGAGGTCAAATAATGTACTTCCTAAAAAACAGTAATCACCAGGTACAGAGAGTGTGTAAAAAATATTGGTGTGAATTGACTATCTTCCTTGCTTGTCAGTCACAGTGAACCAAGGGAAATGCTTCAGAAGCTCAACTAGACATCTGCTTAGGTGCTTGTTTGAAAGATTTGGCCTAAAGTTAGGCCTCTATATCCATTTAAGGTGCTCTACTATCTGGGGGCTCACTGGTAGGTACCCAAGCTTAAAATAAAAAATGACTGTGGCCTTAGGGTATGTCTACACTACAAACTTAAGTCAACCTATTTTAGGTCGACTTACAGCAACCACAGTTTTTTCATGTCCACACTGCTCTTCTTCTGTCGGTGGTGCGCGTCCTCACCAGAACGCTTCCACCAACTTAAGAGGGGCTGTGGGAGGAGCTTAGAGCTCTGGGTCTCAGCTTGGTTCCCCACTGGGAGGTGTGAAATTGACAAGAATGACAGCTAATGTAAGTACCGCAGTGTCTACACAGACTAAGCGCTGTGCCTCTCGTGGAGGTGAACTTGTTATGTCCGTGTAGTAGGGCACTTACATCGGCGGGAGCAAGTATAGACACTGTCACTGACACAACTAGGTAAACATAAGTGGTTTACGTCAACCTAACTCTGTAGTGTAGACCAGTGGTTCTCAGTCAGGGGTCTGGGGCACCCTGGGGGGCTGTGAGCAGGTTTCAGGGAGGCTGCCAAGCAAGGCCAGTATTAGACTCGCTGGGGCCCAGGGCAGAAAGCTGAAGTCCAGGGCCTTGAGCCCTGCCACCCGGAGCTGAAGCCAAAGCCTAAACAATGTAGCTTTGTGTGGGCCCCTGTGGCATGGGGCCCCAGGCAGTTGCCCTGCTTGCTACCCCCCCTAACAACAGTTCTGGCTCTTTATATGCAGAAAACCAGTTATTTTGTGGCACAGGTGGGCCGTGGAGCTTTTATAGCATGTTGTGGGGGCCTCAGAAAGAAAGAGGTTGAGAATCCCTGATGTAGACCAGGCCTTAGTCATTAAGCTTGGGTGTCTTCTCTGATCTGTGCTTTCTCTAACCCCCCTTTTCTGATGCCAAATCTAGAAAAATAAAACAAGTATTAATCCACAGAGGTTTAGCCAGGAGATGGTACCTTGAAAGGATTATGTACTTTATATTTCCCACTGAACTGTGGGGAAGACCCAATCATCTTGATACAGCAGACTGGTCAATGTTTTAGTGTTCTCCTACATACCTTCTAGCCAGAAGGGTAGTTTAAGCAGCAATTAAAAATCACCTAGAGTACCTGGAACTGCAGGTTAACATCCTAGAAGGATCAGCTCAGACCTTCATCCTTCCTTCATGGATCCTATACAGTTTACTCTGTTAGGTGAGATCATAGAAGCCCAATAAGATCCTGTTTGCTCTCAATGGATATTGCAAACCATGTGTCTCTTCTTGCAAGAACTGGGGTTTGTTCTAGTGTCTTTGGCTACAACTTCCCCTCTCTACTGCTGTGCTTTATGCTCAGGGATTGCTACCCCAGATATGGCTACATTACATAGGTGCTTTACAGCATACATAGAGGTGGTCTGAGAGTAAATGTCTGCAAAAACATGGGTATACATTGAAATCTTATTATATGTAAAATTCTCTCATTTACTATTTCTTTAAAAATTGCCCCTACTAGTTCAGAATGCCCATATATAAGTAGGGTAGGGGATGTATTCAAGTAAAAATATCCATACAGTGGGATTGTTAATCCGCTCCCCTATTTGTGTCACTCAGTTCATAATTACTCATTTCCATTTTCTTGATCTGTCTCTAACGCTCAAGGGAAAATTAAATCTGCTTTTCTGGGGTTTAGTCATCACACACCACACCCTTTACCAAAACCTTTATTGCTCAGATGCTTAGAAATCATATACAATGTGCAGTATGACTGTTCTCTTAAGCAGTCATTGGTGTTCAAGTTTCATGGCTAATTTAAAACTTAGGCATAGCTGTTAGAATAGAAAGCTATGGCACCAAAAGTATAGATTGAAATACAAAAAAGCTGCGGCATTAGCTCCAAGTATCTGATTGAAAGTGCATTAGCAAATTGTGACTTCATCAAAAGCATTAAATAGTTAGTATTTACAGGAAGACAAGCATTAGATTGGCAAATGTCAGTGAACATGAAAACCTTTTTATGTTTGCAGTGTTGTAGCTGTGTTGGTCCCAGGATGTTAGAGGGACAAGGTGGGTGGGGTAATACCTTTTATTGGACCAACTTATTGGTGAGAGAGACAAGCTTTCATGCTTACATGGAGTTCTTCAGTTCTCGGAAAGGTACTCTCAATTAAATATAAGATTAATCTGTTCCACCTTGCATTTAGCTGTGGCACTCTGGTATTACCTCATCCACCTTGTCTCTGTAATGAACACCTTTTTAGTTATTTATGAAACTCAAATGAAATGTTCTAGCAGAATTGAGCTCAAAACATCTCTTCTAAAAGCCAAGTTGTAAAATTATAACATTATTCTCTAAATGATATGAGGGGCCTTTATCCTTTTCATTTTTTACTTAAAGGAGGCAAATTGCAGAGTATACAGTATTAAGGTCTATGCATGGCTGGCTGGCTGTCCATCGTATCTGACAATGACATCTCTGCATCTAGTGTGATCTCTAATGTTGATGTATAATTAAAACCACAGAAGGAGACGTATGTTCTTGCCTGTGGTTTTAATTATATATCACTAATGTTGATCTATAATTAAACCGTAGGCAAGAACGTAAGCATCCTCATTAATCATATTGCCGAGTGTCATAGTTCTTTTTAAAAGATTATTTAAAATGATGCCCTGAGAACAATATTAAAAGGACACACATGCTTTGTTGCTCTTTAACTCTTCTCATTTTACTGTGGGTTGACTCAAGTTTGTGACCACGGGGTACTGGTCATCTCTCAATTTTGTTTACTTTCTGTTTCTGTTCGGTCCCCATCTCTACACACAATACTTACATAATCTTCCTATCTGCTTCCCCGCAGTGCTAGCTGACCTTGGTTATGATCTCTCACTTGTAGCTAGCGGAGAGCCTTCTCCAAGGCTGTTCTCATTGCTACTGTGGCTTTGAAGTTTAGCTGTCATGGCATTGTCCCTCCTTCTGGGGACAAACTGCTTGTACTTCTGCAGCCCCCTACTCTCCTCTGTATTGAGAGTTGGAGTTACAATCTCACTCCACCATTTGGATATTTCACACAGCAGCTCAGGGCTTGTCTGCGCTTAAAAATTAGATGAGCCTACCTACATTTGTGTGTGTGTGTGTGTGTGTGTAAATGTACACCCCTGAGTACCAGAGTTAAGCCAGCCTAACTCCCAGTGTAGATGTGGCTAAGTCAGTGGAAGAATTCTTCTGTCAACCAAGCTACCACTGCTTGGAGGTGTAGATTAGCTACAGTGATGGAAAAAGACCTTTCCATCACTCTAAGAAGTGTCTACATTGTGGCGCTAGAAGGGCACTGCAGCTGCCCTATAGCTGTGCCACTCTAGTGCCCGTAGAGGCTGCCACTGTCTCCAGCCACTGTAGCAGTGGTTTTGATAATGTCTCTTTGTTTGCCAAGTGACTTTTTTTTTCCTTTCAGTTCAGTATAATTGTTTCACTGGTAGTTTTAACAACTTTGATTTAAGATGACAACAGTGTTTGAGAAAATTAGCATCAATTTCAGTTAACCTTTTCCACTTAACTTTTGCCTGTGAATGAATAAAAGCTAATAAGCGCTGTGTCGTAGCTCAGGAGATTTCTTGTCCAGCATAACTTTAATGACAGTGGTATAAATTCTGAAAAGAATCACCCCCCAAGAGGCGTCAAGGAGGCCGTACTGAATCAGTATTGGGTTTAGATTAAAATATGGCCAATGCCAAGCCAGACCTAGAGTTGGGGCTTGGCAGGTACAAAAATCTAGCAAGCCAGTTTTGCAAGATCTTGGCCTGAAGCTGATGAAATATTGTAAGACCATACAAGCTTTTTAGATCTGAACCGGAGATAGAACAAGGGACACTTCTGATTCCGGACCCAACCTACGAAGCAGAACAATAAGGTGGATTTTAATACAGGAATTTGAATTCAAATCCTCCCAAATTAGGCTGGGGTGAGTGGTTGATCGTATGTTCTAAGTCAGCCTCTGCCATCAGACCAGCTATTTATAAAAGCACTTGACGGAGGGAAATGGGGTAGAGCAAAAGCTTGAGAGTTTGTGATGCGTGTCCAGGAGGTGCAGCTCAGAACTTGAACCTTTTGTGCCCTCTCTGGTTCTGGGTGGCTCTTGAGGCCAAGATGGTTCCCTAGGGGCTGTTGTCCATTCTGGCACACACCCCATTCTGCGCCACCCACCATCCCCATAATGCTGCGCACCTCCTGCCCTCCCCAACACACCCTTTAGGCTGGGGTTTGTGAGAGTCCTGCAGAGAGCAGTCTTCCCCCTATTTCAGCTAACAAACTTGGATGGCCTTCGTCTGCTGCCACAGCAGCTTGCAGGGACCATAGTGGGGAGTGACAGTCCCACCTGGAGCGCTTTGCAGAGTTGGCTTCTGCAACTCATGCAGACAGGAGTGAAAAATTATGTAAAACAGGAGTAAAGCAAAAAATGCTAAATGTAAATACATGAAAGGTACAAGTAAATCTTCTTGCAGGCTAGCTACAATGAGGTGGGATGGACAGGAGTAGGAAGGCAGAGATCCATGGAAGGAGGAGAGCATCTCCAATGGGAAATTGAAATGCCTCCATTTTGTGTTTTCAGTGCTCACTTCCCTCTCACATCCAATTTCCTGCTGCTACTAATAAAAATGGACAAAATACATTTTAAAGTGGAAATAATATCTTCCGTTCTTTAAGTGGATATGGGCAATAATGGGGCTGCAGCACTATCGGGAACTGTTGAAGGATTGTCTTTGCAGCTTACCAGGTCACAATCCTTTTCTCTGACTTCTGTATGTTAATGAATGTCTTTGGACTATGGCCCCTGTGACATCCATAGCAGTGGCACCATCGAAACAGCCAAGATTTTTCTGAGGCTGTCCTTAGGAGCCGGAGAAATCTGCTAAATGTCTGACAGCAGGCAAGTGTGGAGGAGAGGGATGCTAGGAGTTGTGGTGGCAGGATGAACAGGAGTAGGGGAAGCACAATGCCAAGGTGGAGAGAGACTGGCTGGAGTGTGGAGCGGTGTTCAGGACCAAGGGACAAAGAAGCAAAGGCAGGCTAAAGGAGTGGGGAAAGTCTGGGGACCGACATGAAGAAGAAGGGGATCCAAGGGAAGGAAAGGACCAGAGTAGGGTGACTAGATGTCCCGATTTTATAGAAACAGTCCCGATTTTTGGGTCTTTTTCTTATATAGGGTCCTATTACCCCCCCACCCCACCCCGTGTCCCGATTTTTCTCATTTGCTGTCTGGTCACCCTAGACCAGAGGGTGTGGAGAAGGGACATGGAGCAGAAAAGAAACCACAAGGGAATTAGTTAAGAAATCAGAGCAGTGAGTGGTGCTGTTAAAGGGGGACAGCACTGAAGAGTGTCACGTCAAAGAGAATAAAGCTTTAAAGAAAGGGTAAGGTGTTATTTTTTTTCCTGAAGGAGTAGAGAGAAAAAAGGAATAAATCTTCAAAGGGAATGAAGAATTGAGGTTGACAATCACGAAGAAGGAAGATCCCACAATGCCTCAGTAAGTTATTTATTTCTGTTTTATTAAATGTTTGTTTTATTCAACATTCTACACCTGTGACTTAATGGCTGATTGATTGTTTCCTTCCATAGATTCAGCCTGCTTTAAACCCCATATAGATCAGCCTCATTTTTCATTCTGAAAAGTTGACAGATCCCCACTGCTTACAGAGGAAACTCAAATTGAAATACAGCTTTTGAATTGTATTTGTTCTTTTCTGTTGTAAAGGGCTTTTGAGATGCTCCTTGCCGTATGAGACCTCTTACTGTGGTGGCAACAACTGGCACCAGCTCTCAGCTGAGGCCCCAATCCTGCAGTTTGCTGTGTGCAGGTGGCCTGCCACACCCTCACAAAGCCCCATAGAAGGAAAAGGGGCTCTGCATGGGCACAGCATAGTTCAAGCCCCCAGACAATGAATTGTAGAATTGGAGCCTAATTTGCACTTTGCTCATCTGAAAATGTGATCAGTCTCAGACGCTTGTGGCCTTACTCTGCCTGTCAGCAAAGATGGAATAGCTGAATACTATGGAGAAGTCTAATATTATAAAGCTTCATTACTCCTACAAAATATACTACAGGCGAATACTTACCGGCACACTGAACTCCAAGAGTAATGTCAAAATAAACAAACAATTTACATCTTGCTGATGCAGTTTGTTTCTGTATCATGTTTGTTCATAGAAGGTTTGATCCTTAAGTTGCTTCACCACTCCTGGGAGGTGCTGATCACTCCTGACTCCATTTTCTCCACTGGAAATTGAGCATGCTGGATATCTTGAGGTGCACAACACCCTAGAGCAGGGGTTCTCAAACTTCATTGCACCACGACCCCCTTCTGACAACAAATTACTACACAACCCCAGGAGGGAGGACCCAAGCCCCACCACCCTGGGTGTGGGGGGACAAAAGCCAAAGCCCAAGGGCTTCAGCCCCGGGGAGGGGGAGCCTGTAACCTGATCCCCCTACCCAAGGCTAAAGCCCATGGACTTGGGCTTTGGCCCCAGGACCCAGCGAGTCTAATGCCAGCTCTGGTGACCCCATTAAAATAGGGTCACGACCCACAGTTTGAGAACTGCTGCCCTACAGGATTATAGCCTTCCTTGCAAATTTGTAGAAATCTAGTACGGTAATTATCAATGGATCTTCCAACCATTGGTACAAATTAGCAATTCTCTACTGTAATTAAAGCCTCACTAGAAAGATTTGAGAAGAACATGGGGTGAGGGGAGGGGGATATTGTGTCATTATCCCTATTTAAAAGTACTTACCACACTATAGGCCAGTAATGAGACATTAAGTAAAAATGTGTGTACAGTTTGTATGCTGCTGTATGTCTCCTGATAATGTGTACTGTGTGAGGTGATCTTGGTGGGCATTATTTTTATTCCCGTCTGAAATTATTTAAAGAAACTCTTGGGTGTTACACAGTGCAGGGCCATTACTAGGTATCTGGTGAACAGTGGGTTAATGCCAGCTCGGCTTCTCCCCCTGCCCTGGCACAGGTGCTTAAAGGAAGGAATCTAAGAATTGTTACTTTGAGAAACAGAAGAAAATACCTCTGGGACAATAGGGCTCTGGCTTGAACCCCAAACTGGGAGATCTTGTCTGCTTTTAACGTATTTTCTTTTTTTGTTTCCAAATATTGCTCTGGGAGGAAAACACTGCTGACTGCTTCCATAGTCTTCCCTCTGAGGCATCAGGTCAGTGCATATGTTAGCAACCCATGTACAATGGTGGAGAAAGCCACCCTTTGAACAAGTGTGTATGGTCCTAGCTGTGTTCCAAGAGAGTGGGGCATGTAGGGAGACCTTGGAATTCCTAAGTGCCCTATCTGACTATCCCAGGGGAAGAGGGGCTAGAGGGTGTGAAAATTGACGGCCTTAATCTGGACATTGTTTACGTGCTCTAAGACTGAGCAGAGCTGGGGTATGCTCTCCTTTACTGGCTCTGCAGGAGTCACAAGCGACCTGTGGCTGTTTCAAGTGGTTTGCGAATGTATAAGTTGAGATTTGGCCATCTTGATTCCTAGTGAGTAGTACCCAGGGCCAGCTCCAGGCACCAGCTAAGGAAGCTGTTGCTTGGGGTGGCCAATTCAAAGGGGCGGCACGTCCGGGTCTTCGGCAGCGGGTCCCTCATTCCCTCTCTTCCTCTTTGAGCTGCTGCCAAAGTGCCGCCGAAGAAGAGGAGAGGGAGTGAAGGACCCGCCGCTCGTCTTTCTCTCTCCCCTTCCCCCGCTTGGGGCGGCAGAAAAGCTGGAGCTGGCCCTGGTAGTACCTTACTCCATGAGTAGTCCCATTGATCTGGGGCCAACTCACGGAGTAAAGCACTAATCAGCATGAGTGAGGGTAGCAGTATCTGGCCCATATCTGGCCCATAATGAGTGAGTTCCAAGGCACTGACACAATGTTCGTGGTGTCTAAATATTCCCCCTCTAGCAACATGAACTCAAATTCTTCTAAAAACTGTTTTACCTTCTTTGTCAACTTTTTTTCCTATTAGGAATTTTAAGAAAAGCTTTTACTCTGTTCACAGACATCATAAAGCCAAGTCAAGATTCCTCAAAGACACATTAAAGAAAATAAGCAGATCTGCTCTGGTGTAGGCCCAATGAAGTGAAATTAGTGCAGTGCTCATCAAACTGATAGGAATGCCTTTTGCCAGGCCTTACGCAAGGAAATCATGTACAATCTTTCTCTTCCCCCTCTATCTTGCTTGAATCACTCCACTTCCAGTCAGAGCCTCTTCTGAGAAAGATTGAGTATCATGCCAAATTTCATAAGTGTATACAGTGGTGCAAGTGGCATAATTATTTGGCTGGATCAAGATCTAAGGCAGGAAAGACAGGTCTAACTTAGCAAGACATCCCTGCCTTCTGTGTATTGCTAGGTACCATATAAATTCTGGGGCACATGATGCCAAACATGGCCTCTACCACAGGGGTTCTCAAACTGGGGGTCGGGACCCCTCAGGGAGTCGCAAGGTTATTACATGGGGGGTCGCAAGCTGTCAGCCTCCACC
Source organism: Mauremys reevesii (assembly GCF_016161935.1). Taxonomy (NCBI): domain Eukaryota; kingdom Metazoa; phylum Chordata; order Testudines; family Geoemydidae; genus Mauremys; species Mauremys reevesii. The sequence continues at coordinate 62,071,202 of NC_052624.1, read as the reverse complement.
CCAAACCCTGCTTTGCATCCAGCATTTATAATGGTGTTAAATATAAATTAAAAACACCTTTTTATATAAGGGGGGGGGTTGCACTCAGAGGCTTGCTATGTGAAAGGGGTCACCAGTACAAAAGTTTGAGAACTACTGCTCTACCATATGCAGATTCAGCGTAGAAACTCACTTCTGAGGAATACTTACTTTCATACATCCAAACACGCAGAAATTCTATTTGGGCAATAAGATAGTGACCATGCAAGTTTTGCAGTGCAGAAATAAACAACTTAAAAATCTAATTTAACGTGGGGCAGCAGGCTGCAGACCATACTAGTTTTCCCAAGCACCAAATTAGATTTATGATTCAATTTCTCCTGGACAACCACAATTAATGTTTAGACATACAGGTAACAGCCAGTTTCATAAGGGAGCAATATGTTTATCTGTGCATCTCATAAACCCACTGTCAAGAACATATACAGTCCTGCCTGACCTTTAACAACCTCCATTGTGAAACTTAAACCAAATGTTCCAGACAGTCTCCTCTTCAGTGATGAGCAGAATATAATGAGATGAGAATGGTTGTGATTTGTAGCTGGAATGACTTATTGAGAGATTTTGACCCAGATTCTCTCCTGCCTTAGGGCTCCTTTGCACTGTAAGCACACTAAATTGGCATGGCTAGCCACAGGAATATTCCACATTCACACACCCCACGACTGATCAGTGGCTAGCACTGGGGACATGATATGGGGAAACGGGCACCGCCAAGGCTTTCCTGTACCTCAGCAATCCCTGGTTGCCATAACAGCCCCTTGGTAACTGGCCTGGTGCACAGCAAGCCCAGATCTGGGGAGTGCTGAGATGACTTAATGCCACTCTGCATCCCAACCCCCTCCAAAGTTTCTCTGTGAAATTCCCTAGCCACAAGTAAAGATTTGGGCCTTTGTAACTCTTGTAATGTCACGATCGACAGGCCCCAAGCTTTGGTCACTCCTCATTAGAAAATAATGTGTTAATTTCTTGTCACTGAACTGTTTTGAAACAATCAGCCCTTCCAAACGAGGGCCCAGGTCTGTAGTCTTTAAAACGACAACTCTTAGACTGTGCACTCTACCCAAAACAAACGCAAGAGCCTGAGTTTGTTCTGAGAGGGAGCGGGGTGTTTGTGGGCCAGGTATAGTCCCCCGCTGCCTCTGCCCTTGGTGGCTGAGAAGGGCCTGGAATTCTCACCCTTTGGATTCTGTCCATTTCAGTTTGCTCACTGCTCATGAGATAGTCCTTATCCCCTGACAGCTGTTTGGCCTATGTGAAATTAACATGTGTTCTCAGTCCAGTTTCTAGTGGACAGGTGCTCATCTGCAGGAATCAACATAACTGGCACTCATTGGCACCCTCATCTGCAGTCTCAGCTGTGAGGCCCACAAACTGGATGTGCCTGGGGACTGAAGTGCCCTGCCCTCCCCGATGTGGTGGTCTCAGGTCAGGATTGTGACATCAGCAGGAGGCAGAGTGGGGAAGCTAACATGATTGCTGCCCATGTTGTACCTGTTCTATGAATGACTATTTAATGTTAAACCATATCCAGGGTTCCTTACTCTAGCACTGGGTGAAAAAGCATGTGTGTAATTTACCAGAGACTTGCTCTACTCTGTCACCTATACATCCTGTTCAAACTTAGGGTATATCTACACTGCAGGCTTGCCATGTGGTGTTGCCCAAAGCCCCTTACTATCCACACTCAAAGCCCTTAAATGCATGTGTAGATGTAGGATATGAGACACACACGCTCTGCAGTGTGGATGCTCTGAGTTGGGCTTGGCTAACATATGCCTGCCTTCGTGTGAGTCAGGGGTAGTCTGCAGTGCAGATATACCCTTAATCTCCATTGCCTCCCTGTGCTGCAGTGTGACATTTTGGGGTTCACCCAAGCCAGTAAAGGGTTCAGTCAGCATCTGCCTTGTAACCCGGGGTGTCTTGTGGCTGTGCAGCTTTGGTCCAATGCTCTGACCACAACAGCAGCCCATAAGCCTGACTCTGGCATATTTTTTTACAAATATTACTGCAGTAGGGTGTGAATAGAGGGGCTTCTTGTTTCGCATGCACAGTTAAGGACCCCTGTGTCACTTCTCCTACCTCATCTGTCTGAAATTCTCTCCCATCTTCTAAGACACTGACTCATTCCTCTCTTCAGCCACTGGCTTTCACTGAATAGTTTTACGTGTTGGATGCTATATAAGGAAACCAATCATACTGAAGTGTACTAGCAAACAGGCTGTTTGTTTGTTTGTTTTATTTTGGTTCTTTAGTTCAGCATTAGGAACAATTTACCAAACCCTTCAGACTTTCTGAAAAGACTGACGCATGCTGGTGACTTAGAGGGATTACGTAATGGCTCAAGACAGCTGTATGCGCCAAATGTCATTCTCCTGCATTCATTCGTTCCCTTATTCAGTCTTGATCATTTTCTCTGAAATTATTCACAGGATGCTATAGTTAGCATATTTCACGTAGAACTGAAGACTCAATTAACTCGTTCACTATAATTAGACAGAAAAGTAACACATCTGAAAATAAATGGCCAAGAGATGGTGGTTTTATTTTTTTATGTGCTATGATACAAAACAAGTGGGTAGACAGTCAGACAGAACTGTGGCTATGGGGCCAGAGCTGCAAGTGGTGTAAATCCGCGTAACTCCATTGGCTTCAGGGGAGCTACACCAGCTGACATCAGCTGTGCATCTATGGTGCCGTTGTGATAATGGTATAAAAATGATAATTTATAGATATCAGTGGAAGCCTCTTCTGGCAAGGAGTTCTACAGCTGGAGTCCTGCCAATGCAAATGCTGCCTCCCGGCCTGATCATCTGAACTTTGGATGTCTCATTGCACTGTCAATGAGTTGCTGCTTTGGACGGTCATGGATGATGATGACGTCTGAGGTAACTAGGTCCCAATCCATTAAAGTGGAGATTTACAAAGTATGGAGCATTTGCTCAGGGCCCGTGGGGCAGTGACTGGTCACAAGGTACAATTCTCCTCATTTTCAGGAGATTAATGTATTTTAGCTTCTTTTAATACAGCCGAATACTTTCCTGATGTTACTCCTTCATATACATGCCTATGTGATCACAATTCAGAGAAAATGCGTTAGTGAGACCAGCTCTGTATTAAAACATGGTCCACACTGAATATCTGCATCAAAGGCTGGAGAGAGTTAGGCCTAGTTTACACTAGTAATTTTTGCTGGTATAATGTCATTTTTAACAACATTTTTATAATGGAAAAAGCCCTGGTGTAGACACTGTCAAGCAAGTGCTTTTGCTGATATAGCTTATTTAGCACGGGGAACTAGTATACACTACACTGGTAAAAGCACTCTTTCCCCTCTGGCCCCCTAGTATAGATATACTGGCACAGCTATTCTGGCAAGCCCTTTCTAGTGTAGGCAAGGTCTAAGACTAGGTCACCAAAATGTCTCTTGAAATGGATAAAGAGGAAATGGGATTTGTTAAACTTAGGTGCGGTGTATTCTCATTGGCCTCTCTCCTCAGGTATCGGCTTCCTTGTGTTCCCTTCAGGTACTGCAATTATTTCTACTTGATATTGGAGTCTAATGTGAAGGACAAAAGCATCGCTACAGTGGTTAGGTTCTTCTCCTTAGACAGGAGTGAGGTTTCCAGACCACTGGAAGATGCAGCATTATCAACCCTAAACATTCACAAATCATGAGTCAGGACGCAAAGACTCATGAGATCAATTTAAAAATTGAGATTTAAAAAAACAACAAAAAGCACATTTGGGGTCATTTTACTTATAGTTTTTGAGCCTTTCAGACAGTCTTGGGTCACATCTTCATCGTTTTGTTCACAATCATGAGAACTAGAAACATTTTTTAATGAATGCTGATTCTCACATAATCACAAGACTCCAGGATTTGGGACTCTGTTTTTTTTTCCCCTTAATCATGGCACGACTTGCAGTACAATCCTAGAGTGGGCTACACTGAAGATTCATAAAGGAATGCCTTGCTACTGTGCTAATCTGCACATCCAGGAACGGTGATGATTCAAGCATGGCCCGAGGCATCATGATTTGCGGTCATATGCCCTTAATCACTGGTGAGGTAAGAATACTGACATTTTCCCAAATGTTTTTCTCTTCCTACTAACATCACTTCTTTGCCTTTCCTGGATTAAGTTTTGGAGTAAAAAATTCAAAAAGCAGATAAGCCACTTTTGAAAAGTGATGGGCTCGTAAATCACTTAGCAACTCTTTGAAACTTTTACCATTATCCACTGCATATCGGAATTCTCCCAGGCTGTAGCATTTGTTTATGGCATCTGACAAACAGGGCCGCCTCAGCTGGTGCAAATTGGTGAGGGCTCCATTAGGATCTGCCAGCAGCCTATGTTGAGAGTGGAAGATAAAATGAAACATTTCAAATCCACGTTTGTTCTCATTTTGTTTGCACTAACAGAACCAAAGCAGGTCTGTGTGGGCTTACTTCAAAGTGTAGTACATGTTTCTAAAATTTAGAAATACTTCTTGAAAAGAAATCCATATCCACTTGTTTGCCATTTGAGAAAGAAAAACATTGTTAAATCCAGTTATTTACACTGGCCTTCCCAGGAACATTTTGTCTTTCCCATCTTTCTAAGAGTCAAAAGATTGAGCGACAGCTGTTGCATCTAGAGCTGGGGTAGGCAACCTATGGCACACGTGCCGAAGGCGGCACGAGAGCTGATTTTCAGTGGCACTCACACTGCCCGGGTCCTGGCCACCAGTCCGGGGCGCTCTGCATTTTAATTTATTTTTAAATGAAGCTTCTTAAACATTTTAAAACCTTATTTACTTTACATACAACAATAGTTTAGTTATATATTATAGACTTATAGAAAGAGACCTTCTAAAAACGTTAAAATGTATTACTGGCACGCAAAACCTTACATTAGAGTGAATAAATGAAGAGTCGGCACACCACTTCTGAAAGATTGCCGACCCCTGATCTAGAGGATGCTCTTGTCACGGCACTTCAGTATTTATTACTCAGCAGTGCCATAGGACATGGCTTTTTTCTCCTTTATGACAATTCCACATATTCTTTTTGCCTTTAGTTTATTTACTGCCTTTGGCTGATGACAGCTCTGCAAGTTGCATATTGTAATCCATGTGTAAACATCCTGAATTTATAAAAATTGGAGCACCAGATGAGAGCTATGTCAATAATTGGACTGTTCACCAATTTTACAGACTTAATTAAAAAGTTGTGCATTCTTTGTTTTCATATTGGAAATGAGTTCACTGATTTGTTTGTATTAAAAACCTGACAGCACTGCTATGTGCTTATCTGTAGTGTTTATAAACATACACTGTGATCCTTGCCTATTCTTGCTCCTAGCACTCAGGGCAAGTCTACACTATGGCACTATATCGGCACCGCTGTAGCGTGTCTGGTAAAGATATGCTATGCCAATGGGAGAGCGTCTGCTGCCAACATAGCGCCTGTGGACAGCTCTTAGGTTGATGTAACTTGTGTCACTCAGGAAGATGTCTTTTTCACCCCCTCGAGTGACATAAGTTACATCGACTTAAGCAGTAGTGTAGACCAGCCCTGAGTTATATCTCTGCCAGCAGTGGAGTCCCATCTTTTTGTTCTTTGCCTCTGCATTTTTGGAGTACATCTGGCTACCAGTGTTGGAGCAAAGGTTCATTTCTCACAGTGTTGGCATATGAATTTCAGGCTTAGACCCCAACCCTGTCGGATGTTCTGTATGGACAGACCTCACTGTGCAGAGCTCCAATGAATTGTGGATGTAGTGGTGCTAATGCTATAAAGATTCATTGTGAAGCATAAAGACTGAGAACTCTTGCAAATTTGGTCTTCGTTAGGGTGACTGGAGGTGATTCACTCACTCCTATAATGTGTAATGTTTCTCTTAATATTAAGAGAAACATTTTAGCAAGATTATCTAGTGGGACTAACTCTGGGATCAGTTCTTCTGGAGGGGCTCCCTAGTATACACCAATTACTTGTACTTGGTAGATCAAACAGAGATGGACCCTGGTGAGTAGAATTGATCGGTACCGTTAACATTAATAAAGCTTTGATATTTGAGGCCCTTGAGACAATGTCTACAGCCTTTGGTAAGAAGAAATAGTGTTGAGATTGAGGCTTTATTTCCAAAATTTATAGTGGTGGTTCTTTTATTTTAAAAGATGTTTCATTTAACAGTCCTGAATGCCCAAAACACTTCTCTTTTAAAGAAGCTGGATTGCATGCTAAACAGTGTATTAATGCACTTGTTAATGACTTCTCCTTTCTTGTCCCCCCTGCCAAATCCTGATTTCCGTTCTATTATGTTGGCTTCTTTAACAGCAGTGGCGGGAGGGACAGACACAAAAGGGCAAAGCTGTTTGAATTTTTAACACAATAAAAGCCAGTGTTTTCTTGCCAGAAAACAACTTTGCATCCTGAAAACCAGAATAATGGGAAGAGAAAGTATTATTGATCCACGACTCTAAGGGGAGCGCTGGGGTGGTGGTTCTATTCATCTTGGTATAGGGGCACAGTGCCTTTTTCTTACAGCAGGCTGTACAGAGCTGCCTCCTACAGGTAGAAATAGAGACCAGTAGTGTATTTAGCACATTCTCCTACTCTGGGTTAGGATGGTGCGTATCATGTAGGTTCTTTGCAAATTTGCACAGGTCTTATCTAGCGGTGACCTTGAGAATACTGTTCTCCAGGAAACTAAACCATGAGCACCAGTGCAGTTATAAGGCAGAAATGCTGAAGCGCTACACAGGTAGTTCAGCACAGAGTTGTTTCCTATTTGATGAGTGGCAGTTCTCTCACCTGGCAGTACTCGTGGTTCAAAGTTAATTCCAGTCAGATATCAGGGGCTAGACTGGATCAGCTCTGTATTTCCGAAAATAAGAGGTCAGTGGTCTTTCTCCCTCTTGGCAGGTCAGTGTTATGATGTTTAAGGACTTCAACTTCACAGAAGTGTTCACACTCTGGGGAAGAACTGACAACAGCAGAAACATTTCTGCAAGTCTCTGAGACAGTGATGGGCTGTAGGGAAACTGCAAATGCAACTGTTTGTGGTAAGCTGGATGGACTTTTCACAAATCTACTTGGCTCATGCCATGCAAGGTCTGGAATGAGGTACCCTGGAACTTGACAAGACCCTAAACAGGGAGAATAGTATGAGGCTATACCAGACCTTATAAGAGAAGAAACCACTTTGGGGAAGTCCGTTGTTGGAGAGGTACCAAAGGCTCCATGTAGGGCCCATTTTACCAAATTGAAAGATGTGCTGCAGCAGGGTTCTTGACTCATTTGGAAAGTCTGGAACACAAAGCATGGAAAGCTGCCCAGTGCTCGAGAGAGATTTGGTGCTGCAGAATTTACAAAAGCCGCCCATGCTGATTCACGACTGTGAAGCGCTGGCAATGGAGGAGCTGCACCCAGAATTATCCTGCCGTGGTTTGTAATTCCCATCTGAATTATCAATTGTTTTTGTTCATCTATGTAGTCAGAGAGCTTCTGACAGCGAAGGTTGGTCCAGTATGTTCTCTAAACAGCTTTGGACATAATTGGTAATTACTTTTATTCTGTTCTCCTGGAACATATTCAGGAGAATGAGCTGCCTCTCCACTGCAGCCAGAGAAAGGAGATCTGTAATTTAAGGAACTGGAGACCTAACTCTTTACTTTGCTCCAATTACAAGATATTGTTAAACTCTAGCAAATTGTTAAAGCAAAAAAAAATTACATGGACTCAGCAGCACAGTGTGATCCATCTTTTTGCATTGTAAATCCAGTTGTTGAGAAATTGTTTTTAATCCGACATGACTTAACTGTTTGCAGACTTCTTACTATTCAGCTCATTTCAGTACATCTGGAAAAAGCGCTTCATGGGGTTGATCGGAAATATTTGCTTAGAACTCTACAAGCTTTTGGAACTGGACCGGTTTTTATGTCTTGTGTTACAGTCATGTATCACAATGTAGGTAGTTGTTTTAAAGATTAATAAAGCTCTCGGCCAGTGTCTCCCTGTTGAGAGGCACTGTCTCTAATGCATTTGTTGACGAGCCTCTCGGGTGAATTTTCTGTGCCAGGTAGGTCAATAGGTAATAGGCACATCTGCTTGTCAGGGTAATGATGTCACTTTTTAAACATTTCCACAGAGTGGTGTGCAGGCTCTTTGCAAACAGGCCCAGACGTAGCCTCTACTGTCTGCCCAAACTGGGCGCTAAATGACACCTTTTAGCAAGTTCTTGGCAGGGTGCTGCAGAGGAGCATGTGGATCGGACACAGACTTCTCTTAGGGGAGAGTCTGATGATAGAGAATCTCCAGGTTATAGTCAGGAGCAGAGGATGGAAGAGGATAATGTAAGGGCCGGATCAGATGATAAACAGTCACATAAAAAAGAATCTGGCACATCAGAAAAGGGCAGACAAATAAACAGGGACAAGTTTTTAAAGTGCTTGTACACAAATGCTAGAAGTCTAAATAATAAGATGGGTGAACTAGAGTGCCTTGTGGTAAAGGAGGATATTGATATAATAGGCATCACAGAAACCTGGTGGACTGAGAGCAATCAATGGGACACAATCATTCCGGGGTACAAAATATATCGGAAGGACAGAACAGGTCATGTAGGGGGAGGAGTGGCACTATATGTGAAAGAAAATGTAGATTCAAATGAAGTAAAAATCTTACGTGAATCCACATGTTCCATAGAATCTCTATGGATAGAAATGTCATGCTCTAATAAAAATATAACATTAGGGATCTATTATCGACCACCTGACCAGGACAGTAATAGTGATGATGAAATGCTAAGGGAAATTAGAGAGGCTATCAAAATTAAGAACCCAATAATAGTGGGGGATTTCAATTATCCCCATATTGACTGGGAACATTTCACTTCAGGACGAAATGCAGAGATAAAATGTATCGATACTTTAAATGACTGCTTCATGGAGCAGCTGGTACGGGAACCCACAAGGGGATAGACAACTCTAGATTTAATCCTGAGTGGAGCGCAGGAGCTGGTCCAAGAAGTAACTATAGCAGGACCGCTTGGAAATAGTGACCATAGTACAATAGCATTCAACATCCCTGTGGTGGAAAGAACACTTCAACAGCCCAACACTGTGGCATTTGATTTCAAAAGGGGGAACTATACAAAAATGAGGGGGTTAGTTAAACAAAAGTTAAAAGGTACAGTGACTAAAGTGAAATCCCTGCAAGCTGCATGGGCCCTTTTTAAAGACACCATAATAGAGGCCCAACTTCAATGTATACCCCAAATTAAGAAACACAGTAAAAACTAAAAAAGAGCCACCGTGGCTTAACCACCATGTAAAAGAAGCAGTGAGAGATAAAAAGACTTCCTTTAAAAAGTGGAAGTCAAATCCTAGTGAGGCAAATAGAAAGGAGCACAAACACTGCCAACTTAAGTGCAAGAGTGTAATAAGAAAAGCCAAAGAGGAGTTTTAAGAACGGCTAGCCAAAAACTCCAAAGGTAATAACAAAATGTTTTTTAAGTACATCAGAAGCAGGAAGCCTGCTAAACAACCAGTGGGGCCCCTTGACGATCGAAATACAAAAGGAGCACTTAAAGACGATAAAGTCATTGCGGAGAAACTAAATGGATTCTTTGCTTTAGTCTTCACGGCTGAGGATGTTAGGGAGATTCCCAAACCTGATCTGGCTTTTGTAGGTGACAAATCTGAGGAACTGTCACAGATTGAAGTGTCACTAGAGGAGGTTTTGGAATTAATTGATAAACTCAACATTAAGAAGTCACCGGGACCAGATGGCATTCACCCAAGAGTTCTGAAAGAACTCAAATGTGAAGTTGCGGAACTATTAACTAAGGTTTGTAACCTGTCCTTTAAATCGGCTTCGGTACCCAATGACTGGAAGTTAGCTAATGGAACGCCAATATTTAAAAAGGGCTCTAGAGGTGATCCCGGCAATTACAGACCGGTAAGTCTAACGTCAGTACCGGGCAAATTAGTCGAAACAATAGTTAAGAATAAAATTGTCAGACACATAGGAAAACATAAACTGTTGAGCAATAGTCAACATGGTTTCTGTAAAGGGAAATCTTGTCTTACTAATCTATTAGAGTTCTTTGAAGGGGTCAACAAACATGTGGACAAGGGAGATCCGGTGGACATAGTGTACTTAGATTTCCAGAAAGCCTTTGACAAGGTCCCTCACCAAAGGCTCTTACGTAAATTAAGCTGTCATGGGATAAAAGGGAAGGTCCTTTCATGGATTGAGAACTGGTTAAAAGACAGGGAACAAAGGGTAGGAATTAATGGTAAATTCTCAGAATGGAGAGGGGTAACTAGTGGTGTTCCCCAAGGGTCAGTCCTAGGACCAATCCTATTCAATTTATTCATAAATGATCTGGAGAAAGGGGTAAACAGTGAGGTGGCAAAGTTTGCAGATGATACTAAACTACTCAAGATAGTTAAGACCAAAGCAGATTGTGAAGAACTTCAAAAAGATCTCACAAAACTAAGTGATTGGGCAACAAAATGGCAAATGAAATTTAATGTGGATAAATGTAAAGTAATGCACATTGGAAAAAATAACCCCAACTATACATACAATATGATGGGGGCTAATTTAGCTACAACGAGTCAGGAAAAAGATCTTGGAGTCATCGTGGATAGTTCTCTGAAGATGTCCACGCAGTGTGCAGAGGCGGTCAAAAAAGCAAACAGGATGTTAGGAATCATTAAAAAGGGGATAGAGAATAAGACTGAGAATATATTATTGCCCTTATATAAATCCATGGTACGCCCACATCTCGAATACTGTGTACAGATGTGGTCTCCTCACCTCAAAAAAGATATTCTAGCACTAGAAAAGGTTCAGAAAAGGGCAACTAAAATGATTAGGGGTTTGGAGAGGGTCCCATACAAGGAAAGATTAAAGAGGCTAGGACTCTTCAGCTTGGAAAAGAGAAGACTAAGGAGGGATAAGATAGAGGTATATAAAATCATGAGTGATGTTGAGAAAGTGGATAAGGAAAAGTTATTTACTTATTCCCATAATACAAGAACTAGGGGTCACCAAATAAAATTAATAGGCAGCAGGTTTAAAACAAATAAAAGGAAGTTCTTCTTCACACAGCGCACAGTCAACTTGTGGAACTCCTTACCTGAGGATGTTGTGAAGGCTAGGACTATAACAATGTTTAAAAGGGAACTGGATAAATTCATGGTGGCTATGTCCATAAATGGCTATTAGCCGGGATGGGTAAGAATGGTGTCCCTAGCTTCTGTTCATCAGAGGATGGAGATGGCTGGCAGGAGAGAGATTACTTGATCATTGCCTGTTAGGTTCACTCCCTCTGGGGCACCTGGCATCGGCCACTGTCGGTAGACAGATACTGGGCTAGATGGACCTTTGGTCTGACCCAGTACGGCCGTTCTTATGTTCTTATGTGGTGGCTCATCATCTACTCCCCAGGGCAACTGCTGGGGGTGTTCTTTGGCTATGATCAGCTTATGACTGAAAATTGGGAGGAGCCATGGAAGAAAAAGAAGATCTGATTGTAGAACTGTTGCTGGCTCTTTCAGAGGAAAACCTTTAGCTAGTAGTAATTTGACAACTTGCACTTTGGGGCACAGTTGAGTGTATGTAGGCCGTCCTCGGAGGTGGGGCGGGGGGGGGGGGGGGGGGCTGGTGGGACAGACCCAAAATCACATTACTCTTTTTGTAATGCTTATTACTGGTTAAAACCCACTTCCCTGTGTTTGACATTGGTTAAAGGAAGACAGGAGTTGATTGATCTGGTTGCTAGGGTGGCAGCATTTCACCTGCAGTCTGCTCTGCTGCTGCATTTACACTCTCCTTTTGCCTTTTCTTTCCTCTGTCCTGCTGGGTTCTGATTTAAACACTTATTTCAGCAGGGTAACAGTGGGTTGCATAGCAGGAATTTGCACCCTTTAAAAATAGAATCTTCTAAATGCCTGGAAACCATTGTCTTGTACTCAGGTTGAAAAGAGACCCTACAATACAACAGCCCATAGCGTTCAGAGGGGCATTTGTTTTTTACTCTTCTCTTGCCTTCTGTGGTTTCTTCCCTTAGAGTTTGTTGCTATTTTTACTCACGCTGGGTTAGCAAGGCTATCTCACGTGAATGACTTTGATCTTTTAGGTTGGAAGTCTGGAGGAAATCATTGCTGTTCAGACAGGGATCAGATCTTTGTTTTCTGGATAAAATCCTCCACAGGCTACTCAGTTCTTCCAACACATTTTCAAGGGGAATATTTTAGCAGAGAGAGGATGCTGGTTTTACTTCATTAGTTTACTCTTTCTTAATGAACAAGATTAATCTCCAACAATGGAGTGGAAACGATTAGGGCACTAGCCAGGGACTATGGAGACCTGGGTTCAATTTCTTGCTCTTTCACAGACTTCCTGTGTGCCCTTGGGCAAGTCACTGAGGCCCAGATCCTGGTGGTGGTGGGGAAATCCAGGCGTTGATGGAGTGAAAGGAGTGGGAGAAACTCATAGAATATCAGGGTTGGAAGGGACCTCAGGAGGTCATCTAGTCCTGCTCAAAGCAGGACCAATCCACAGGCCACTTTTTGCCCCAAATTGCCCCCTCAAGGATTAAACTCACAACTGGGGGGTTAGCAGGCCAATGCTCAAACCACTGAGCTATCCGTCCCCCCTCATGGGTCCTGATTCAGGAAAGCACTTAAGCCTGTGCTTGAATGCTTTCATGCATAAGGATGTTTTCCTGAATTGCCTTTTCATTTCAAACTCTTTCTGTAGCAGTTCTTTGTTCCTCTCCGAGGAAGAGAATAGAGGGGAGCACTGAATGGCATTGTGCTATGGGGGGTTTTTACTCATAATTCCCATCTTTCTACATTTCCACATTTCACTCACTCGTTCTTTGACATCTGCTGAGCAGATGTTGACAGCTCATTGAAAATGGTAACACAGCTCTTTCTTGAGAGGTACAAGCTAATTCAGAACTCATTGTGTGTCAGTGTGCTGTAGTTCAAGTAAGTTCCTTCCAATGAGCATCTTCTTGACCTTTCTCTGTAATTTATTACCTCACTCTTTATCATCACTTGCAGACCAGAAATAATATACTGAACATTGGTTCCAGCTCTGATCGTTGGGGCACTTTGTTAGTAACCTCTTTCTACACTGAGAACTAGTAATCTATTCCTTCTCTCTGTCTCCTAACTAGTTTTTAATTCATGACAGGACTGTACCTCTCACCCCTGGTTATCAAGTTTCCTATATAGTCTCTTGAGAGGGACTTTATCAAAAGCTTGAAGGTCTAAATAAATTATATCCACATTTCTCCTTTATCCATAAAATTATTTTTTAAATAAAATTTAAAATAAACAGCTTAGACTTGATTTGCCATCATAAATGTTATGGTTTTGTCTCTATCCTAATATACTCCTCTACCTGCCTTAGAAATGCATTATTTCTCCCAGTGCTGAGGTCAGGCTCACAAGTCTCTGGTTCCAACAATTAACCTTGGCTCCTCTTTTAAAAGTGAGCACTATATTTTTTACTTTCCTCTGAAGCCTTCTAAATTACATAGTATAGGGCCTGATCCAAAACCAAGTGACTGTAGTGAGAAGTTTAGTTACTTGGTTCTTTATGTATCAGATAGTCTGGATCTGTGTGAATACCCACTTCTTCAGATGCAAGTGAAGATGCAAGTTGGTTCTTTAGTTTGCAGAGAACTCTCTCATATAACCTGCTCCCGGTGATGTAATGGAATTTAATCTCGCTAACATTTGCATTACCTTTTTAAAAACATACTTCTGACAGTGTGTCACCTTCTTTACCTGTAAAATAGTAACCTCTGTGTAGATATTGCCTCCCTCTCCCCTACTATTGATGGGGGTGAAGATCAGTGCAAATAAATCATTTGGCTTTCCTTCTGTTTATTTTTCCTCTTTGACTGACTGTAAATGGAGGTGTTTTGAAGAACTTAACAATTTTTAAGACTTTAAAAATGCACTTGTTCTTTTCTGCATTTTTGAAATATGTACAAAGCAATGCATTGCAAATGTTTGCCCTGGGATTTAGAATAGCTGCATAATGGGATCGAGGGGGTTTAATGCCAGGGGAAAATTACATTTCCCATAGTTAAAGACTTTCCTGCTGGTAGGTTTTTTTTTATGCTCATGTGGTTTCAAATGGTATCAGTTGAGATTAACCAAGCAATGATTGGGCTTCAAAAGCTAATAGTTTCAAAAGCTTTCCACCCCTTGTCCAGGGGACTGCAGAATTGCAAGGCCACCGTACATACCATTGTGCCTGTAGGGAGGTGTGGCTGGACACATTCCAAGCAACCATTTGCCAGGTCAGTGATTGGCTGGATTGGGATGACCACATTGACCTGACTCTATATGGGCTGCAGGTGAATGAGTCCCTTTCAAACCTGTAAGCAGTGACCTTTATCTTTGCTTGCTCACATACTGGACCAGTGGCAGGATGTGGGAGGCTTATTTTGCTTGCTCTGCTCCTGTGTTAGCCTTGTCAGTCACTTGTGTCAAATTCTGGCACAATGTGCCTGTTATGGAAAGGAAGAGATTAAAGAGCAGCTCCAGGTCTAGGTGACTCACCTGGTTACACATGCAAAGCTTGCACAGGCTGGAGGAGGAACTTAAAGGGAAGCAAACAGTGTAGTTCAGTAATGGTAGAGAGTGGGGATGGGCCGACCTGCACTCTGAGCTCCTGGGAAGGAGTCCCACGGGAACTCTTGCTGCATGAAGCCTGGCGGTAGTGACTTTGCCAAGCCAACAAAGAAGGATCCTGTGGCTCTCTGAAGGTTAATCTTTGTGTTCAGTTCTGTAAGATATTTACCCACTGGAAAGAGAGAAGGCTGGTAGGAAGTGATTCAGAGAGGCAGTGCATTGCACTCTAGGGTGTGGGACTCATCTGCTTACCATTGGGCCCTGGATTGGAACCCGTGAAGAGGTTGGGCCTGGGTTCCATACCAAACCCTAAGGAAGAGTTGACTATAGAAGCCTATCGCTGGTGTGGGGAATCTAGCTTCAGAGCCTTCCCCCAACAAGAAGAGCATAGCTCATGAGACTGTGCCCCAAGGGGAAGCCTAGGGTCCCTTGCCTAACCCAGAAGGTTATCCCATTGTTGGGCTCTTTACATATACCCTGAAAGAGGTGGACTTAAACACAGGACCTGGCTGAAGGGGCAGATCTTTGCAGGGCCAGAGCAGCCATGAAAAGGGGAGTATCTGGGAAGAGAAACGTCTGCCATGCCCCTGCCTGACCCTTGGGCAGTGAGTATTCCCTTCACAGTACCATGTATACTTTATCTCTCCTCTCCACCGACAAATGTCTTTCTGTACAATTGGAGGTGTTTGCGGTTCTGCTGCTACAGCTTTCCTCCAAAGAGGGACTCAGAGGCCCATCCCTCAGCAGCCCACACTGCTGCACAAATGGCATCTGCAGAGTAAAGCATGGATGAAGGTGTGCCTGCACAATGGCCCTGTTTTGTATGGTATTGGGCTAGGGAAGGGCTCGGCTGAATTATCACCAATGGGAGGTCCAGCTTCCAGTACCTGACTGCAGAGATGGTTTCTCCTTGAGGGTTGGGGACACAAGGAGAACTGGTGAAGTTTCAGCTGTTAACTGTTTTGATCCATTAGCATGAGGTGCCTAATCCAATGGTCATGCTAGTGAAAATGAGGTAGGATCAGAGGCTAAAATAGGGAAAGAACAAGGTCTAAATTGCTTTAGACAAGTTAGATGTCTTCAAGTCACCAGGGCCTGATGAAATACATCCTAGCTCCTCAGTCAGCTACTACTACTACTATCTGAGCCATTAGCAATTATCTTTGAAAAGTCATGGAAGAGAGGTGAGATTCTGGAGGACTAGAAAAGGGCAAATATAGTAACTATCTATAAAAAGAAAATAAGGACAGACCAGTCAGCTTAACTTCTGTACCCGGAAATATAATGGAGCAAATAATTAAGCAATCAGTGTGCAGACACCTAAAAGATAATATGATATGTAACAGTCAGCATGGATTTGTCAAGAACAAATCATGTCAGACCAACCCAATAGCTTTCTTTGACAGGGTAACAAGCCATGAGGATAGAGGGGGAAGAGGTAGTTGTGGTCTATCTTGACTTTAGTAAGGGTTTTGATACTGTCTCACATGACCTTCTCATAAACAAACTAGGAAAATGCAACCTAGATGGAGCTACTATAAGGTGGGTGCATAACTGGTTGGAAAACATTCCCAGAGAGTAGTTATCAGTGGTTCACAGTCAAGCTGGAAGGGCATATCAAGTGGGGTCTGCAGGGATCAGTTCTGGGTCAAATTCTATTCAATATCTTCATCAATGATATAGGCATAAAGTGTGGGAAGGGTTGCAAGTGCTTTGGGGGATAGGATTAAAATGCAAAATGATCTGGAGAAATGGTCTGAAATTCAATAAGGACAAATGCAAAGTACTTCACTTAGGAAGGAACAATCAGTGGCACACATACAAAATGGGAAATGACTGGTAGTACTGCAGAAAGGGACTTGGGGGTCATAGTGGATCAAGCTAAATATGAGTCAACAGTGAAAAACTGTTGGGAAAAAAAAGCTAACATCGTTTTGGGATGTTTGGGGACCATTTTAGCAGGAGTGTTGTAAGCAAGACACAAGAATTAATTCTTCTGCTCTACTCTGCACTGATTAGGCCTCAGCTGGAGTATTGTGTCCTGTTCTGGGCGCCACATTTCAGGAAATATATGGATAAATTGGAGAAAGTCCAAAGAAGAGGAAGAAAAATGATTAAAGCTCTAGAAAACATGACCTGTGAGGGAAGATTGAAAAAATTGGGTTTGTTTCAGCTGGAGAAGAGAAGACTGAGAGGGGACAGAACAATTTTCAAGTACATAAAAGATTGTTAAAAGGAGGAGAGACAAAAATCGTTGTTAACCTGTGAGGATAGGACAAGGAACAGTGGGCTTAAATTGCAGCAAGGGCAGTTAGGTTGGACATTAGGAAAAACTTCCTAATTGTCAGGGTGGCTAAGCACTGGAATAAATCACCCTGGGAGGTTGCGGAATCACCGTCATTGGAGACTTTTAAGAGCAGGTTAGACAAATACCTGTCAGGGATGGTCTAGATAATACTTGGTCCTGCCATGAGTGCTGGGGACTGGACTAGAAGACCTCTCAAGGTCCTTTCAGTCCTACAAGTCTATGATTCATTGATGTCATGGTGGGGTTTTTTTCTCCATTATCTTTAGTGAGTTTTGGACCAGCCTCTAAGGCCCAGTTCTTCAAAGGTATTTAGGCTCATAAATACAATTGATATTAATGAAATACCTTTGAGGAGCTGGGCCTAAGGGACTGCCTGGAATTGTAATCCTAGTGTGAATAAAATGGGTGTCTCTTTCCCTCTCCCTGTTACTGTATCTTGCCTTTGGCAACAAACTGCCTGGGGTAACTGACCTGTTCTGTGCAGTCAGGGTTGAGGCATCACGGAAGATTTGTACTTTTTCCATCCCCTAAGGTCTACCACTAGGCATTAAAATGGGAAATATACCATTCTAGCACACTTCTGAATCTTTTTAAAACTCAGCCCCTGAAGCTAATGGCAGACTTACATGTGAGGTGTCTACTGGACAATAGCAGAACTCTGTCCACCTAACTTCACCTTTCCACCAATGAAAAACTAACTGCAGCTCTGCATTAATGTAGCAAGGTTCAGGTTGGACTGAAAATGTTTCCTATCCAAACACTCCACTCATTTACTTAAGCTGTGGGCAACCTTTCCAGTCTGTTCTAGTGAGGTTCTTATACGGTGCTCTATGAGGGCTGGGTCCAAAAAGTGGGGGCAGTGGCAAGGTGTATGATCTTTTATTCAGGTGTCATGGTGTAGCTGGGGTGGCCCATGCACGCTGAGACTCCCTATAATGCAGCCCTGGTCTAAAGGGAATATAAATGATCTGTGTGGGGAAAGGGGGAAAATGTAAGTCAGAAAGTGCATCTTTTATTTAAAAAAAAATGGTGAGCTAGTGTGGGTGGAGGAAGGGAGGGAGTGTCGAAGCAGGGGTGTAGCTACATTCCCATCCCAGAAGTCATCAGCAAAGGCATGAATTCAACACACCCAACCCGCCAGTAACCACCACAATTAATCAACAAAAATCAGGGAAACAGTGAGGACTGATCCAGTGCAAATTCCAGCCCAGTTACTATGTACTGAGCCGTGGCGACTGCAGCAGTTCACTGTTTACCAGAAAGTATCAAAGACTTTGCATGTGCACGAGCCTGGAACAAATGCCAAGTACACAGCCTTCAGCTGCTTCCTTATAGGGACTAGCTATACACAGCACCATGCAGAGGTAAGCAAGCATTCAGTAGCCCAGCAGTTCTCCAGGCCCAATCGTAAACACAGGTCTCCAGACTGCCCAAAGTCACGATGCACTGAACAACACAAAGGGCATCATCAGAATGGCAAGCCAGGAGTAGATGTGAGACATCTGAGCAGCAGCCCTCAACAACACACACGCAACATGCAGTCTAGGCAATGAGAGCATTAGCCAATAGTTTGCAGCATGGCCAACGCCATGCATACAAAAATCATGACTTAAGCCATCTCATGATTTTGGGGTCTAAATAACTGGATTTTAAAAATAATAAACTGGGGAGATGGAAGGTATCTTTCGTCTCAGGTTTGAGGTTTCAGGGTGCTCTCAGTTCATGTTTGCCAGCTCTTCTCTTTCACTATGAGGGTTAAAACCTCCTTTTTAAAATGGAAGCTGTGACTCCCACAAAATCCCTTGATCCAGGTGCTAGGGTCTGAAGAAAAATGTCATGTTGTGATTTACCTGAGAAAATCACAAGAGCTGGCACCAGTGACTTCTCCTCAGCAGCAATGAAGCCCAGGCATTCCATAATACTTCAACACTGCTTTCCCACCGGCTGCCTTTGCAGGTGCCCCCTGGGTTGTGTGTGAAAATGTCATTCTTGTGGGTTCTATTAACCTGCTGTGCATCTTCCCTGACAGTCTTGGTAGCTAACCACACCCACTGATTCGGGCTACTAATACACCATCGCAGCACCCCGTTTCCAGTTTACATGCTCCAGAGTATCTATTTTATATAGCGGGGGCTTGATTCTTTGCTCTCACATGTCAGTGTTAATCAGAAATAACTCTATTAAAGTCAACAGGGTTTCACTGGTATAAGAAAAAGGAGAAAAAGATTCTGCATCTTAACTTGTACATGTGATTCTCAGCATTCTTTAGACCACTGCAGATCAAATGTACCCCTGGTGTAACACCATTGATTTCACTCAGCATACATCAGGGATGAATAGGTCCCAGGCAGTCAGTAAACTATCCCATTGTGGTTGTGCCTCTGAGCCCCAGTCAAGGAGCAGGACCCCATAGTGGTAGGTCCTGTCCATTCACAGAACACCAAGATAGTCCTGGCCCCAAACAGCTTACGAGTACATTTTCCATTTCTTGTTTCTTTGAAAGGGATTTATATTGCATTTTATTTGCGATTCCTTGCTTAGGGATTGGCTCTTTTTGCTTCCTACTTCCCAGAGGTAATGTCCAGACTGTGTATGTGAAAATTAATAAAAAATGTAATTAACTTACATTTTTCATAATGGAGACAGCTACTGGTCTGGAGAGACCCTCTCTATATATCAAAACATAAGATTTAATACTTATCTACAATGGGGTTATTAACTTTCCTACCCAGTTTATATAATTCCAGCTTTGGAAGTCATTTCCTGGGGTCAGAGTACAGTTCTGCAGGACTCCAGCAGAGGGAGTCTGAACGTGAAGGGGGAAAAAAATCCTAGGCTGTCTCCTTTGTGGAGGAATCAGCAGGTTTAACCTATGGGTAAAGGCCAATCCAACAGAAAGTGATTTTTCTCTTTCTTTCATCTCCTTCCTCTTCATTTGATCACTTCTGGCCATGTTCCCCTCCCTTGCCAAAATGGAAATTTCACAGGTTTCCCCCGCCCCTGTTTGCATTAGAAAGCTGGGGGACAATCAGGTGATTTGCATGCAGGTAAGGAGAGTAAGGGCTGCTGCAGCAGATGATCTGTTTTTTTGCCTCCACAGCTACAGACAAGCTGAAACTTCCATAGCTAACATAGTAAGGCAAAGACAGAGTCCTTTTTTTTTTTTTAACTGGTATGAAATATTAGGCAAAGTTCATTGTTCTTGGAACAACATGGGTGAGCAGCAGGCCCAAAGGCATCAACATTGTGGCAGAAGTGCTCAAGAGGGATAACTTGCACCCCAGAGACATTCAACAGGAACATAACAGGAGTATAATTGCATATCAACTTGCTAGAGAGCAGGGCGAATAAGTGAAGGAGGCCATGGCCGGGTGAAAAAAGGACCAGACAGATTAGGATGATAGCCACATTCAGCAGAAGTGCAAATGGCTGGAAACATACTGAGGGGGAGATGCAAACTAAGTAGCTCCATCATCTTGTATAAAACTAGTGTGTAACCACAGCAGAGTGACCACATACCTTACTGTGTCCAGCCATTTAACACAACAGTGTGGATAAGATGTTATCCTTCCCAGTTCCCACTGGTCACCAACAGATACTGGAAAGAGAGGCTACTAATAGGTGGTTAAGATGAGACTCCCAGGGAGGAAAAGGAGAATTACTAGGCAGGGGCGGGTCTATGTATTTTGCTGCCCCAAGCATGGCAGTCAGGCGGCTTTCAGCAGCATGCCTGTGGGAGGTCCGCTGGTCCCATGCCTTCAGCGCACCCATCGCCGAATTGCTGCTAACACCGCGGGACTAGCGGACCTCCTGCAGGCATGTTGCCCCCCGCAGCTTGCTGCCCCAGGCACACGCTTGGTGCGCTGGTGCCTGGAGCTGCCCCTGTTACAGATTTCTGACAGTGAGCCTGGAGGGAGGCTATAAAAAAGGGTAACATGCAAAGTTCTCAGACAATAAGCAGTGATGAAGCCAGTCACTTCACTGCTCACACACCTCTGCTACTACTCAAACGGCCTAAGCCACCAGGACACTGCACTGAGTGTAGATGCTCTGCACTGGTGCATTTTTCTTTCTCTTGGTTGCCTAACTTATACTTAGGAGCATAATGTGCACCCGGCAGACCATGCCTTTTTCTGTCTTTGGCCCACTTAGTAACAAACAAGTCTGACAAAAATGAAAAATCATAACATTGCATTCAGGGGCGGCTCCAGGCACCAGCATGCCAAGCGCTCTGCTGGTCGCTGCGAGGGCGGCAGGCAGGTTGCCTTCGGCGGCATGCCTGCGGAGGGTCCGCTGGTCCCGCGGCTTCGGCGGACCTCCCGCAGGCGTGTCGCCGAATCCGCGGGACTGGGGACCTCCCGCAGGCAAGACGCCGAAGGCAGCCTGCCTGCCATGCTTGGGGCGGCAAAATACCTAGAGCCGCCCCTGATTGCATTGAGTAGGATATAGGAGAGATAATCGTGTTAGTGCTGGAAAGGCTGAATATCAAAAGGCAGTCTCTTTCATTGGACTAACTGGAATTTAACTGTGTGCTTTTGAGAATCACTCTATCAAACCATGGGAAAGAGCAAGATAGACAGACACACATAGTGTCAGGGTCGTAATTCAGACCATATAATTTAATTCAGAATTACATTAGATCAAAGGGAAAGTGAACAAGGAATATGTAGAATGAAGTTCCTCTTCTTAAGAGCTTGGGAAGAATTAAAGTGGCATACAGCTCTATGAAAGCGTGAGGATAAAGTGAAGGTTAAGAGCACAAGACCAAGGAATACCTCCACAGCCTTCCTTTCATTAATATAAATGGGATAGTTTTGTGGTAACAGACCTATTAAAAAGAAAAGCACCAGTCTATATGTGTATCTGATTTTTATGTGTCCACACAGTTTCCTTTAATGAACGATAGATACATCTAACTTTAATTTTGTGGTCTGAATTATCATACTGCCATTATATCTCCATGCTCCCATATCTGCACTGCATTTATGGACACACTTTCGAAAGTGTGATAACAATGTGATTCTTGAAAGTGTGTCCATTTAATGTTTATTTTAGTTAGTCCCACAAAAGGGATCACCTAAAATATCTGTTCATTATTTCTGTCAAACGGTAGGGTAGAACAAACGAAAGAGGCAGACACCTGAGCCCTCAGAGAGCTTTTTCTTGTCCAAGGTTATTGCTGTCCAAAGGGCCAGATTTATGCATGTAGGCCACATTCCTCCCTGGTAGAAATGCAGTGACATGAACCCGAGATGTGTTTGATTCATGGATTCTTTTCCATGATGAATAAGAGAACACTAAATCTTGGTAGGAATATCTGGAACTCTGAATATCCCTGCCTTTAAGACAAGACTGAAAATTAATATTTTAGACTGGAATTCAGTTTGTCTTTGTTTGGCGTTTGGCTTTGATTTATTTCTTATTGTAGAGCTCTGGGACTGCAGATATCACTGCACAATCATGCTCTTAAGTCCATACGTGTTCTGCCATTGATTTCAATGGCAGTGTGATAAGGCCCTATGTGCACACAGCTATATAACATGTTATTATTATATAATATAGCCACTGAGATGGCTTACTATGTTTGTTACCTCATGTTTCCTTAACCACTTTGCAGCTGGAGGCCATCATAACTTCAGTGCAGTAATGGCAATCTTTAAAGGGGTATTGCCAATTTTAATATGCCCCAAAACTTTTATTTGGGGGAAAAAACAAGCTTTTATATGACCTAAAACCAATAGAAATGTTTATTCATTATTTTAAAATTCCAGTTGTTTTCAGACCAATACACATTTCCTTGCAATGTTTGAAACGCATGCACTGCAGCACTTGCAACCTAAAAGTGGAATAATATAAACACAAGTGAAACTGACCTCATTGCTTTTCATTGGCCAAGAAATGTAAAAAATGGCCATAAAAAGCGGTAAATAAGTAGGATTCTAAAAAATATTTCTATCTCATATTCTACATAGTCTAAGGTGATATTAGTAGCATAGGTAAAATATATATATTGCGTTACAACATAGTTTTTCAGCTGCCTGTATCTTTAAAGTGCCAGCATTCTCCGATGTACGTACTTCAACCAAACTCAGAAGGTACATAGCACAGTGCTGCATGAGTTTTCCATTAAACTGCAGACAAATAGGTAAGCTTTATTATTTGACATAAATATGATTCTGAGTTGGGTCCCTCACATTCATGTGGTCAGCAAGGTTCCCCCAAAAACTAGGGACACTGCCACACTCACATTTTTTACCTGCATTGATTCCTGTCCCTGAAAACCTCTCCTCTCCCTCCATCCTTCTTTAACTTAAACAACACTATGTTGGGGCACATAAAGCCCATTTTGTCAGCCTGCCTTTACTCTTCCCTAACATCATGGCATTGAACCCTGCTGGGCTGCACAGACGTGTTTGAGGGCCCCAGGCAAAATCTGAAACTGAGCCCACCCACACCCTTCCAAAAAAAATTACCACTGAGGGGCTTGGAGAGCAAGCCTGCCACTCACTCACCCCATAGTGTTTGCCCCTGTCCTGTGGGGTTGGGCCCAGCTTTGGGTGGTGTGACCTGGCATTTGGGGTCACAGGGCCACTTGCATTTGGCCCAGCTGCTCCTCCTCATGACAGAGGAGGGCGGGTCCAAATTTGAGTGAGTGGCATCATGACCACCATGCACCACATCACAATGCCAGTGGGCTCCTCTCAAACAGGGTGACCGTGGGGCAAAGTGGCCTTTTGCTCTCCCCCACATGCAGCCCTGGAACCCTGTATAGTGGCACATATGAGCAGGAACTTTGTCCACTTACCACAATCATCCCAGTTAAGGAAAATACAAAGCTCAGAACATAAATGGAAAGTATCTGATTTCTTGGTCAAAGAAAGCTGAGTACGCAAGGGCGTAGCAAGTACTTTGAAAATAAAAATTGTGTGCCATGGCACACACCTGCCTACATCCCTAGAAGCCTTGAGCTAACAATTTTGGAAAGATTTGGAGCACACATTAAAGAGTACATAGAATCAGCTTAGCACTTCTAACCATCTTTGAAGCAAAAAAAAAATCTCATTAGTGATTCGGGTTGCTTCCTTTTCAATACAACTCAGACAAGCATGTTAATTTTAGGGTGTTAATGGCTTTTTTCGGTGCGGGGGAGGTTGGATTTGTTCTTAATTGAGTCTAATGCCTTTTAGGGAGAGTCATACAACTCGGATTTCAGAGCCATACAGCTCAGATTCCTTGTTGCCCCAGCAGTTCTGAATCTGTAAGTTGACGGAGCAGATCTTAACCTTAGCATCCAACATGATGATGGAATATTTATGGCCTGTCACTAACGACGCCAAGTATTTAATGCGATGACTAGAAAAATGCAATCTGCAAACAACTCCTCCTCCTCCCGAGCAGCCAGTAGCGGCAGCCGCCCCAGCGTAGGAGGGACTGGCTAAGGCTGTCCTTTGTTAGTGCATCGAGCGAAGGAAACCACAGCATGGGCAAGGACGGGCAGACAGAAGTTAGCTCTATGCCTGAAACAGTTTAACAGGGGCTGGGGACCATTCCTCCCTCCTTTTAAGAATTAAGGTATAATCTTGACTCCTTCCCCTACGTTGCTCTGCTTTTCTATCTCGGCATTGTACTTGGTGTGCGCAGTAAGGCGGGGGTGCGATCCTTGCACGTGTGAACGGACATGGGTAGTTCAGCGCACGGACCTTCCTGGTGTAGTTTGAACGTTCCAGGGCGTGTTTGTAAATGGAGCTGCCTGGCAGCGTCTGGACAGCCGGGTCCTGTCTGCAGCTGCTCCGTGGGTGGGAGCGGAGCCCTGACAGCTCGCGTGACACTTCTTGTAAGCGCCCTCCGGGAAGAGCCCCGTCTCCGCGCGTGCACCGCCTGCTGGGGGCGCGGGTGCTGCACGGGAGGAAGGGCACCACACCCGTGCCAGTGGTGCTCAGCTCCGCCTGTTACCCCATAGGCAGCAGGCGTGTTCCAGCCAGTTGTGGAAACCCCCGTCTCTTGGCTCCCACAAAGGTGCAACAGAGCGAGTTCCAAATCAATTTGGTCCATTGAAATCCAGGCTCTGCAGCCTTCAGCGCCCGCTGCTAGGGGCCCCAGAGCCAGCCAGCTGGGTGCTGAGCACCGTAGGTGCTGGAATGAGGGGTGCTACCACGCCCCTGGCCTGAAGAGGTTTCTATTCTATACAGTTTGGTTCAATGGCTCTCAGCAGCCCCAGTGTATAAACTGATCAGCACCTGGCTCTGCTGTGCTGCCGGTGGAGCTGACCCACCCCGCCCTTATTTCTACTGTAACGCGCCAGCTGCTCAGAGAGAGGCTGGAGACCCGGTCCTCCAGCTGCCCGCCTGAGTGACAGCTCCCCACGCTGCTGGCAGCAGGGGATTGCCCGCCCGCACCCCGTCCTCTCTCTCCACCTGTCCGAGAGGCGCCTCTCGCTGACATCATGGAAACACCCGCCCTCCTCAGACCGGCCGGGAAGGCGGGGGCTAGCGCCTGCTTTGCTTAGCCCAGAGTAGAGTTTCTCTTTGGTCAGTCCAGCTGTCAATCAAGGAGATGAAGCCCGCCCGCTCTGGAACCTCCCTTGGAGTCGAGAGACCCGAAGAGCCGGTCCCTCTACTCCCCGCTCCAGCAGGCACCCAGGTGGAGCCGCCAAGTTTATGATTCTGGTTGCTATCCCCCACCCACCTCCTTTTTTGCTGGCGCCTGTAGCGGCCGTTTGGGGAGAAGGGCTGAGCTGCTTGTATCTGCCCAGGGCGTCGCTGCTGCTGCCGCCTGCGGGCAAGCGCTCAGGTAGGTGCCCGACTCCCACCTAGCTGTGACCCTGCGGCAGGTCAGGCACCCGGCTGGGGTTTGGCACCCCCGGCCCCTGCCTGCCTGCCCGTGGGGCTCGGCGCCCTGGGAATGAAGGGACCTTGTTCCCCTCCCCAGCCGGTTGGTGGGTGCATTGCTGCCCCTGGGGGGGTCTTCCTGGGGTGGGGGCTTGTTGCATCTTCCCCCGGGGATGCGAACCGGGGGGCTTCCAAGGGGCTTGGGATGCTGCTGCTGCTAACTCCCGAGGAGCACAACGTGCGGGGGATCAGTCGTACGGTACAGGTAAGTGGGTCTGGTTAGATTTCCCTCTTGCTCCGTGCCCTACTTTGCCCTCAAGCTGAGGCGCTCACTTGGCTTATTGGGAAAAGAGGAGCTGTGCCTTCTGAGGTGTCCCCTACCAGCCCATTGCGAAATTGAAGAGGCACCAAGAAAACTTTGTAACAACAAAGTGGCTTTTAAAAACACACACACACACTTTTCAGTGTGAGGCCGTTGGGAATTAAGGTTAGCTGGAGACTTGGGAGAAAATAACTGGCCTGGGGGTGAGCTACTTATGCTCAGCCTTCATGTCGCTGCATTGTGAGACCTATCCGCTTTCCTGTAAGTTTCAGTGCAAATGTCTGAATAAGGTTTAGATACTGTTCCCTCTTGTGAAATACAGACAATAGGGTAGAATAGTTCCTTTCTTCCTCTAATGTACAGGGAATCTTGACTTGTACTATAAACAAAACACATTACCATGTCAGTCTATGTATATTCTGTCCCCTCTACTAAAGTGTTTTAAAAAGAAATAGGATTTATGTATCAGTTTAGTCATCTCTTGAAATCCATTGAGATCCTTAAATGTGCTGTTACAGTACAGAGTATTTATTTTGTTTTGATTACACAATTTAAAAAAAAAGTGACCTGCTTTGAATTGTGCACCATTCAAGATTTTCATTATTTGGTGGATTCATGGTGTTTTCTTTGGCATTGAAATAGACCTAATTCTAGATTAATTGATATACAGTATTAAGCATCTGTTTCTAAAACATAATCCTGTATCAATTACTAAGTCTTCAGGGTTGAGAGGTGAATTCCCTGGGAGTCATTCAGCAGGGAGCCACTGCAGATTTTCCATCTTGCTGTGTGCTTTGGAAAATATAACTGGAAGCCAGCTGGCTGCTAAATGTAACTTCAGAGATCTTGAGGATATTTGCAAGTACCTCACTCTCAGCTAATTCTGTGATTCTCTTTAGTAATATAAAACAAGGTTGACATGATTTCTCTTCTCTCCTGTCCACCTCTAAAGAAAATAGATTAATTAAATCCAATCACTTCAGTACAATTTCCAAGCCAGTGTAATTTCCATCAGGACTGAGTCCAAATTAGTAAATGAGCATTTAAGTATTCTACTGCATGAAATCCATCTGGTGCTCTCACTTGCTGATTTCCAGTAGTTTAATATTGTGCACCATTTGGAATGGGTATAAGAGAGGCTATTTAACTACATCCATCTCTTCCTTGGGAGGTCATGTGTCTGGCTTCCTTGTTTTCCCACCATTCCCTTAATGATTGTGAGTGCTGTTCAGCCTCGGCTTTCTTGAGATGAAGGGATGTGGGGGGGCTGTTTATATTTGTTTCATCTTTTCATTGATTAACCACAGATTTTATAATGTAATTTTGACGCTACTGAATTTCAGAAGAGTATGTAGGTGTGATTCAGTATTTAAAGTATAAGAAATACTCAGGCAAACAGGAAACCACAATTCTAATTTCCATGAGCTTTAATGTAATTATTAGGACCATCTCCTGGTTGAAAAATGTAACAATCATTAACAAATACACTTTAATTTTTTTTAAAGTTCTTACTAGAATAGGAAATAAATTAATGTAGTTCTTGTTAAATGAATTGGTTGGTGAAATCTAATTACAGAACATTCAACCAAGTAGCAAGGGTAAACTCCACAAGCCCTATCACAGCCTCACCATGGAGTCAGACAGGCCCCTGGGGCAATTCAGTCTATCTTGCCACTCAGGCAAGCCTGCCTGTGTCCTAGCTGATCCCTTGCACCAAAAATCACAACAATATTCCGGTTACTCTGAGTCCCAAAGGATGAGTCACTTACCCCAGGTCAGTTGCGCACTCAGATCTCACACCAAAGACAACTCTTGTAGCCAATCCTGTAATTAACTAAAGATTTATTAACTGAGAAAAGAAATGAGTGCTTTACAAGGTTAAAGCAGGTGACATACACACACAAATAAGTTACAATCTTAGATTCCAAAAGATAATAGAAACTTCTTTAATAATCAAACTCCATATGTCCTCTAGCACTAAACTGGGGAAGGTGGGGGTGGTTCTTATGCTTAGTAATTCTTGCCCCTTTAGGATATGTCTACACTGCAATTAGACACCTGTGACTGGCCTGTGCCAGCTGACTTGGGCTGTTTGTTTATGATGTAGACATTTGGGCTTGCTGGAGCCCAGGCTGTGGGACCTTGCAAGGTGGGAGGGTCCCAGAGCTCAGGCTGCAGCCCAAGCCTGCATATCTACACTGTAATTAAACAGCCCCTTAGTCTGAGTCAGATGGCATGAGACAGCTGCAGGTGTCTAACTGCAGTGTAGACAAAAAGAACCCAGTTTCTCCTTGTCAGAGATTTTTATCCATTTCTCCCCATAGTCCAAGCTGATGTGATGAGTTCATGAACAGGTCTCTTCCTGAGGGGCTGAAGAATGCAATTAACAAAGTCTTTGTTCTTTGACCCTCACATTGGCTCACTTGGTTTCAAAGGCCTTCTTGTTGGCCAGGGTCTAAAGTCTTCTGGAGGAAGCCAGCATTTGCATTAGAGAAGGCTTCTCTCCTGTTTGAGTTCCACAGTTACTGAGGTTTACAATGCAAACACTCAATATAACCTTATACCATGGGCTACCAAGGTTATAAGTGAGATCAATAATGCGGTGTCCTATAACACTAAACATATTCTTATCAACTTAACATCAATTCTAACAATGCTAATATGCTGATAAGCCAGACTAGTTTCTAGCTATGCATTTGTCAGTGTTCAGTGAGGCCTGGGGGCCTTGGCATGAGCTGGCACCGGGTCTGCCAATGTCACACATTACTCCACAGGGAAGGTGGGCATACTCATGGTATAAACTATGACTTAGTGGTGCATGTCCATGCTAGGAGCTGGTGCAGAATCAGGGAAGTCACAGCTGAGAATTATGAGCTTACTTACCAAAGACAGGAAACACTGGTGAGACTTCTGGTGGGGTTTATTTAGTACAATGATTAACATAGTTTTGTGGTGCACTTTGCAAATGCAAACACTATATATAAATGCTAGGTATTTGATATTTGTCATCTCACTAGAGCTTGAGTAGCTAAAAGCACATGAGTTGAAACATTTTATTCTGCATTGGGCCTCCCCTGCATACATTTGCTGTATTATATGTACTTTTGTTGCATACTATCTAGAGAACAGATGAAAGGTTGCATTATTCTGGTACGCTTAGGTTTCATGGATTCTAATGGTGGTAAATGAGTTCTCAGTTGCTACAGTGTTGTTAGCAGTTTATATATTAATTAGTGTTTGAGTATCAAGGTTTCTGTTGGTTTGTTAACCTTTTAGCTAAATTTCAGCTTGCTGTGGTGTTCAGTTCAAAGGAATGCTATGAAGAATATGGCTGCAGTAGGTTATACAATTATGACTAGCTTTTCTCTTAAAGAGGCTTCTTTACTTCACCTGGGGCCACTGAAGCCAGTGGAAACTTTTGCCATGGTTTCAATGGCATTAGGATCTGATGTTAGTGAACATGTTAGTGCTAAAGGCCTGGAAACACTGCAGTATAGTCATATGTAGAATTAGTGTTTTGCTGTATGGACTGTTAGCGTAAAGGGCCTTATAATTAGATCCTATTTTCTATTCATAAACCTTCTTTATTCAGGGCTTTAGGGAAGGTGGCCCGTCATGTGATTAATGCAGAATTAGATTGTATAAAACAGTAGCACATATTCTGTTGTGCAGAGACCCAGAATCCATGCCTGTATCACAGATTGTGCTCTGTAATATAAGCGTTCATTTTTTAAAATATTGTTGCAAAGAACTTTTTTTAATTTATCACATTTTGTTCATGCTTTAATTTGTCATCTTCTGTAATTTGCAGATAGCATGAAATGGTAGCTCAGAAATGTGAAATGCTCGATGCATTTCAAAGCGGTGTTAACTCTGAAACCTAAAGAGGACAAATTGAATGTCACTTAACTATTTCAATGTTGATCATTTTAGTTTCCTATTAATGTACTTATCCCAGAATTCCATGCTGCTTCTCATGCTTTCTCAGGTACCAAGAACTCAAGCTGTCTCCTATGCACCTGCCAAAAGCTTCAGCTCTCCCTGACAGATTCTAGGATGCAGTTGTATGTTGTGCAATATATTTTTGTGATTGTGGAAAATTAAAGATTTGGCGATAGCTTGTAAAATATGTTAAATGTAATATAAAAATAACTTGGGGCTACAGTACTAATTGTTTCATATGTAAGTCAACAAAATACTTAGCTGCTTTTTAATATAAATGAAACTACAAAAGTTCCAATCTGTTGACCAGAGTGGCACAGAATCTAGGGCCAGTGTGATATGGAGTTCACAGGACCTTGACCACAGAGAACAATCCTGCATTGACAAAGAAATGAGGTCTCTTCCATATCTAGCTTCAGTGAGTCTGTAACTTGGCATTGGAACTGATTTTGTCTCTTACAAAATGTTACCAGACCAAAACTTAGCTGGTTTGGCACTTTCAGTCAGTTACATATACAACTGGCTGAAAGTGTGTGGGTATATAATCAACCCCTACTGGTATTTGGAAGGGGTACATTCTTCAGGTTGTATGGATTTAGACTTGTGTAGCTAATCATTTGTGAAGGAGGCATTTAAATCCCAACACACCACAGAGGTACTTGGAAGTAAAGAGGAAGCTAAAATAATGAAACAATAGCTTCTCTGGGAGTGGAGGAAGGGTGTGTGTGTGTTTAATATAGAAATAACCTGAGAGAATTTGGTTAAATTAACCTTGAGCACCTAGACTGACATACAGATCAACACAAGTAAAAGAACCTGGATATTATGGTGATGTGTGCTATAAATATCTGGACAGAACAGAAAATATGTTTCTTACTGTTGGCCTGATCCTGAGAGAGGCTGCATTTTCTTAACTCCTACTCATTCGGCTTCAGTTCTTAGTCGGTTATTCTTGCAGAGTTCTTGAAGCTGCTCATCTCTCTCTCTCTCTCATTTATTTAATTTATATACATAAATAAAGTCTCTTGTGATGTACTTAAGATTGAGACATGAGTCAATGCTACACTTCTTGCAACTTCCGAGTGTTACCACAATACTAATAATGAAAGTAAAGAGCTAGTGACTTGATCCAATTTTAGTATTGCAGGTACTGTACTGTGCAAGCTTTACTGTGCAATTCTGCTAATGTTCTTCAGTCCTTAGCTACAAAACCCCTACTACGCAATCCTATGTAATTTCTAAAGAAATTCATATTCCCATCAAATCTTGTATATCTGTGGTGTGGACAGATGGAAACTAGAATATGTTTGGAAGCTAACTTTCATTGAGATCTAAGGTATCACTTGAAATAGAGTAGCTAGCCCTATTGTGAATTTCTGGATTTCAAAGTAAATATCATGTTCACTCATTTCATTATTGTCTCAAGATCCTTGTGCTTTCAAGAATGGCTCAACAGTAGCATTTGTTAGACATAGGAAGGAATGCATGATGATGATTAAAAGGCAAAAAAGTCACATGTAGTATCAGTTTAAACTGAATCTCTCTCTCTCTCTCTCTCCCCCTCCCCCCAGATGTTGCTTTGGGCACAAACAAGGTTCTGCTGTCCCTGTCTATCCTGGGCAGATCTTTGCATGTCCTCTGCGTTAAGTCCCATATGTTTTCCCTCTCCGAATACAGTTTTCAGTCAGATCCTTTTCTGTGTTCCTCTAGCTGCCCAATGGCATGCCTGTCATGGCAGACACTGGCTTAATTCTTAACATATCCCAGATTTTTCCATCTTTTTTTTTTTGTGGATAACTTTAGAGAGAAGGTTTGTTGAACTCTCTGAATCTCAGCATTTGTTATACATTTAACTCCATGTAATACGTAGCATTTTTCTAAGATATTTGCTTTTGAAGGTATTTAGACAACAGTCTTTACTTTCAGGAGATTTCCAGTTTTCACATCCATGTGTTAAGATGGAAATAACATTTGAGTTGAGAGTTCTAGTTTAATCTTTAAGCTGTAGATTTTTGGTCACCAAATCTTGTTTCAGCTGGTGAACGCTGCTGCTGCTGCCTTGCCAATTTGTGATACTGTTCCCTTGTGAGGGTGGCCAGTTGTCTCTATATTAGGGGCTTTGTCTTATATAGGCAACAATTACCCCCTTCCCAATTTTTTACATTTGCTATCTGGTCACCCTAGTCTTTGTTGACATCCTATTAGCTTGTCCATTACTGCCCAGGTGTGTGAATGGATTTGCCTCTTGTATTCCTTTGTCTTCTGACATAATGTTTGAGTAGTGAGTTGCTGAGTTTCTTATTAGATTTCTTTTAGCATAACTGATCATCTGATCATTAACCCTGTCTTTCTCCTTTTCTTTTGCAGTGGTGGACTATCTTTGGGTCTCTTCATGCATGTTCACTAAGCTCTCACTTATAAGACCTACATAATCAGTAAAATCTAGATCTTCTAGTGGGCTGTTGAGCTATTCAAAGACTGTTGCATCTGTCTACGCTTTTTGCAAAATCAGTGAAGTATGATTTTTGCTATTGACAGTAGAGGTGAGAGAGAGCATCTCTGATACCAGTGTTTATTTTGAACCATTCGCTCAATTTTGTTTATCAACATGTCACATGCTCTTATAAGGCCTGGATAGTGGTGTTGGGTTTTGTTGACATACCGTAACACTGCAAGATGTTGCAGAGGGAATCCTGATGGAGGCTGTGGAACGTTCTCCTTTAATCTATGAAGTTGGTGTCATTTTTGCCATTCAATGCCCTCTTCAATGATTGTTCTTAGGGTGAAAATCTGGTCAACACATGATCTTCTAGGTTGAAATCCAGCCTGATCATCCCTTAGCTTTGTCTCACCTACTTGCTATTCTGCTTATGATACTCCAGAAATGTTACCTGTCACCCGAAAGGACTGTTATGCTTTGCCAGTTGTTGCAATTGCATAGATCACCTTTCTTTGGTGATTTATTATAATGCAGTTTTCCCATTGTTCTGGAGCTTTTCCTCATCCCAATTTCTATAAATGTGGCGGTGGTCTGACCTCAATCTGTTCTGTCACTTCAAAAAAAAAATTAAAATTACCTTTTTCTTTTCCTTTTTTTTTTTTGCGTCTATTTGTTTAATTGCTGGTAGAGTTGTGTTAAGTTCCAGGATGTTATAGCTAGTTATATGCTTTCCATCATGCGAGCCCTACCACAAACCCCACACAAAGCACACCCACACTGTCGCTTCTCACTTGACGTACGTTTGTACACGTTTCTGCTCAAACAATAGAGGCACCCATATGCAAACACAGACTCTCTAACATCATGTCAGCCACAAGTGTAGCCACGTGTATGCATGAGACTCCACTCATCTGTGCTTGTGCACACATCCCATGTGTCATTCCCATGAAGTGGGAACCTTTGTGAGTTTCCTTTCCCTCTGTCTTCTCTTCCCTGTTAGCTTCCTGAATGAAACGTCCTGTGAGCCATTATGTTGCAAAGGGTTGAGAATAGCAAGGAAAGCAGGAGACTCATATCTTACTACAAAAAAGCTGCTTTAATAATCAAAGCTTTTTTAAAGTGCTGTGTATTTTATCTTCTGCTTCCCCATCACTTGTCTGTTGCACAGATGGGACTAGATTCTCATTTACCCCAAAGCCCTTTTACACTGTTTTGGCAGTGTAAAGAAGCCATAGAGTGAATGTAAATGTATTTTTTTTCTACCAGGGCCTTCCTGTAAATGTGAATCAGGCCCCTGAGACTATTCTTCCCAGAAAGATGGAAGGATTTTATTGTAGGTGGCTGGCTGGCTGAGTTCCTCCTTGAAATGACTTATTTTTAGTGCTACTGAGATTTTATTGTGTTACAAGGCTTGAGGCATCCTTATACGTAATTAGTATTTCAATCTAAATAAATATAGGAGCTGGACTGCACAGGGAGGAAGAAACCAGAGTGCATGCCCTGGGTACAGCTGTAGATAGTGGCAGGGTAGCGGGTGGTGTTTGCCTGAAACCAGATGTTGATCCTTGTAGAAAACTGTGAAGTGGGTTTTGCTGGCTTACTGCTGCAGGTCCCTTATTACCCTACTTAGATATCCGAGAGGTAGATGTGACTCTCTAAGGCCTGGTCTACACTGGGGGGGGGGTCGAACTAAGGTACACAACTTCAGCTACGCGAATAGCATAGCTGAAGTCGAACTACCTTAGTTTGAACTACTTACCCGTCCTCACGGCGCGGGATTGACGTCCGCGGCTCCCCCGTCGACTCCGCCACCACCGTTCGCGGGTGGAGTTCCGGAGTCGATGGGAGTGCGTTCAGAGTTCAATATATCGCGTCTAGATGAGACGCGATATATCGAACTCCGAGAAGTCGATTGCTACCCGCCAATCCGGGCGGGTAGTATGGACGTACCCTAAGGGAAGGGTAGATCAAGCTGTGGGCAGACCAGACCTACTAGAGAACACTAGGAACGTCCAAGTCTGAGAAGAAAATTTTGAGCTGAAAGTTACTTGTTGATTTCTTGATTGATAAGGCCAAGCTCCAGGAAGGAGATGAGTTTGGATTTTACATAGTGTAAGGGCTGTGCTCTTATGGCAGGTTGTGAAGGGTTCCTGCCTTCAGGAAACTGTTCTAGAAGCTCAAAAAAGCAACATAATTTACCCTTGCTATGATCCATTGGCAAGTCAGGAATACTGTTGGTAAATGGTATCCGAGGCCAGGACAGATAAATCAATAATTAACATGGACACCTCCTCTTCTGCCAGCCCTAAAAGGAGATCACCAACCAACCAAACCAGTGCAATTTCAGTACCACATCTAGCTGAAACCGGATTTTGACGGAGTTTTACCGAGTCTGGTTGAGTTTAGAGACTTGGGAACTCAAGATATGGAGACTGGAGCTGCTTTGCCACAACATTCTCAATCTTACCTATAAACCGAAGGTTTGAAATAGTGCAACAGTTAGAGAACTGTTCAGCATCAAGTGATGGCTTCTTGAACCAGGGTATACCAATGCTTCCAGACAGGAAGCAGGGAAGGCACTGTGGTGCTGACAATCTACTCCACTTTCGCTGGTGGCGCACTGACTGTACTCACAGATAGCTGTTTGAAGTTCCTCTGGTACCACCAGAGCTGTTGAAATTCCAAACCCACGCATTTGTCCTCACCAGACACAGATGTGCAGCCTCAGAGCTCTGCTACAGCTCTACCCTCTCCCCACCCCCAATCAGACCAATTTATCTTGTCTGCAAAGTATTATTTTTTATTTATTTTTAAAGAAAAATATTCCTCATTACAATAACCTCCATAAATCACTGAGCACAAACACTCACATGTCAGACTCCCACTGGCAATGTGAGGGTAAAGAACACCATAAGTGGGAGGGAAAGCATAGGGACAGGGGAGGGAACTATAATTTTGCACAAGTCACTATAGTACAGTATATCCCTGCACTAATTGATGACAAGTCTGTTTCAGTGGAATCGGCTTTATTTTTTTCAACCAAAAATATTTTATTGTAAGTTATGAGCTTGCACTACTGTAGTTCGAGCGTTTAATCTGATTTTTCTCTCTTTACAAATATACTGAGTAAACATAACTTAATTTCAGACTCCTAGATAAGGCGTTAGAATTTTACATGTGTGATATCTGTGCTGGTGTGTTCACGGCATTTCACAGCTAACATTTCTATATATTGTAACACTTTGAATGACAGCTTAAAGTCCTAAACTGAAATCTTGGCTCCGTTGAAGTCATTCATGTATGGCAAAACTCCCTTTGATTTTAGTGGTGCCAGGATTGCACCCTCGCATGAAACTTCTTGAAAATAAAAAAAATCTAGTAGCAGTCACTTTTCTTTTGCGGAATACAGTATGTTGATAAGGGAAATGTGTGAAACATTTCCCCCTGTACTAAATAACAATAACTTGTACACGCTGGCTGCCTGCTACCATGACTTCTGTATGTAACTCCTAGTGCACTGAAGAACACTTATTGATGATTTTCTCTTTTAAAAGATCAAATTTCAAGTATTAGGGCATCATTTAATGTTTTCTTCTGCATCAAAAAAATTTGTCAGTCAGGCTTTACAAAAGCTGCTTTCAGTCTGAGTTGATTAGCTTGATTAGCTGTAACTGGAAAGCAGTACAACTTCCTATTTAAGATCTAGCTGTGGG
Organism: Mauremys reevesii; assembly: GCF_016161935.1. Taxonomy (NCBI): domain Eukaryota; kingdom Metazoa; phylum Chordata; order Testudines; family Geoemydidae; genus Mauremys; species Mauremys reevesii. The sequence goes on along the minus strand of NC_052624.1, from coordinate 62,034,952 downwards.
TTCAGCCATCTTTTTGTTTTCAATCATTCATTCATGCCCGTCACCCCAACCGGGGTATGGGCCGCCAACAACAGATCTCCATAGTCTTCTATCCTGGGCCATTCGCTCTAGCTGGTTCCAGGTATAGCCCATTTTTTTGCTATCAACCTGAAGGTCGCGTCGCCAGGTATTTCTTGGGCGGCCTCTTTTCCGCTTGCCTTGGGGGTTCCACTGCAGTGCCTGTCTGGTGATGTTGGTTGGCTGCTTGCGTAGTGTATGTCCTATCCAGCCCCACCTTCTCCTTCTAATTTCTTCCTCTGCTTTTTGTTTTCAAACAGCCTCATTAATGTTTCATTGCAGTTGAATTGTAAGGTATTGTTGATATCTTGATGTCATCATGAGTTGAATTTTCTCATCTTTGGAAGTATTATGACACTTGCCCGAGACAACAGGAACTCTCTCCACTGCAGAGCTACAAGAAGGATCAAGTGTGTCTGTGATGGAAGATGTTCTGTGAAGATTCTTAACTAATGATTCCACCTCACAGCCTTGGTAACTGTGATATAACATCACTACAATAATGGCCATTCATATTATGTTACCAACCATACCTTGAATTATTTATTTTCCTATGATTAGATTATAGGGGTAGCATAAAACAGTCTTTTGTTTAATACAGACAAATGTTTACCTTTTGGTACTCTCAAGCTGAACTATTAAACAGTAGTTTAATCTGAATAGCAATTCCATATGCATTATTCTCAACTCACTGCAGAATGGAATGCCTATTTCTTTAGGGCTTTGGCTGAAAGCTTTTCTACTTGTCTCTTGCATGTTGGCAAGGATATAATGCTGTTTTAGCGCAGTCTGTTATCTGCTGACCTTATCACTAAGGTTGAACTCTGAAGGGAATTTCTATCCTAGTGTCATTGCTCAACAGTGGCCAAACTTATTGTCTCATAGTTGGGCAAGTGGAAACGTCTCTGAACTGTAGGAGGGAACATGTGGGCATAGGTTGAGCACTATGCTGCTTCACTTGTGTGCCTACGTAACTAGAGACTAATTAGCTTCTGTATTTCTGGACTGATATTCCTGAAATGAGGGAGATGGGGAAGGCAGGAGCAAGGGAGCAAAATGGAATATTTTTAGAACTGTTGTCTTCTGTTAAAATGTACTTTTCATATTGCTTGACTGAGTGCCTTCTTTCCACTCCTCCACGGCTCTGCCTCCCTCTCTGCAAGCATTCATGTGTTCTGGGCTATCTAGATAACTGTATGGTTCTCTTTCCCACTATCTGGATGCCTCAGCTGCTCTTGCACATAACCCTTCCAGGAGCAACAACATGAAAATGACAATGGTGTGGTACTAGGGAGCACATTATAGACAACAGATACAAATCATGAGACAGGGATTAAAAAACTATGCTAGTGATGGAGGGGAAAATGAAGTATTTCTCTGATGCCAGTGCTAAAATTGCCCTAGGGTATACTAGTGGATATAAAGAAATGTGTATTACAATTAGGGCTTCTGATTTTTGGTTTTAACTGATAAAACACCCACTAAACAAACACACGCAAAATGAAATCAGTGTTTATCCAATAAACACTGGAAATGGTTACTTGTATCTAAGGGTTTGTCTACACGGAGTAGTACTGTGGACTACTGGAGTGTAATTTATTATTTTTTAAAGCACACTAACATGTGCATTGATTGGTCCATGGAGACCCTGCTGGTGTGCACTAAAGGTTCATTAGTGCACTTGAATATAGTGTGCTTTAATGTACTATTGTTTCAAACAGCACTAGAGAACCTTGCAACAAGATTACACATTCCAATATGCACTACTGTAATGTGTATATAATATACATAAATCATTACAGTGTATTCAATGAGCTCCGAAAGCCCCCAATTCTTTTACATCTACATAAAACTCAAAAATCATTAATTTCATTTTTCAGGGTTTATCTTTAATAACCCCCTCCCCCAAAAAACAAGCCCTAATTATAATATGGATGAGTTTAAAAAAAACTAATATGGAACTGTAAATAAAAATAACTTTAGGACAGAACAGCAGTTAGATTTGAGCCTTTACAATCTAAATTTATAAGACAGAAAATATCCAGTGACTGTATGGAAAGCATGTGACCAATGAATCAAGGGACATTGGGGTCATCCAACTGTATATTGTCAAGAGACATGGACTGTAAGGAGGTGCACAGAAGATAATATATGGATATGACCGTCTAGTGTATCGAACTGTTCCATTAAGGAGTCGTCGTCGTCTTCTTCCTCTTATTCACTCCCAGTGGAGCATAAGGTGTCAACCATTCTCCTCCATTCATTTCGTTCTTGAGCGAGGCAGCAAATTTCATCCCACTTCATTCCCATGCCTTTCATTTCCTCTTCAATGGTCCTTCGCCACGTCCCCAACGGTCTACCTCTCCTCCTTCTTCCTTGTGGTGTCCATCGTAGGGCAATATGAGGGTGTCTGTCAGCACCCATTCTCAACACATGCCCCAGCCATCTCCATCTTCGTTGTTTGGCTTCATCCACTATGTTGTTAATGCCCGTTAATTGGCTCACTTCAACATTGGTGATACGCTGCGGCCAGTGTATGTTAAGAATTCGCCTAAGACACCTTCCTTCAAAACCCCGAAGCCGACTTTCTATCTTCTTGTTGGTCCTCCATGTTTCCACCGCATAAAGCAACACAGAGCGGACGTTCAACCTGTAGATCTCCACCTTGGTTTTCATTTGCAAGATGGCTGACCTCCAAATGTTCTGAAGTCTATAGAATGCAGTTGCTGCAAGACGGATTCTGGTAGATACCTCCTTCTGAATATTACCATCAGCCGATATGTAACTACCAAGATATTTAAAATCGTTCACCTCCTCCAATTCTACGTCACATACTACTGTCGTCGTCGAGCTGGCTGTTTTTACTTTCATTGTTTTGCTCTTACCGGCGTGGATATTAAGTCCCACGCACCTTGCTGCTCTACCTACTCTATCAGTCTTCTCTTGGAGGTCCATCTGAGAGCTTGAAATCAGGGCGATGTCATCCGCAAAGTCACAATCTTCAATATGACCAGAGGGTCCCCATGCGATCCCTCTTGGCCTATCTTCGGTGGCTTTCCGCATCACCCAGTCTATAACCACAAGAAATAGGATGGGCGAAATAACACATCCTTGTCTAACTCCCGTTCTCACATGGAACCACTCGCTCCGCTGTCCTTCATGGCGAACACAACACTTATTATTGGCATACATATCTTTGAGGATGTTAATAACTTTCGGAGGGAATCCATATGTTTTTAGGATATTCCAGAGAGATGGATGGTGGACGCTATCAAATGCCTTCTCGAAATCAAGGTAGTTAATGAACAGTGGCGAGTTCCATTCAAGGGATTGTTCCATTATCATACGTAATACAAATATCTGATCAACGCATCCTCTTCCATTCCTAAATCCTGTTTGTTCTTCCCTCAGGACCTCTTCTACTGCTTGTCTTATTCTCTGTAACAAGACTCTGCAGAAAACCTTCCCGAGCACTGATAACAGGTTTATACCTCTCCAATTATCACACAAAGACAAATCACCCTTCTTTGGTAATTTCACAATGATACCTTTCTTCCTTGCTTCAGGTACTTTTCTCTTCTTCCCATGCCTTGTTGAATAGCTCCTCTAGAATCTCGGCACTCATATTCAGGTCGGCTTTTAGCACTTCTGCGGTTATTCTATCTTCGCCTGGTGCCCTATTTTCTTTTGTCTGTCTAATGGCCTCTTCTATCTCTCGCTCTGTGATAGGCCCTTGTTCTACCTCCATTTGAAAACTCGTTTCCTCTATTTCAACTACCTCTTCATGATTTGGTCTATTTAGAGTCTCTCTAAAATGCTCTGCCCATTGATTGATTAATTTGTTCTTTCTCTTCTATCAATATTCTCCCATCCTTTCCTCTAACCGCTGTTGACCTATTGCTGAACCCTCCTGTCAAAGTCCTCGTGATTCTATACACAGTTCTTGTGTCGCCCCGCACAGCTGCTGACTGTGCCTCTCTTGACAGACTGGTAATATAATCCCTTTTATCTTTTCGAACACTTTTCTTCACAGCCTTGTTTTTCTCCCTGTATTCTTCATTCGCAGCTTTCTGTTGTTCACCACTTCCAGTCAGCATACGTAATTTTGCTATCTTCCTCTCCTCAATGAGTTTGTATGTATGATCTGAAATCCATACTTTCCGCTCTCTTCTCTTATAGCCAAGCACTGTCTTGCTGGCCTCCACATATACCTTCTCAACATTGTCACAAATAGTGTTTATATTACCAGTTCACAAATCATTTAGAAGTTGAAACTTTTTTGAGAGCTCCAGTATGAACTGTGCCTTTACCGACGGTTCTTTCAACTTCCTTGAGTCGAAAATTTGTTGCCCATAAACTTTCTTCGTCTTTCTCAGTTTTATCTGAAGCTTACTCAATACAAGGTGATGATCGCCACCTACATCTGCACTTCTTGATACTCTGGTGTCCAACAATGACCCTCTCCACTTTCGATTGATTGCAATGTGATCAATTTGGTTCCTGGTTTTTCCATCTGGTGATATCCATGTCAACTTGTGTATTGTCTTGTGTTGGAAAATTGTTCCACCTATCACCAGTCCATTCTCAAGACATAAATCTACAAATCGTTGACCATTATCATTTCTCTCTCCAACTCCTTCCCACCCCATACATGCTTCATACCTGTCGTTATTGGAACCGACTTTAGCGTTGAAATCACCCATCAAAATCAGGATGTCGTGGCATGGGGTCTTAAGTATCTCTTCCTGAAGTCTGATATAGAACAAGTCTTTTTCCTCTTCCTCGGCTTGTTCAGTAGGTGCATAACATTGGATGATGGTGGTCTTCGCATATCTGGAGAAGAATCTCTCTCATTATTCTGGAGGTAACAGGACTCCATCCTAACAAACTCTTTCTCATCTGTTTGTCAACAAGGATGCCCACCCCTTCATGGTGATATCCATCTGTGCGTCCTGAATAAAAAATTCTCACCAGAGTCCAGTGTTAACATACCAGTGTCCGTCCACCTCATCTCACTGATCCCAAGGATGTTAATACCATATTTTCTCATTTCCTTTGTTACTAATGCTGTTCTCCCTGTTTCATACATTGTTCGACCATTCCATACCGCTATCTTTATTTGTTTTTTGGGTTTAACCAGAGACTCCATCGAAACAGGGACTTCCTTTCGGCTTTGATCCCTGTTTGTCATATTTGGCATCTCTGGCTGGCTACCCACGATTTTGTGAATTTCTGGAGATTTGATTGACGTTTCTGTGGCACTTGTTTTGTTGTTTTTTTACGTGGTGGGTTGCCAACCCAACGCACAACCCTCCTCCTTTCACATCTTGGGCTTGGGACCAAGCAACGGCGGAGTTCCATTAAGGAGTGGAAGAAAGGAATTCATGTGACTTCTAGAGCAGTGACGTAATGAGCATGGTGTAGCTATGACCATGCATGTGAACAGGGCTGTAGAATTAATTAGTTGATGATTTGGACCAAACAAGACACACATGTTGGGGGGGGGGGGGGGGAGGGAGAGAAATAACTGTACACCTAGTTAGAGGGACTCTTTTAATGTGTGTGTTTTCTGAACTACATGCAAGCTATTCAATTCAATGGTAAAAGTTTTCCTTAAAAATGACCTATACATTTTCCACAATGGTCTCAAAACATAGTAATAGGTGCTGCTGGGGCATTCAGCAGCTATTGCTACAATTTAGGAATTCTTGTAAGAATATTAAGAAAAGGAACTGGAAAGTGAACAACTTCTGGGATGTGTATGTATTATTGCTGGAAACATAAAGAAAAAATTGTGTGTTTTTGTTTGTTTTTGTTTTTCCCTCAGGAACAATTTTCTGAATAAGCTTAATATCAGTAGCCCCCAGCTACAGGAGGGTGGTTTTTAGGTTACTGGTGAAATTTAGGTTATTTTAACATTGTTAAAAAATGGGGGTGGTGGGGTTCTAGAAAGTCTTGGGAATCATCCAGATGCTTATCAAAGCCTATGGAGCTTGGACTTGTAAGATTCATATCCCACCCTCCGACTCAAACTTGGAGGAGGAAGATAAATCCTCTCTGGTGTGTTCACAGGCAGGACAGCAGATCAGTTTCTTCTTACCTGGTGGGGGTTCCTCATTTTTAGAGCCCTGGTGGGTACAAAATTTGTATCTGCAGCTGATCTGCAATCCGCAAATATGGTCCATGTGTAAGCGGGGGAATGGTCCTGCTATTGTGGGGAACTTTCCTGGTTTCTTCACTACCCCGGTGAAGTGGGCTAGCGAAAGGATCTGAGTCCTCGCTCCCACTTCCTTTACCCAGAGGCCTCCCTGCCCTTGAGGCCTCCCTTTCCACTCTCCTGTCTGGTAGAGTCCTCATAACTCCAACAAGGCTGGGCCCAGGATTCCTGGGGGGCTTGAGCCCCAACCCTGCTGTGGTCACCTAGGACAGGGGCTAGGCTGTCCCCACTCTGGGGTACTCTCTCTGCACTGGGCACTTCCCTGACCCACTGATAATTTCATACAGTTTAAAGCAAATAGTTTAATTAACAAGTTGTTTGTTTAACAATTTAAAAAAAGAATAAGGAAAAATGGGAAAGGTTAAAGGAAAACACATCACCCTGCTCTGTGTCAGGGAACATCACAAACAGTGTCTCTGGACATCAGGGCACTTCAGTCTGTTCCTTGTAGGTCCCAGGTCTCCTTCTCAGGCCCTGGCTGTGCTGCAGGGATGCTGCGAGTTGGACACTTGCAATGGTGGTGGCCACACACCTCTGGGCTTTGGGTGGTGGAACCCTTCTTCCCAGTGTCAGCTCCCCGTCGGGTTAAGATTCCCCTCCCAGTCTGGCCTGCAAGGACCCTTGGATGGAGGTGTCTTTCTCCACTGGGCCTTTGCCCAAGGTCCCCCCCCGGCTGGCCCCAATTGCCCACCACACCTGGCTCTGTGACTGCAGCTCTGCTTCCAGCACAGGATCTGCTCTCCCTGGGCTGTATCTCTGGCTCTGTGGCTGCAGCTCTGCTCCCAGCACAGGATCTGCTCTCTCCCTGGGCTGCTTCTGCGACTCTGCTCCCAACTCTGACCTGCTTTTCTGGCCCCTCTGGATCTGGCATGGCTCTGCTCCCCAGCTCAGCTTGGGCCCCTGTTTTCTCCTTAGCTCGGCCCCACTCTGTCTGACTTTAGCAGTTCCAGGACACATGGAGGATGGGGACACTCCCCCCCCCCGCGGCCTCCTGACTCCCTGATTAGCCTGCCCATCAGGCTGACCTGGAGCATTGGCCTCTCCCTATTGTTTCTGGGGACTATCAGTCTCAGGGTCCTGATTTCCCATTGACCCCTCCCCTTTTAGTGCTGGGAGCTAGCCAACCAAAACACCCCCACTGAATGTCAGTAAGGGGGCAACAGTTCCCTTACACATGGATAGATAGCAGATATCTGCAGTTTTGCAGGCCTCCACTCTTCTTTTACTCCTGCTGAGATCCACCTGTTTCCCTCCTCAGTGTGTACTCTTTCACCCCTACTCCCCAAAAGTCTGTCAATCTCGTTACCCACTGGGGTGGGAAGAGTCTAAAGCTCCCACTCTGGTACTAGATGTGGGAAGGATGTGAGGTGCTTGGGTTCTCATGCTCCTGTCTGACTCTTCTCCATCCACTCCTTACTTAGCTGCTCTGCTCATATCTGATTGGTCTCTGATAGCAGAGCATATAAGGCAGGGAGGAGAGTGGAAAGCCCTTGGGTCACACGCCTCATATCCACTCCTTAGCAGCATTATTGGTACATTGTTTAAGTCTATTTACTTATAATAGATCTTCAGTGTATTATTTTAAAATAAATACATTTAAATACATTGAAACGGCCACTCAGCCTTGGCTGGGACTGGTTTTAAAACAGGAATGGCTCCTGTGTACTGGGAGGGTCCCCTCTTGTGGTTGCTGTTTCCCAAGGGCTCTGCCGGTCCTGGAGCCAAGTCCTCCCTCCCAGGAGGCTCTTACCAGCTGCCCGAGCAGTCAAAAAAGGCTGGGAGCTGAGGAGCAGCCACAATCCTGGGCAGCAGCAGGAGACGGGGGAATGCTATGGCTGCCCGCTCTATGGCACCAGACAGAGCAGCAGCTGCCCTGCATTGCCCAGCTCTGGCTTCCTGCCTCCGACCTGGCCAGGGAGCAGGGTCTTGGGGATGGGGAGAGGAGGAGAGGGGTGGAGCTGCTCCCAGGACTGCCCTGCTCTGGGTAAGGCACTGCAGTTTGGGGTGGCAACGCTCCCCATGCCCTCCAATTCCACACATGGGCTCAAGGCTTCTGCCTCGGGGAGAGCACCAGGCCTGGGGGCCGACATGAGGCTACAGACCCCTTGATTGAGAACCACTGGTGTAGAAGAAGCCTAGAGAGCCCATGAACTATATACTGAGCCTTATTTTGTGGAATTGTTTAAATATTTTAAGTAAACTACTAGGTCACTGTCCTAGATGCTTGTAATAATTTCCTTATTCAGAGAGTAAATTGAGGTAACAAAGTCCAGCTAAACCAGTGGTTCTCAACCATGGGCTCTCAGAGGTCTTCCAGGGGGTACATCAGCTCCTCTAGATATTTGCCTAGTTTTACAACCAGCTACATAAAAAGCACTAGTGAAGTCAGTACAAACTAAAATTTCATGCAGATAATTACTTGTTTATAGTGCTCTATTATACTATACACTGAAATGTAAGTACAATATTTATATTCCAATTGATTTTATAATCATATGGTAAAATGAGAGAGGAAGCAATTCTTTGATAATGTGCTGTGACACTTCTGTATCTTTGTCTGATTTTGTAAGCAAGTAGTTTTTAAGTGAGGTGAAACTTGGGGATATGCAAGACAAATCAGACTCCTGACGGAGGTACTCCTGAAGGTAGTCTGGAAAGGTTGAGAGCCACTGACCTAAACAATTAGTAGCCTTTTATGCTCTAATGCAGAACTTTGCACAAGTTCTCAACGTGCATCCTTGGCTTCCTTCTTTTTAAAGGGAAATTAAAGAATAAACAACATTCCTCTGAATGTTTCGCCAGACCGGTCTGTGGGTGGGGGAAGGGCCAGGGCAGTGAACAGAGTAAGTTGTAGCATCTTGGATCCGTCTCTTCTTAATGCAAACATGCTGCTGTTACTGTGTGTAATGCAGCTGACAGTTCCTTGAAAGCCACCTTCCTTCCTTTGCTGCTCCCACAGTAGTCCCCAAGGTGGATGACCACAACCCTATGGCATTGGCAGAGCTGCACTCTTAAGCAACCCACAAATTCATGTTTTTTCTCTGCTCCCATGGCACTCAGCTAAAACTGTATGCAACTAAGCTTATGGAGCCCTCAATGAATGTCCACATCCACCTCGGGTAGCTTTCCGCCTTCTGTGAGTGGGGAACAAAGAGGGGAAGCCACAAAACAAGTTGGACTTATTTTTGCTCTTATCAAAGAGGTGGGTTGGTGAAACAGGAGAGAAAATAGGCAGTGGGGAGAAGTTGGTGACAACTGTGCTGCAGCATGCATGCATGAGAGGAAATAAAAGGGGTACCTATCTGTTGGTCACTAGGGGTCTTCTTAAGAAAAACATTGGATGCCGGTGCTTCTTGAAAAACCGAAGAGGTTGGTGGTAGGGTATCTTTGCTGCCTCACTTCAACTCTTCTATTTTTTTTTAAATTTTAATTAGATGACCAGAAATGCTGATGAACCCATATATTGTTAACTGACAGCTAGAAATAAATCTTCAGAGCTAGGTACTGGCTATGAATTCTTGGGGGAACTAGATGGGGAAACTAGAGCTTGATGTGTAAAACTTACCATTAAAATTGGAATTTGCATAAATCTTTGTTCCATGCTGTGAGACAAGGGTCTCTTTAGTGCTTTTCCATTAAGTAAGAGAGCAGACGAATGACTGACTAGGTTTGAAGGACAGGTGTGTACATTGCAGTGCAACCTGTAGACCAGCATTTTTCAAACTGGGGGGCCTGACCCAAAAGGGGATCCCAAGCCTATTGTGTGTGTGTGTGTGTTTGGGGGGGGTGATATTGCCACCCTTACTTCTGTGCTGCCTTCAGAGCTGGGCTGGCAGAGAGCAGCGGCTGGGCACCCAGCTCTGAAGGCAGTGCTGCCGTCAGCAGCAGTGCAGAAATAAGGGTAGCATGGGTAGTGCTATATACTGACTTTTTGTAAATAGCTTATTGGCGGTGCAGTTCATGCAAGCTATTTTAATGTGCAGTTTTTCTTAAAAATAAGTTTGAGTCCACCTATGGCTTTAATACATAAGCATTAGTGTGATTTTTTTTTTTTTTTTTAGAATGCACTTGGATTACTCCAGGTACTTGTTGAAGAATGTCTGCTTTATTACTGCACAGTGTTGAATTTTTAATGTTGACTTAGTTTTGTTGGACTCTGTGGTGGACTCTTTTGCCCCAGAAATACTTTCAGGAATGTGTAGTTTCTGTGAAACTGGCACTGTAGAAAAAAGCTTGATTGCTTTGTGGCTGTGAAATGAGCAATTGTGTTGCTGGTTCCTCTTTCTTTCGTGCCAAACAATTCCTTTGTATCTCTTTCCTTGGCTGTGGTCACCCACGGGCAAACATATTTTATTTCTTAACATTCCCTTCTTCTTCAATGACTCGTACCTTAAATTCTTCTGAAATCTTTTTGGAAACTTGTGAACTTGTATTAAACACATCTGTATGCCGTCAGCGATCCCTCAATTTGAGGATGATCTTTACCACAGATTTACATATGGGTCCTGAGATGACTCAAGAGTCCAATCCTGGATCCACAGATCTTCCCGCAGTAGGTACAGACATTTCCTGGCAGGGCAGCTGCCTGCTGGGAGAACAAATATTTTCCTCCTCTCTCTTTTCAGCTTCTAGAGCCAGGTGCTTCTCCTTGAAGCAAGCTATTGCCTGATGGATGATGTGGTGCCATTGAGGTCAGCTGGTGGCTTGCTCCTCCCAGCTTGTGATGTCCATATCAGTTTTCTTGAGATATGCTTTCAGTGTGTCTTTGTAGCGTTTCCTCTGACCACCACAGGATCTCTGACCATATGTGAGCTGAGAGTAGAGGGCTTGTTTTGGGAGGTGAGATACAGGACGTAAGTGACTACTTGTGTGGAATTCTTTCTTCCTAAAACTAAATGAAAAATTGTCTGCCATTCAGAGTTGCAAAATGTTTGGAGGGGGATGGGGTCAACTTAGTTTGTATACTTCAGTGGAGATCCAGACGTGCACTGCATTGCAACAATAGAACTTGCTGAAGTATTCAGGAGATGAAGAGCAAGCTCTATAGTATTATCAGGCTGGCTGGTATATCAACAGATAACTTGTGTGTCACACAGGCATGTTCTGTGTTATAGGCTAAAGTTTTGGGGTCTTGCTTACAATGCCAAGAAGAGAGCAGAGTTTGGCTGAATGGAGGAAATGCACTGTGCGCTGAGGTATCTGACAAAGGGCAGGTCTACACTAAGGGCGGGGGTCGAACTAGGGTACGCAAGTTCAGCTACGTGAATAGCGTAGCTGAATTCGAAGTACCCTAGTTCTAACTACTCACCCGTCCAGACGCCGCGGAATCGAAGTCCGCGGCTCCAAGGTCGACTCTGCCACCGCCTTTTGCAGTGGTGGAGTACCGGAGTTCGAACTATCGCTTCCGGAGTTCGAACTATCGCGTCCAGATTAGACGCGATAGTTCGAACTCCGAGAAGTCGAACTCACCGCGTCGACCCGGCTCGTAAGTGTAGACTAGCCCAAAGGATCTATCTTCACTATGGAGTTAACTCTGCAGTGATGTAAACTTCAGTTACTCCTCTCCTGTTAGTGTAGCTCAAATGAGAATCACTCCACTGCAGGGCAACATTCAAGTTGTTGTGTCAGTACTGGTGCTGCACTACTTGTGTGTGTTGCTAGGACTTCTGAGGAGTGTCCCATGGTTCTTTGTGCTGCAGTAAGGTGAGCTCTTCTATGAATTCTATCCCAGTGAATTGTGGGAGAACTTGTCTGTTCTTTTTGGGCATACTGGCGAGGGGTGGGGTGGATTGGAGAACTAGTTGCACTCACGTGGTGTTAGCCAGCATCCATGGTACAGAGTGGTTGTGCTAGTAGCTGAATAAGGCTATGTCTACACTAGCACTTTTGTCAGTAAAACTTTTGTTGGTCGGGCGTGGGGTGTGGGGAGGAACCACACTCCTGACCAACATAAATTTCATCGACAGAAGTGCTAGTGTGGACATAGCTCTCCTGCCAACATAATTACTGCCGCCTGTTGGGGGTGGCTTAGTTATGCTGATGAGAGAGCTCTCTCCTGTCTGCATAGAGCAGCGGTACAGCTGTGCCACTGTAAGGTCTGTAGTGTAGACATAGCCTTACTCAAGTGTTAGTCTGTGCCCCCCGATGGGCCAGTAAAAAAGAACCCAGACACCCAAGTTCTGGTGGTTGGGTGTGTGCAAGACTCAAATTAGGAGCAATGCTCTAGTTATAACTCAAGTTAACTTTGCAGTAAAGACAAGGCTGAACAGTGCTTCCTACACAGATAGGTCTGCTCAGAAAGCCACCACTGTAGAGCTGTGGGAAATTATCCAATTTTGTTTTATGTGGTTTTTAGTAAAGTGGGATTTTTCGTTTTTAGGCAGAAAAGCAGCTTTTGGAGAGCAAAATAGTGAAGCTTTCTACTCGCAACTCCCTTCTATTCCCTTGAACCATGAAATTACTGTCTAAGGCCTGGACCTTGTAGGCCTGCTAAAACTGCAATTACTGATTGGTTGTGGGGTTTTTTTTGTTTGTTTCTGTTTTGTTTTTTTGGCTTAAGCCTCTCACATTTTTCCCCCTGCTTTGTTTTAGGGATGCCTTACTAATAGGTTTTGGCAGGAAAGATCCCCGCCCCCAATTGCTCATTATTTGATTGTTTTGTTTTTAAAATAATCACACCAAATGTCTACATATTTTGGTTGTGGGAAATTTGAACACTTTCACTAGCCATGTTAATTCATCAAACAGTTCTGTGTTAGTGCATTAAAACTCTTCTGCATATGTGTCACTTTGCTGAGATCCATATCAGAGTATCTAATGGAATGTATACAACAATATATCTCAATTATATTTTGATAAATAGCCTGTTTCTAATCAGAATATTTTTTGTTTTAATTTTTACAGCTATAAATGGTACAAGGAGTTGAAGCTACAAGCTTCTTGATTTCTCAAGAAGGAATTTTATAAACCTAAACAGTGAGACGTATTTAACATAGGATAGTCTAGTTTGTGAGTCATTTGGAAAAAATGCTAACCGATGGATTTAGAAGTGTCTGACTAATAACTTTTACGTCACACTATTTCAGCCACCCCTACACACTGCAAGTTCCTGCAAGTGAAAAATGCCGGTGGGCTTTTGCTTTGTTAGCAATTTTAGTTATTTAATCTTGTAAGGCAACGCAACACAATGACAAAGTTTGGACTGATAACATTTTATAACTAGGATCCTGTCATACATCACTCTTTTTTTTTTAAATCTACCTTTTTAAAATGTCCAGCCTTGGTATTTAACTGTTGCTTTTTATCAAAAGTATATTAAGAACTAATGAAGTAAAACAGTTAATATAAAAATACCGAGGAGTCTAGCTTCACAGGCAGCTCATGACTCAGTGGTGGTAACTTCAGGAATATAACCTAACAAATGGGAAAAGGGAGAAGTTGATAGCAGTTATGAAATGTAGACAACTGGTAAGAAAACCTAAAGTCTATAGGTTGGTGACAATACGGATTTTTTTTTTTTTTTTTAAGAACTCTTAGCCTTCAGCAATCATGTAAGCCAATTACTAGACTGGGATGGTAATATCAATAATGATGCCTAAAAGGCAGAAGTGCTCAATAAATGCTTCCAATGTGTATTTGGGAAGAAGCTAGATGAAACTATTCACAGATAATGAAGTACTTTAATATTTTCTTTAGTTTCTGTCAAAATAGAAACAGCAATGGCTAAAGCTAAATATTTCAAGTCTGCTGGACTGGAGAATTGAAAAGATCTCTGAGCCATTGATGTTAATATTTAACAAATCTTGGAATACTAGGGAAGTCCCAGAGGACAGGATAAAAGCGAATGTTGTTCTAAGAGTCACAAAGGGTAAATGGGATGACTCAGGTAGCTTGGCTAGCTTGATGTTGATCCTGGGTAAAAGGCTGATATAGGATGGCAACGTTATTGGCTTCATGCAGGAAGCACTTTGAAGTTCTATGGTCTGTCTTATTGAGGTCAGACAAGGTGATCATAATGGCCCTTCTGGCCTTAAAATCTATGGATATAGACGCAACCTAAAATTATTTATCTTCAATCTGCAGATTAACTTTTTAAGCTTTCCAGTTGAATATCTACCCCAGACCTTGTCAGAAACAGCCTCTTGACACAGGGTTTTTATTACTCTACAGGTGTGTCTATGGGTATGTCTACATAGGCCAGCCACAGGCTTTTTATTCCTGAGTCAGCTGACTCGGGCTCCTGGGGCTCAGGCTCTTGGGGTGAAAAATCTGTGTAGATGTTTGGGCTCAGGCTGGAGCCCAAGCTCTGGAACCCCGTGAGGGTGCAGAGTCCCAGAGCTCAGGCTCAAGACTGAATGTCTTCGTAGATATTTTTAGCCCCACCAGCCCAAGTCAGCTGACCCAGGCCACCCATGGCCATGCTGTGGGTCTTTTATCCCTGTGTAGATGTACCCAATGGTGCCACTCTTCAAGCCCGTAAAGCTACAAAATGTGATTGCCTTATCAACAGAGGTAGCTTTAACTAAAAGTCAGAACTGAAAACCTTGGGTATATTTTAAGGTAACCAATTTAATAATAGGTGGAGGAGGTCAACATAGGTCACTTTTTCCTTTTCCTTCTTTCCTGTGTGGATTTCCCCCTCTTGTTTGTTCTGTTCGTTAATATAACTCTGAAGCCATCGTACAGCGTCCTGGAACCTTAGGGGCAGGGATGGCTTCCATTAAGAAATCTATTACTTATTTATTTTATTGACTTTAATCTCACTCCAGGCTAAAATTTCTTTGTCTTTCATGGCAGCGCTCCGCTAATTTGGTGCTTTGATGCATTATGATTGGAGAGGGGACCTTAAAGATTCAGAATATGTTAGGAAAAGTCAGAAATGTACTTTCAGCCTTGGTGATAGCCTTGAAAATGCAAACCGATATTCATGAGGAAAAGAGCTAGAAGCTTATATATAAAAAGAGAGCTGACACTGATATTTGTAGATTTCCCCTTCCTCCTCCACCAGAGTCATAGTGGGTCACAGGCTTCATGGGGCCCCAAAGGCCAGATGTGAGAGTCAACTTTCGTTTTCTTCTCATATAATGCGTCTTTCTAGCCTAAATTCAGTTTAATGTGTGAGGTTGTCAGACTTTCCCAACGGGGTTGCTTGAACTCAGAATAGCTAGAGAAAACAGATGTTTAGATTCCTTATACTTGTGCAAGTAAAGAAGTGATCCAGTGAATTCTCTCTCCAGACTTTAAGTAGAAGGCAAGGTATTAGGGAGCCTAATTTCAGCCCAGAGGATGGACTTCGTTGCTCTGACAAGCTTTCATATAGAAAGAAACTTCCTTATACATAGAGAGCTGGAGACAACTAGGCTTTACATTTTTTCCACCATCAGAAATAGGCACGGGGAGGAAAATCTTACAGACATGGGGAGAACTTTCATTTTCTTTTTGGGATGATGCACTATACTTAGTGGTGCTGTCTAAAATGGAGGCCTGCTGTGGAGAGGAGGAATGAGCTTGCTCGTAACCTTGGGGCACACTGGGTGTATTTTATGGTCTGCCAGTGGGAGGGAAATTGTTCAATTCCCACCCATGAAGGTATCTTCTAAGATTCATTACTTCTCAGAGATGACTAGGAAGATATTGTGCATATGGATAGTGTTCTGGAATCTTTGAGAACAATAGCTCCATGTATCATCTTCTCATAAAAGTGTATACACTTTTGTCTTGCTTCACTAGTTTCTCAGCTAGTTTATTTCAGTGTTTTTGTTGTATTGCCCAACGGTTCTGAAATTCAGCAAATGAAAGAATAAGGGGCAAACTTTTCTGTGGTGTGCTAAACCTGTCTTTTTTTTTAATGTGTTTTGAGTTGTGAGCATGTGCAGGACTGTTAGCCCCTACCTGATCTGGCAGAGCTTATTTCACATTCTGTCCTCAATAGTTTTGGATAAGAGTAATGAAAAACATAAATATGTAACATGCCCCCAGCTATGCTGGAGCTATTGCATCTTTCCTGGAAACAGCCCATCTAAAGAAAATACGACTTGAGTCTGTTTTCAATTCTCAGAAGCTACAAGACAAAGAATAGCTGAAGTGTGTGTGGGAGGGGCGGGAGGAAACCTTAATTGTGCATATATTTTGTTTTTAGATGTTGCCAGGAATTTTCAATAATTTTATTGCTAGCTGTAGGAAAGGCATGTGAAGATTGCAAATACTATTTCTTATAATACTAAGAATTAATACTTAGCTTTCCTATAGCATTTTCATCCATAGATCTCAAAGCACTTTACAAAGGAGGTTGGTATCATTATCCCCATTTTCTTCAGGAATTTGTGATGACTGCCTCAATCTCAGCTGTCTGGTCTAAGGGAAATTGATGAGTAGGTGCTGGGTTTTTCTCCTTCATGCTTCCCTACTGTGATGTTCTATAGCTATACATTTATTTTCTAAGGAGGGCACCTACTTATACCTGATATATTCCATGGAGACTTTTTGTCCTGTTGAGGCCCCCGTGTCACAGCCACCAACCTTCTGAGTTCAGGGGGACAAGACAAGACTCCTCAGACCCAATCACTAATGGGATCTATTTAGCTAGAAATGACTACCTTGAGCTACCTTAAGGCTTGGCTCTCTCTCCAACGCACTCATAACATCAAACAGCCTGGAACTTTTTATCTGATTAAGGATCAGGCATTCCTCATATAAAAACTCTTCTCCAGGACTACAGCAAACAGGACACTTAGTATCTCAGACTCACCAAGTTTGATGACAGTATCAGATTTCAACCTCTAAAGCAAGGACAATTCTCTTCGTCTTGCACTGAGAATTCTCATCTCAAGAAGTGCCCAGTGGTTTTTAGTAAGACTGAAAAGTATAGGGCTCAGTCTGGTATAAATGCATGCATACACACAGCTGTTTTAAAAACACTGGTTCAGTAAATTTTAATAGCAACTATATTAAGTTAAAATTATAATGTAAAATCAAATCAATTGACTACATGATCCCACTGGCTTGTGCAATCGGAGACCTATTTTCAGAGAGTGCCTTGGCTTTTACTCTTAGTCCAGTAAAGCGTAGTCACATAGTGAGAATGGCACACCTTGATTCTGTTGAGGGAAATGTCTGGGTGCTGCACGAGCACTTTACCGTGAAGGAAAGTAATACTAGCATTTAGTATTAATCAGAGATTTTTGTGCATTCCATGGTTTAGCAGGAAAGAAGTAATGTTGCGTTGGTCTAATGCCTTTTAATCAAGAATTTGAATGAACGTCACTTAATAAAAACCTCCTCCAACTATGAGGTAAGTAAATGGTCTCATTTTACAGATGGGAGGAAATGTGGAATAGACTAAGTGTTTTGTACCCAAAGTCACACAAGAAGTCTCTGACAGAGCCAAGGTAATCCCTAAGTCTTCTGCCCCCAGTTCTTTACCTTAAAGAAAGAAAATAGACTGGAAGAGGTCTGATGTAGTAGGGTCACTAATATCCTATCTTTAGCCTGTTTTAAAAACAAACAAAGTCTAAATATTTTAATTCCTGAGTTTGTATATAAATGGCTGCTACTCTTCTATCAACAGTTGTTTCTCTTGGCTGGTACTAACTAGAACAAGTGGCTAAGATTTTTTGGGTAGTTTTAAATTTGTTTACTGCTGCTCCCAATGCCCATAATCCTGTGTAATTAATCAAGGCCATAACACTTTTTCTTGATCCTTCTA
The DNA here is from genome assembly GCF_016161935.1 of Mauremys reevesii. Lineage (NCBI taxonomy): Eukaryota > Metazoa > Chordata > Testudines > Geoemydidae > Mauremys > Mauremys reevesii. The sequence continues at coordinate 62,016,974 of NC_052624.1, read as the reverse complement.
TATTTGGCTATAACAAACTAGTGCCTAGATTCAGGATGGATAGCAACTGGGCTAAACCCTCCCATTTCAGTGCCCTACAATTGTTTATGTTCTGTCACAAGGTAGGGAGGAACAAAGAGCTTGTAACAGCGTGGTTGAAGTGGTAATTAACATAACTAAACATAATAGATCTACAAAGAATATGAGCCCTGTGTACTGCATTGCAAACTCCTGCAGTAAAGTTTTTGTGTGCAAGAAACTGTGGAAAAGTAGTGTCTGATCGTTTTAGAAGGAAGTTTTCTTGGCTGGCTTGCACTTTAGGAACAGGAGTTAGTTAACTTCTGAAAACATTACAGTAGGACTTGTGCAACATGGGACTCTGCACCACTTTTCCTAAAGGCTTTGGGGGCAGCCCAAGTTGTTCCCACTCAAAATTCTTTCACCTCTCACTGACGTCTGTGGATTCTCTTTTATCTTGAGCTTATCCTCTAATTCGGCCCCATGATTAGACAGACTTTGTGGTTAAAGAAGCCAGCAGTATCTAGGCACTGTGATAATACAGATAAATAGCAACAACTTGTGATCCTTATACCTTGGGTAGTGCAAAGCTGTCCTTATTTGCATGTGGTTGTCTTCAATAGGTATGCATCCTAGTAAACATGGTAGACTGAATACATTCTATCTTGTTTTATTAGAATGAATATTTACCCAACCCTTCCATGTTCTTTTACATCTGCCTAGATTCTGAGGGGCTGCTTAAAGCAGCTCTACACTTAAAACGCTGCAGCGGTGCCACTGTAGCACTTCAGTGCAGATGTGACTGTGTTGATGGGAGAGCTGCTCTGGTCTGCGTAGTTAATCCACCTCTGCGAGAGGTAGTAGCTATGCTGCCAGGAGAAGCCCTCCCGTCAACTAGCACCGTCTACACTGGGGGTTAGGTCGGTATAACTGCATCACTCAGGGGTGTGGATTTTTCACACCTCTGAGTGAAGTAGTTACACCGATGTAAGTTTATAGTGTGTAGACCTGGCCTTATTTGTCTACCAAGAATGGATGTATTAGAAAAGAAGAGATTTGCCACTTTCTAGGTGCGTAGGTCTTAGAAAAATATCAACAATGAATAATTGTCTCACTGGAATTTTCAGAAAAACAAGACCTCTTATTGGACTGTACAAGATATTTAAAGGAGCAAAGCAAACATGGCTTAGATTTAGAAACAAGTTCAATGGCTAGATTTCCCCTTGCAGTTTTGTAGTGATGTAAGTACTGCAGTGTGGGGACAGAGAACTGAAATTTTGCTCCTGGCATGGGAACGTTAGTTGGTGAAAGAATTACATTTGGTTGTTCTCTAGTGACTCCCATTCTCTCTCCCTTTCATTCTTCTGGTAAATGTCATAAGTACTGTTGTCTCCCTTTAGGAATGGTCGTATCCAGATGGAGGGTCACAGTAACAGGAGGCATTTGAGGGAGGAGATTGGGGTGCCAGCATCTATTCATCTTTGAGACGTATGGTACACAAGCTCTCCTGCGTCTCTTCTGTTAACATGATAGGGGAAAACAGGTCATAAAATATGCAAAAGCTCTAACAGTCACACACAAATAAAAGAATGAGCCAGTTATTTGGTTTCCAAGAGTATATTATAATGGTGGAAACTACAGAAGGCTCTTATATTGGAGCTAGTTAGATCTAAGTGATATAAACTGGCATTGTTGCTTTTTGAGGAAGAGCTGATGAGTACGAGTTTGACTGGTGATGAGTAAGCCTAGAAAAATGGAAATGTAGATTATGGGGAAGTTTCTCTTACAGCGAACTAATGGGCACAAGAATTATTTGTTGCATGCTTTCTCAGGCATACAGTATGTATGTATATGCTCTGCACAATGAGTGAATGAAAATGTTTGTCTTAATTTGAAATGTGGGGCTACAGCATGGTGTGTTGCTTTAGAAAATTAGCAAGTGGAAAGGAGACCAGTTGTTGCTTTTGTGTGGCCAAGTCTACATACTTTCTTTTATTATATCTGCTATAAATGCATTGTCTCGCTATTCCTCCTTTTTGTTTTTCTGAACCATGGACTATATCTGTAAGTAATCTTTTTTTGTTTTGTTTTTGTTTTGTTTTTTGTTTTTGACACATCCACTCAGTAGTAGTGGATGCTGCACTTATTTTTGTGGGAGTGGTTAGTGCATGGCTTTGAATGAAAATGAACAAAGTCCTTTCAATCAGTAATTTTGAAACTTTTTTTGAGCTTCTGATCTATAAAATGTGAAAACTGTGTACTTCCCCCTCCCCATCACTTTCTTTTGTGCTGCACCTTACACCTGGATCGCCCTTGCTTTCTTCCTTCAAATCCATTAATTCACATGATCTAGTGCCTGGTCAGACCATTTAAAATGAAATAATAAAAACGAACATAAATAATTGTAAACTGCAAAGATAACAGGTGATAGCTCCTGAGTGGGGGTCTCCTTTTTATTGTTCAGTCTCCCTTTCACTTTTGTCATCTTTTGTGAAGATTTCTGCCTAGCCTAGGTTATGAACTTCTTGGTGGGAGGGCAGTGACACAGTTTCTATGTTCCTATCATACTGGATCATCCCAGTGGCCCATCTATTTCATGATCCTGTCTCTAGCAGTGGCCAATAACAGATGCTTCAGAAGAATGCTGTACTGGACAGTTACAGAATAACCCTGTCCCTAGGAAAAGTTTCTTCCTAACCCTCCTCAGGTAGAGGCTGACTATATAATGTAATATACAATATTATAAATATTGTGGCAGCATCTAGAGGTCCCAGTTAGGATCAGTGTCACATTGTACTAGGCACTGTACACACACATGTAAGAGAAGAATGTCCCTGCCACTAACCACTTACAGTGTAAGTCAGTGGTGCGCAAACTTTTCCAGTTGTGCCCTTCTCCATTACATCACAGCAAAGGCTTCCTCCACTGTGGAGCTTGGGCTGAAGACAGAGCTGGGGGAGGAGTTTGGGCTAGAGGCAGGGAGAGAATGAAGACAGAGCTGGACTGGGGGCAGAGCAGAACAGGGATTGGGGGTGGGGCAGAGTGGGATTGGGGGATGGAGCTGGGCCTGGAGATGGACCAGGACTGGGGGCTGAACAGGGTTGGGGGCAGAGCAGGGTTGGAAGTGTGGTGCTCCCTCCCCACCCTCTGTGGGGGCTGTCCCATGCTCTCCTGCACCACCACCCCCAAAATGTTCCTCCATGCCCCTCTGGTAGGGCACCACCCCATAGTTTAGGGTAGTTACTGTTGATTTGGAAAGGGTTAACTGCACTTTGAATCAAACATTGTGAATGTTAATTCACACCTAGTTTCTTTATTGCCAGTATGAGTTATGCTGACCCTCTGACTTCATCCAGGTGCTACTACAAAAGTTCTCCTGTTGATTGGGTAGAACGTAGCACCATCAAAAGTCCTCTGGTATCCAAAAGCTGACCTAGAGGAAGAGTAGTGTCAGGTTGTCTCTCTTGTAGGCAGGGGTAAGAGTGTGGCAGATCTGCAAGAGCAATGGTCAGGGCCATAAAAATATATGAAAAATTGATACAGATGTTTTCCACGCTTAGCCGAACAGTCAGCCGTCGCAATCGTTTGCCATTTGGTCTGTTCCTGTGCGGCTGCTTGAGCTGAGTCCAGCATTGGAACAGACTTCATAGATGTTCAGTGAAATGTTAAAATATGTTCAGATTCTTCAATGACACAAACAGTCTTAATTCATAAGTTGGTTGCCTTTTAGCTAAACACTTGAAGTATGTGCTACTTTCTCTGACCAGCATCATCTAATGTACAGTGACATTTAATTGTCTTTAGGCCCTGAGGAATGGGACTGAGTGCAAGACTTCAGTATTGCTTAGTTAATGATATTCTAGTCTTTGACCTGGAGATGGAGAACATTAATGTTTTTAATTTTTCTTTTCAAAGATTGGCTTTATTTGTGATCCAACTAGGAGTCTTAACATGATCTCCAGTTAGGATGTGGCTGTTATAACAGGGGACAGGATGCTTGTTGGAATTACACCTCTACCTCGATATAACACTGTCCTCAGGAGCCAAAAAATCTTACTGCATTATAGGTGAAACCACGTTGTATCGAACTTGCTTTGATCCACTGGAGTGTGCAGCGCCGCCCCCGCCCCCCCCCCCCCGGAGCACTGCTTTACTGTGTTCTATCCGAATTCGTGTTATATCGGGTTGCGTTATATGGGGTAGAGGTGTATTTATGATGCAAGGTATTGCTACAACACTAATTTAACCATAAATACCTTTATTAAGCCCAAAGGCCAAATGGATTTATGCAATTGCTGTAAACATGCATAAAAAGCCTAAATTATAAGCAATTTACTACATCCAAACAGTAACAAAACACTTATCCGCATTTGATCAAGATCCTTACAAATGGGCGAAACCCAGGGGTGCTTAGACCCGTATTGGCTTGCTCCAAAGTGGTCGGTCAGGTATTGGCAATGAACCCTTTAAGAGTTTACTTTTTTTATACCTTTTGACAAACAAGTGATGACATTGCCAAGTACTGACCTCAGCTAAAAACCTATTTGAGACAGTTGACCCTTTTTTCCAGACTTAATCACAGATAAGATTTGCAGCCTCCTTTCCTCGCTATCTCTTCTCCTCCTTGTTGATTAACAATTTTTCCTTTTCAACTGGGTTCACATAGGCCCTAATTTTTTAGATAACACTGGTATGTGGGGTAGATAGGACCATGTTGGCTCATTTTAAGCAGATTTTTTATATTTAAAATAATCTGCAGTTACCCCTATTGGTCAGAGGCCTTCTTTTTAGAAACCTCCACATATTTCCGGAAAGCTTATGCCCAAATAAATCCCTTAGTCTCTAAAGTGCCACTGGACTCCTCCATATTTCATTAGTTAATCTTTGAACTAGACAAGGGGCTGGCAACCTTTCAGAAGTGGTGTGTCGAGTCTTCATTTATTCGCTCTGATTTAAGGTTTCGCATGCCAGTAACACATGTTAACATTTTTAGACGGTCTCTTTCTACAAGTCTCTATAATCTATAACGAAACTATTGTTGTATGTAAAGTAAATAAGGTTTTTAAAATGTTTAAGAAACTTCATTTAAAATTAAATTAAAATGCAGCACCCCCCCGCCCCCCAGACCAGTGTGATTCATTCATTCATTCATTCATGCCACAACAGATCTCCATAGTCTTCTATCCTGGGCCATTCGCTCTAGCTGGTTCCAGGTATAGCCCATTTGCTATCAACCTGAAGGTATTTCTTGGGCGCCTTTTCCGCTTGCCTTGGGGTTCCACTGCAGTGCCTGTCTGGTGATGTTGGTTGGCTGGTGTATGTCCTATCCAGCCCCACCTTCTCCTTCTAATTTCTTCCTCTGCTGGGAGTTGATGGGTCCTCTCCAAGAGGTGGATGTTACTGATGGTGTCTGGCCAGCGGATCTGGAGAATCCTTCTGAGGCAGCTATTAATGAAGGTCTGGATCTTCCTGGTGGTTGTTTTGGTTGTCCTCCAGGTTTCAGCTCCATACAGTAAGACTGGTTTCACGTTGGAGTTGAACAGTCGAATCTTTATTGCCAAAGACAGCTCTCTGGAGCTCCAGATGTTCTTGAGCTGTAAGAAGGCTGCTCTTGCCTTACCAATCCTTACTTTGATGTCTGCGTCTGTGCCACCCTGCTGGTCGATGATGCTACCTAGGTAGGTGAAGGACTGCACTTCTTCCAGGGGGCTTCCATTCAGTGTGACTGGGTCGTTGCTGATGGAATTGATCCTAAGGATCTTGGTCTTGTCCTTGTGGATGTTGAGGCCAACCTGTGATGACGTGGCTGCCACTCGTTGGTCTTCTCTTGCATCTGCTGTTTACAGTCCAGGTCATCAAGCTGGGTCCACAATGACCATTGGATTCCATTCCAGTGGATGTCTTCATAATCCAATCGATGACGAAGAAAGAGAAGTGGTGACAACAAGCATCCTTGTCTGACTCGGTTCGCACCTGGAAGCTGTTTGTGAGCTGCCCTCCATGGATCACTCTACAGTGTATGTGAATTCTTGATCAGGTTGACCACCTTTGCTGGGATGCCCTAGTCAACAAAGTTGATGTACAACGAGGAGTTCCACTCCATAGACTGCTCGACTATGATGCGGAGCGTTGCTATCTGGTCCGTGCATGATCTGTTCTGCCGGAAACCTGCCTGTTCATCTCGTAGCTGTTTAAGAAACTTCATTTAAAATTAAATTAAAATGCAGCACCCCCCCGCCCCCCAGACCAGTGTGAGTGCCACTGAAAATCGGCTCGCGTGCCGCCTTCAACACCTGTACCATAGGTTGCCTACCCCCTGAACTAGACCTTCTCCCTGTGTCATTCCTTCTGACCTTGTAACTCATTATTTTCAAGGCCTTCCTTCTACTTGCTACTCAGGGCCTTTCTTTCACTTTCTCACACACGCACTTTCTTAACTAAACTTAAGATAACCCTAATTCTTTAATTTCGTATTTATCCTACAGTGCTAATTAATGCAATTTAAGGATTCTCTGCCCCTCTTTCCTTGTAGGGAATATTTCATAGCTGCCAACAAAACAACACTTCTGTAACTACACCATGAAGTACACCCTTGAAATTTTGAGACACAGGATGTTGATTTTGCTACTGAAATTTGTAACACCTAGCCTGTGCAAGGTAGTTATACAAAAGCTCAGATACAATGCCATTTATTTATTGTATTTGGACTAAATGGTAGACAACTTTGAGACCTTTAACTCGCTACCTAGAGGAGAAACTTATGTTCTTGCATAAAGACATGAGGCCTGATTGTCCTTTTTCATTTACATCAGGGTAACTCCTTACTTATATCAGTGTTGAAGGAAGGAAAACCAGGCCCATGGCATTTCTAGAATTGATTTTGCAACGTACAAAATCTAGCAAATTATAAACATACCAACACGTGTTATTGCTCTCCAGGTGTAGACATAGCCAATCTATGTGTATTAGGTTTCATTTACTGAGAGAGAGAAGATGGAATGAACAATAATTGGATTACCATGCTTGATTTACTTTCCTATGTACGTTGTGTGGCATCAAACTATTTGACAATCCTCATGTGCTTGTTTGTGCAAGTGCTGCTAGTTTCTTAGATTTGCCTGGGAAGTACGGGGAAAGTGGTCTGACCTATTCCATTTGGGAAATGTAGCTACCTGTAACACTTTTGTATCCAGTGTTTTGGCCTAGCTGTAGAAAAGAATTTAAAAAATTAGGTATTTGGGGAAGAGGAAAAATGAGGCTTATAGTGTACAGACTGGCAGTAACAGATGTGAGAAACTGTTAAAATCACATGTGGAGTCCCCAGGCAAACAGGAAGACAGACAATTTGTGGAATGAAGCACAGGCAGTAAGTTACAGCATTTACTGGAGGCTTATTATCCTGAAGGGCTATGTACTGGAATTCCATAAACTGTGCAAGACCTGACATAGGCTCTCTAAAAATCAGCTTGTTAAACACCAGGATGAATAAATGCAACTTTCTTTCTTGCTTCCAAACACTAGAAACAAATTGTATATAATGCAGAGATGGATGAGAATTTGGGTGCCTACGAACATGGTATCATTTACAACATATTAAAAATCAAAGTGAGAAAGAGAATGCAGTTCTTGGGTCAGAAGGGTGTTTAACACAAACTAAAAACTGAGCTAGAATTAAGGGAAGATTTTTCAAAAGGTACAGGGGGTAGACAGGTGCCCAGCTCTCATTGAAAATCATCAGGAGTTGGGCACTCAACTCCCTCCTATTCATGCCTTTTGAAAAATCAAAAACAAACAAACAAAAAAACCTTAATTTTACAAAGACAGAAGTTCAGTGTGAAATACCAGAATCTCTCAGTCCAGGTATTTGGCAGAATACAATTATTTCTTCCTGCTCCTGAATCGCAGGCTTTCAGGGTGAGCCAGGTTACTGTTGACAGAAGTCCGTTTACTAAGGTGGCTCCAAACCAAAGGCACCAAATTGTGCAAATTGACACTGAGAAGTGGGCCCCCACCAGCCTGAGCCCCACCGCCCCAGAAAAGTGGGTTCAGGAACTCACTGGCTGCCTGCGGTGTCCCAAGTGCCCTGTGCCATAGCCAAACAGGCGCAGGGGAGCTGCCCAGGGGAACGCCCTGGCGACTGAACACCAGAGCTGCCTCTGGTGCCACACACACACACTGGCCCCTTGTGTCTCCAGAGGCGCTGCCCAGAGCCAGCTAAGAGGCTGTGTGGGGCAGGGCGCAGATCCCTGCTGGCCGCACCAGTGCAAACACCAAGGCAGTGTATCCAAGAGCAACACCTGAGTGATTCAGGGAGGGGCCACAGCTTTGCCTCCCCTCCCGCCAGTCTCCACCATCCTTTGAAGGCTGTCATGGCGGCAATAAACTCTGCTGCTGGCCGCATGCGGTCACAATGGCTGCATCTGAGAAATGCTGAGCCAGAGTGATGCAGGAGGCCTGCTGCTTGTTGTGCTTTTCATCAATTTTATGGTCCAGCTTCTTGGCCACTGAATGATTTGGCAGGAGTTGTCTCATTACTTATCCTCTCCACCCTTAGCAGTTGGCATTGTAACCCCCCGCCCCGGAGGAGCACCCTCCCTTTTCAGGCTCTAAATTGCTGACCAATTTAGTAGTACTTGCTGCAACAGCAGCCTGTCTGGTAGTTCTCCAGATTAGGGCCAGTTTTAAAGCACAAAATGTCATTCTGACAAAGTTCTGGATGTACATGGCCTTTGGTCATCAGAAGAACTGCTTGGCCTGTAATTCTAGTCTAATTAAAGACCCTCTCCTTCTTCACACTGAAGTACACAGATACACTGTTGTGTTCTTTGCTATGCATACGGTACCCTTTCAACATCCTCATGCTGCTAATGACAAAACTTGTTTGGTGTATGTCAGCTATAGAAATCTGTCAAAGTGAACCTTTTTTTTCCTCATCTTTAAGGAAAGCGCAGAAAGATGAACCAGGGAAATCTGCTCAAACTCCTTCCAGTTTTGCTGATCTTGGTGGGTGGTGGCGAGGAGTAGTGTGGGGGAGTTGGTAATCGGAAATCTGAATTTGGTGGGACTCCCCACCCTTTCCTTTGCTGCAGCGACAAGGATGTGACTTGCTTTCTTCAGTTTGAACTCAAGTGGGAAGATCTATTGAAACTACAAATGCTGATTCATGTAACTTCTAATGTAATCTTTTCAGCGATCGCTCATCTATCTCTCAACAGTTGTATTTAAACAAGCTTCCTGCAGCAATGCTTGTCATTTTGGGATGATAAAAATAAAAGCTCTGAGCCATTTTTTGGCATACTTTGTGATATCTTCCCAACACAGTACAGCACAAGTTTTGTTAAGCAGAAACTGAATTTGTCTTTTCAAAGACACTTAAGTGTCTTAAAGGAGAGCTTAGTGCTGAAAGGAGAATTGAGTGGCTTTTAATACTGGTGTTTTGAATTCTGTTTACTTATGTTACTATTCATAGTAATTTTCTCTTTACATTTACTCTTCAGTATCTTTGTTTGCTGAAAATGAAATTAAACATTTTTGAATTAAATATACATTATATTTAATGTAATGTTAATATCACATTGTTTAAAATAACAGATCTCAAGAAATGCAAAGCTAAGGTTCCAACAGCAATGTAAATTGTCTGCATTGCACGTGTGTAATATTGTCTATTCCTGACAAAGTCAGTGCTAGAGTTATGCATAAGCTTAAGCGTTTGCTGGAGAGGAACCTTCATTTTTTTTTCCCCTTAAATCAAGCAAAGGCAATAACCTTCAGTGGAAACTATATGTATGCAACAAGTTTCAAACGTCATGTTTGTCTGAAAAACTTGTTACATGAATCAGCAATGTTTTTTAAAAAACATTTTCCCCCTTTCCTTCTACACACTCTCTTCCATTATTATTTTTTAAATGCTGGAATAGATTTTGCTCTGTGTGTGTGTGTCTGTGTGTGAGAGAGATTTGTTTGGTTAAATCTCTCTCTCACTTTGGGTTTGGTTTGGGGGTTTTTGTTTTGTTTATTACATAAACAAATATCTCTTCAGATAAAGACCAGGCATAGAAAACATAATCACCAAACATGAATGTTTCAGAACATTGTCTTTCTAAAAAAGAGGTGATAGAAAAATGTGTTGCTGTCCTTACTAGAATGGACACAATCAGCACCTGCTTATACTTTAATATTAATGTTTCCTAAACTTTGCACCCTAGTCTTCTCTTGTGTGGAATTATTTTTGGGCTTTTAGCTCTTTGCTTCTGCTAAATAGGTCTTTTTGCCAAAGCATATTTTAATGAATTAGTCAAATGGATTAGTACAAATTAAAGGAAAATCTTTAAATCAGTCAGGATTAAAGCTTTAGAAAAGAGTTCCACCTCTGGTTTCACAATCTTTGTGGCAACAATATTGATTATCTAGAAAGCCATCTTGCTTATCTCCCCCCTCTCCCACACACACACACACACTTGGAAAAATGGGAAGAAGGGAGGAAGAAAAACAAAATAGTGGGACTTCCATTTTTTTTGTTGGTGTTCAGGTGCAAGTTTAAACAGGAATTATATGAATTATGAGGCAGGTTGCATTTATAGCTCTTTTTATATAATCTAAAAATAAACCCCAGATAACTGAGTTATAGTAGAACCGTAATTTTAAAACAGCCATGGAAATGCTAAGCAGTGAGAAATAGTAAACTGTGCATGAATGAAGTGTCCATGAGAACTCTGCTGCCAGTCTTCTCAGTATTCCCATTCAGCGGTGACTGGAGCTGGAATTGAAGTGATAGAGCGCTCCCTAGCAGTAATAAGACAGATTGTTAAATTATAGTACTGACGCACCCAAGTCAGTTGAGGGGCATTGTAAATTCTCTGTTCTAACCCAGTGCTGGTAACTCATTATAGAATAACTCAAATATTTAACTTCTAGAAATACTTGGAAATGGGGAGCGCATCTGCAGCTTCAATTACTTACACTTAATTAAGAAAAGGCAGTTATCCAGTAGGCTGCAATAACTGATACAGATCTTGATTCTGCAAAGTGAGCCACCAGTGCAGACCGTAGGCCCTCATGGAAACCCATGAAACGTTTCATAGGAATAAGGATTTGTACCACTGGCACCTCTTCCTGGAGTGGCGCCATGATTTGTATTGAGTGCTATCCTGTAGTTGGAAGGATTGGCTCTTTGGGAATAAGTCAAGTCCATTAAGGCTCAGGTACAGCTTTCATATTCTGATCTGTCTACAATAGTGCTAAATTATTCATTAACTCCAGTCCTTCCTCGTTGGCCAATTTCCTATCTCTAATTTACAGACATCTAGATATTAAACTGACCTAGCTAAAAAAATTTTTGCTTCTCAAAATCATGGAATTTGCCACCTTCAAAATAAAAAGGAGTATCCGACTTGAATTCAATTCTAACAATGCCCATCATCTTTTCAAATAGTGCATCTCCCTAGTGGGACTCCAAGGCATCCTGGAAAGGACAGTGGCAGTGAGAGGTCCTTCTTTTTCTTTTTAAGTAAATCTCTTTAAATTACACTAACACATTTTCCCAAATTCAGGAAAGGCAGGTCCTTCACTAACAGAGACACAATTCTGAGTAAAATTTTCAAAGGCATCGAATTCCCATTTTCAAAAGTGACTTAGGCTCCCAAGCACTTACGTACTTTTGAATAGTTTATTTTTTAAAAACAGCACAGCATCACTTAATATAACCTTTGCTTAAACTAAAGACTTTATAACCAAGGCTTCACAGACTTGTACATTACTGTAACTATATATCAGTGGGCAGTCTTGTCACAAACCATGAAGAAAAGAGTGAAAGATCCTCTGGATCAATAAAATGGAATTGCCTTCCATCTCCTTGCCTATTTTAGAAAAGAGTAAATTTCAATCCTATGTGAGGTCGCAACTGCTCTTTAGAAGACTTTTGAGACAGTGACACCATTTTCCCTTTGTTTTACATACTCATTGTCATTAGGCAATTTGGTGTGCAGGAACGTGTTTATCATTTAGCTGGAATGGGTTCTGTGTTCCACTGTATAAAAACAGTCATTGTGACCTTTCCCTTCCTTTTAACGTCTGTCTCTATGTTTAAGATCATATTTGCTCCATCAGGCAATATTTGTAAATTGAACATATATATGCAGTTCTATATCTTGTGGCTGTTTGTTTTGCAGGTTTTCCAGTGTTCTTACAAAATTAAAGATGAAATGGGGACCAGAGAACTTAGTTCCTTTATCTAATAAATTACTATATTTATAGCACTTTAATTTAATAGTACAGAATTATCTAGTAATCCTACAATCCAGCAAGAGGGTTCATCATGGTTACAATGACAAAGAATCAGTCAAGGCTATGTAATGGGTATAATTATGTTCTTATTTCAGTTTATGAAACATAATTTGAGAGATGCAATCACACTAAAATAAAACTGATGAGTGGGAAAATTGATAGTGTGTGTGGTGGCGGGAAGGAAGGACCATAATTAGATAGGAGGAGGGGAAAATGTTTTCCTGTCGCCATTTCTCATTGCCTGAGTGCTGTTGAATGGAGCTTACAGAATATATATTTATTCTGAAGTACGCTTCTGGGCAACTCCCCTCCACCCATAACGACACCAAAAACATGTAGGCCTCAATCCCACAAAAGCCTAAGCATATGCTTAACTTTAAGCATATGAGAAGTCCCTTGGCGTACTGTTGCAGTGAGTTTAATGGAACTACTCACATTAAGCATGTGTTTCAGTACTTTGTGTGACTGGGGCCTTTGCAGCGAGTAAATGTTCGTGCACGCTGGCCCGTTTCCCATGGTGGCCCGTTTTGTAAACGCAGTATTGTTGCAATTGTCCCATGGCCCACTAATTTAATGAGGGGGGAAATTTTCAGATACAAGTTCAAGAACTCTTTCAGACCATGTTATGTCATGTTTAGCTCGTTATCATTGTATTTGAACTAGAGTTCTTAGAGGGGTTTTTTAAATTATTTCCTGGCATTAAGGGATGAGCTGTGGAACTCTTTTCCGCATATGAGTGCAGTTGACTGAAGTGGTGAGATCCTCCAGTAACTCCCTCACTCTGTGAGCAGAGCAAAGAGAAATGAAACCATGACAGTTTTCAAAAATTTCCTGTGATGCCCACTGGACAGATATGTAGCAGAGTTCTAGTAGGAATTGGAAGAAAATACATTCTGCCTGGCAGTATTTAATTCCTAGGATAGATAGCCCAGTCTTCTCAAACCTTCATGTTCCCTCACTATTTCCGAATTATTGCCTCCAGAAGACATGCTGGAAAAAGTAAACAGTGCTACTGAGTGATGCCCAATATTACTGTTTAAGAGAGGGATTCATTAGGCAAGTTACCGAAGAGCCCAGAACCCTTTCATAAGTACACCTCTACCTCGATATAACGCTATCCTTGGGAGCCAAAAAATCTTACCGCGTTATAGGTGAAACCGCGTTATATTGAACTTGCTTTGATCCATCGGAGTGCGCAGCCCCCCCCCCACCCCCGAGCACTGCTTTACCATGTTATATCCAAATTTGTGTTATATCGAGGTAGTGGTGTATATGCAATTCCCTGAAGTGGCTGAAGCATCTCTAGGCTGTGATTGGCTTACCTTTAATAAACCTGGAACTACCTGTGTCATAATCACACCATGTTGCTTTTTCCCCCTTCTCTTTTTTTTCTCATTGCACATCAAGGTGTAGACTGGGAGTTTCATGAAGAATTTCAGAGAATTCCTCACCCCCTTTTCTCTACAGCTTTCCAGTAGGTTCTGATGTGAAATGATAGAATCATAGAGTTAGAAGAGACCACAAGGATCATCTAGCCTAACCCTGCCAAGATGCAGGCTCTGTTGTGTCTAAACCATCCAAGACAAATGGCTATGCAGCCTCCTTTTGAAAACCTCCAGTAAAGGAGCTTCCAACCTCCCTAGGCAGTCTGTTCCATTGTCCCTCGATAAAGAGACATTGATGCTTCCAGAGTTCTAAGCAGCAGAGAAGTGACTTTGTCTCAATGCACAGACACTACCGGCTTAACATGCTGATTTATTTTGCTGGCATCTGGCTATGGGAAGTCATGCCACTGAACATCAAAGTTTAGATATGTTTTCATCAGACTGTGCATATTGAAATGGGGGCTAGAGGATATGTGTTTAAAATAACCCCGTAGAAATGGAGAGAACTCATTTTTAGAAATCTGGGATGAGGGAGAGATTGTTGCTTTAAAAAGGAGTAGGCCTTGGGGAAATAATGGAAGAAGTGTATTTAATGAACAGAACAAAGTTTTAAACAGTAAGAGAGAACCAAAAAAAAAAAAAAAAAAAAGGAAGCAACCAGCCACTGCTGAAATCTGGAAGCTTAGTGATAAACATTTTACATTTGTAACCCCATCTCTGGGTTCTAATAATTAAGTATCGTAATAGACCTTAAGTACCTTATAGACTAACACATCTGTTAGTCTATAAGGTGCCACAGGATTCTTTGCTGCTTTTAAGTATCGTAAGTGATCACTTCAGAGCATTCTGACTGTAGATGAGGAAGTGAGATGAGATGTGGTGGATGTATGCCATAAAGAGTTACAACATCGCTTTCAAATGCTGCTTTCCTCACTGAAAACTACAAATACTGTTCTCCAATATGCTTCTTTATCTTCTCTGTTTCTTGCTACTAGTAAGGCACTGCCTCTAGCTGAGGTAAGAAATGCACTTTCTGCTGCAGCTATCTTTGGTACCTCTGCATTAATTGGTTGCAAGGGAGTGCTTCAGAATAATTCTGTCTGAGTTCCCTATTTATATAACAGCCTTGAACACTGCATGTATCTTGTGTATCAGCTGTCAAGTGATTGTCTGGAGGCTTCTCGAGTTCTGGTGGCCTTCTACGTTATGTGCAACGTGGTGCCTACCACTAGGCAAGAGTCTTAGGCCTGGTCTACACTAGGACTTTAATTCGAATTTATCAGCGCCGGCAGGTGGAGTAGCTTGGTGTGGATGCTAATCGAACTTAGCAGCTCGGGAGCTATCCCACAGTGCACCACTCTGTTGACGCTCTGGACAGCAGTCCGAGCTTGGATTCTCTGGCCAGCCACACAGGAAATGAAATTTGAATTCATTTTCCTGTCTGGGCGGTTTGAATCTGACGTTCTGGTTGCACATCCGATGCAGAGCTCTCCAGCAGAGGAGTCCGGGCAATCCCAGCATAGAAAGAGGTCCCCAGCATGGAGTGACCGGGAAGTCCAGGATCTGATCGCTGTGTGGGGCGAGGAGTCTGTGCAACAAGCCTCGAGAAGGTTTCTAAAGCCATGAAAGACAAAGGATACAGCCGGGATGCGATACAGTGCCGGTGAAAGTGAAGGACCTAAGACAAGGGTATCAAAAGTCAGAGCGCCCAGACATGCCGCTTCTACGAGGCACTGCATGCCATTCTAGGTGGCTCTGCCACCAGTGACGGACCGTGGACTGAATAGTGGAAGATGAGGAAGGGTCTTTAGAGGCTGACAGCCAGGATCTCTTCATCACCCTCACAGAGATGCAGGATCAATAAACATTTATTTTTATAACATTGTTATAGAAAAATAGAAACAGTATTTACAAAATTCTAAATATTAAACTATAATATATATTAAATTATATGAAGAGAAGGTCCACACAAATGGACTTTAAAAATTCTAAATATTTACAATTTAAAACATTCTAAATATTAAACTATAATATATATTAAACTATATAAAGAGAAGGTCCACACAAATGGGGATAGAAAAATAGTCCTCTAGCGACATTTCTACGAAGGTGTCATTCAGTTCCTCAGACTCTTCCACGCCAGGACATCCGAATATAGAGTGGAACCATCGCCTCTACTAGCATTGCTGCATATGGTCCTGGTCGTGATCTCGGTCTGCAAATACTGCATCTAAGTAGGGCAATTAGTGTAGTGTTACTATTGTTAATGGTTTACAATTAGGTTGCATAACAATGACCCTCGCTAACAGCCCACGTGCGAGGCCACAGAGAACAAGCATGCATTGATCGGGCTGCAAAAGGATTATCCTTTCTGCTTTGCACATTGCCTTTAGCAGGAGATCACAGCTAACCAGTAACTGATAAGCAGTATGTACTGTAAGGCTTACCAGGACTTTGTGCAAGAGGGATGCAGCTATCTTTCCAGTGCAATGGCGATTCGAAATCTCGGACTAGTTCTGAGATCTCCTGAGACTTGGTTCCCTCTTTGGTCTTGTTCACTGAAACTGACTAGACTGTGTTTACTGTTGGCAAACATGTATGTGTTCAAGGAAATCACCTACTTTTTCACATCACACAGCACATGTTCCAGGAACTGATGGCCAGCTCCAGAGCGGAGGCGGCAGAGCAGAGACAGTCGAGGAGAGCCTGTGTCAGCAGCATCGCACACACCTGGACGGAAGGAGGATAGGTGGCGGCAGGAAGACCAGCAGGCGACTCAAACGCTGCTTGGTCTAATGAGCTCCGCGCCTTGTAGATGTTCTTCAAGACCGCAGTCAGGAGGAGAGAGCCCCTGCAGTGCATCTGCAAAAGTCCTGTCCCCTCACCCAAAGTGACAAGACGGAGAGACAACTGTCGAATTTGTACAAGCTCTTTCTTTACAGCATCAACCAGTCCCAACTCCAAGTTCAAACCCCACTGTGTATTACATTATTAAAAGCGGTTTGGTGTTACTGACTGTTTCTTCTGGTGTCAGAAGACTTTCTGTTGTTCTGTGGGGAATTGTAATGTCACTGCATAGCCCACAGTGCCATGCTACAGACTTGGCTGCAGGGTCAACTGCAGGGCACACACAGACTGCAGTCACTAGGCACCAGGGACAGTCTGTGTGGTGTATGCTGCCCAGGTCTTTCCTTGATGTGTATGCTTGTGCAGGGTCCTGGTGCCTGACATCCCGAATGTAAAGGCAGGCTTCCCTTCACATGCATTTGGACCGTAGTCACGATCCTCCCAAATAGACCTCATCCAGGGGCAGATACTCACCCTTCCCCACACCCTCACCCTTCCAACGCCCAAACCCACAGCCGCCTTCCTGCAAACCCACCCATCAGTGCACACCTTAACCAGCACAGAATGCTTCCATGTTTCAACGAATAAACAGAAATGCAAAGTCAACGAAAGATTTATTATTAATTACTAAAACATGTCCTTAGTTTTAAAACGTCCTTGGGAAGTGGGGAAAACTTGGTTTATGATCAGGCTCTCTTAAAATCAAGTGGACAGTCACAGGTTACCCTGCTCTCAAAGCCTCCTGATGCATCGCTGGGATATTCTCTCAGCACGGGTGTCTGGCTGATCGTAAACAGCAGCCAGGCGCTCAACCTCCCTCACAGAGATTGTGGGGATATTCTTTTCGCTGATGTCTGCAGTAAGGTCCGCCATCTCGCACACTCCACCACCATTCTGCACTTGCTCAGCCGGTAGTTGAAGAGTTCAGTGTCCAAGGCGCCTGTATAGGGCTTCATGAGCCAGGGCATTAGCCGAGGATCACTGTAGGCATCTGCACATCCCCAACCGTTATTTTGTGGTCCGGGAAGAAAGTGCCTGCCTGGAGGCGTCTAAACAGACCAGAGTTCCTGAACACACGCGTGTCATGAACCTTGCCCGCCCACCCGCGTTGATGTTGGTCCTATGGTCCACCACAGCTTGCAGCACCATTGAAAAGTAGCCCTTTCGGTTAATGTACTGCTGGCCTGGTGGGCTGGTGCCAGGATAGGGATGTGAGTCCCATCTATAGCCCCACCGCATTTGGGAATCCCATATGGCCTGGACATTTCCGACAGTCACTACCTTTGAGAGAGTTGCTCAAACGATTGCGGGGCTACTTGAATGACAGCAATCCCCACGGTAGATTTTTGCCCACGCAAGTGGTGTTCTGACCTTTGAGAGCAGTTGCTCAGCGATTGCGTGGGGCTACTTGAACAGCAATCCCCCCCGTAGATTTGCCCCCGCAAAGTGGTTTGGTACTGGTAGCTGTCTGGCGTAGGGCTATGGCCACTCGCTTTGCACAGTCAGGGCTGCTCGCATCCTTGTGTCCTGGCGCTTCAGGGCGGGGACAGCAAGTCACACAGTTCAAGGAAAGTGCCCATCCTGAAGTTTCGCAGCCACTCTGTGTCATCCCAGACCTGCAGCACTATGCGGTCCCACCAGTCTGTGCTTGTTTCACCATGAACTTGACCCATTGCCACCATGATCTCCACTGCCCGGCGTACCCTGCTTGAGAGGTCTTTCTCAGCATCTGACTGTGGAAGAGGTGAGTTGACAATGGCCATAAGTGCAGCGATGATGGCTCCATGCTCGCAGTGCTGTGGCGCGCACGCTGTAACCGACCAGAGAAGGCGCGCGACAGATTCCCGCCGCCGCTTTCAAGGAAGACAGGGATTTCCCCAGCATGCATTAAATGGGCAGCGGAACTGTGGGATAGGTTCCCACATTTGTGTATTTAGTATGGATACACAAATTCCACAAATTAAATAGTCCTGTAGTGTAGACAAGCCCTTAAAGAGGCTATTTTAAACTCTTAAGGCCTGTGAAGACTGGCTGGAGGTAACTTTGTTCATATTACTTAACATGCTTTCATTTTCAGCTACATTTATCAATTGGATCACATGGCTAGTATGAGTGAGTTGATTAGATGTATGATACAGTTATTACCACTTGCAATTTTGTATGTCACTAGTGTCATGGCTCCTCCCCCTCTCCCCATTTACAGATTTATTAGTGCAGACTATATATGTAATATGTTTCATAGAAATATCCTCTGGATATCTCCTTGGATAAAAATTAATGCCAGCATGATACATTCACATGACAATTATCCTTGTCACACCATACATTGAATACTCAGTTTCTGGAGTGGGCAGGAAGGAGGTAATTTTTAAAATATTTTTAGAATGCACATTGACTTACTTTTGAATTTATATAAAATCTTGCTAATATGAAGGACTGAATTAATCAACCCAAGGGTTAAGGAAACAGTAGACATGCTTGTTTGGCTCCACGAGACTCTGAACGAGCTTGGCATTGAGGCAAATTTTTCTTTGATATTTTCCTTATGACTTATTCTAGCGGAATGTTCCTTAGGTTCTAATTCTCCTGATTCATTTTGGATTAGAATAGGCACTGTCTTTTGTCATGGGTGATTAACTACAAGCATTATCTATCAGCTACCAAATGGGCTTTAAATGATTTCTGCTTTTTGAAGATAAGTAGGTTATTTACAAACTAACTTTCCTCATTAAAATAGTGTGCCTAGGTACTATGAAAGCCTGACCCAGAACTGAAGGAAGGGTTTAGGCAAGGGGAATTAATAATACATTTATATTGCAGTAGCACTCAGGAGCCCCGGTCATGGACCAGGAGCCCCGTGTTCTAGATGCTGTACAAACACCTAACTAAAGAAGTTTAAACACAATTAGTTTAAACACATTTTCCAGCAAATAGACTAGGTAGATATGAAAGCACTTTAATTGGATTAACACTGACTTTCAGGGCAAAATCAATTTGTTTTTTGTTTTTTGTGTTGTTTCATCTCCAGTATAACATTTATCCAACAAAATAATTTGAGAAGTTTGTTTGCGAGCTAAATGTATTATTTTAAAATAATACCACACAGAAAACTGCTGACTTAATGTTCAAAGGTTAGTGCACTAGGAGTGCTGCAATGACTTCCATTGGTGGCTGTTTTTGTTTTGTTTTTTGTCTTCCCTGTTCCTCCATTCATAAAGTGGACTTTTGTGACAAAACTTGCATCTTATTCTGTCTCCACATTTAAATGCTCACAATAGCACTCTTTACCCTAATTAACTCTGAGCCAGCTGCAAGTCTTCATTTTTCAAAACAATAACAAAATTTCTTAATGACAGGGCTGCCCGGGGGGAGGGGGGGGCAAGTGGGGCAATTTGCCCCGGAGCCCATAGGGGCCCCAATGAGAGTTTTCAGTGAGTCTTCAGAAGCAGGTCCTTCAGTGCTGCCGAACACACCCAGATTGAGTGAAGGTCCCGCTACCGAAGACCCCAGGCCCCCTGAATCCTCTGGGCGGCCCTGCTTAATGATGTTGATTTCATACTACCGTTTTCCAGCTTTTTCTAACTTTCATCTCTTCTCCCTTTCTTCTGCCATGAGCTATAAGGACATTGAGACTCTGCAGTGAGTTTGTAGCATTGAGAGATACAAGAAATAAAACCAAACGTTAAATTGTCGTCCTGAATTAGTGAAACCTTCAGCAATTGCACTAGAATCTCCAAGTTGGTGTCTTTTTAAGCGAAGTGGAAGTCTATCAACTGTATCTGCTGACATATTTTTACCAATTGTTTTAGTTTTAATATAGGAAAAATTAGACGGGTTATTTTTAAATTATAATTATTTCATAACCTCTCTATGAGCAGACAGAAGAAAGTCCCCTCTGAAATGGGACAAACTCTTAATGCACGTCAGCAGGGTCCACACAGTTATTCCATGGTAGGCTAATGTCATAGATTTTAAGGCCAGAAGGGACCATCATGATCCTCTAGTCTGACCTCCTGCACATCACATCACAGGTCATAGAACCTCACCCCCCTGCTTCTGTAATAAACCGATAATCTCTGAGTTACTAGAGTCCTCAAATCTTGATTTAAGGTCTTCTAGTTACAGTGAATCCACCATTTTATTCTAGTTCAAACCAGCAAGTGACCCATTCCCCTACTGCAGAGGAAGCCGTGCCCCCCCCCAAAAAACCCAAGGTCTCTGTCCACCCAAAGCTTGCACCGCTCCCCTTCCCAGCTTGCTGTGAAATAACTGTTTGTATAGACAATTCCTTAGTGTAACTGAAGGATTGATTGATTGACAGTTTAGTAAGACAATTTGGCTCTTTAATATTTTTGTGGCGGTAAGTTTCATAGGCGGTGGTCTAAAACAAAACATCACAGAAAAGCCCCGTCATTGTTGTTGGGCATGTTTGATTTCTCTCTCCCTCACGCTTTCATAGCGGCTGCCAAGTCTTGGAGGAAGAGCACAACCCAACCCCCTGCCCCAGGCCAGAGCCCCCTCCTGCACTCTGAGCCCCTCATTTCTGGCCCCACCCTGGAGCCCGCACCTCCCCTCACCCCTTCCTGCATCCCGACCCCCTGCTCCAGGCCAGTGAAAGTGAGTGAGGGTGTGGGAGAGCAAGCGATGGCAGGATGGATGGAATGAGAAGGGGCATGGCACAAAACCGAACCACTCTGCCATCAGAAAGTTGGCAACCCTACTCCAAACCAAATAATGAGTATGATCCTGATTATCTTATCCCTTTTCTTATTGAATTAAAAAACATCATCTGAAGCTGCCCCAGAATTCAGCACGGCTGTGCTTAGTAATATGCTTTAGAAATCCGGGAGCACTTGCCACAGAATTTAGGTCTTATGTGCCTCAAGATGTCCTGACAGTGATGGTTCAATAGACTCTCAGTGCACTTTGTAAATTAGAGCCTGCTTGTGGTCATGAACTGTTAAACTCTGCCATTTTGCAAGCATGTCAGCCAACTAACAGAGAAGTTAGAGTGGTGATTTCAAACCACAAGAGTGGGAAACTTTAAGTGGGCAGCGGTCACCCTGTAAACAGTGTTACAAAAGCATTTCCTGCATTGGACTTCGGAGTGAGTAGAAGGGTGCATGAATGATTAACTTTTTCTAAATCAGCTTCAAGTTCCTTTTATGGAAAAAATATTTTTTAAGCATCTGCTTGTAAAGAGAGACTCATCTTTGTAAGATGGCTATTTAAAAGATTTATGAAGGAGCTGGAAACTGATCAAGAGAGACATGTTTTGTGTGAACTCAGTCAACTATTTAAAACCAAGGTAAAGTGAGCTTTATAGATATTAAAAGCACTAACCTTGATGAAAAGGCAAAGGGGGGAAATGTCACCCAAAATAAGAGCAGGAGAACCTAATTTCTTCAAAATGCAACATCCCTAATCAAAACTGTTTAAATCAGTAATAACTGGTATAGACCAGGCCCAATTTGTCATGTAGTTCACCACACGGCTGTTCTGTATGACATATTATTTCTTATACCTCACTCATTATCGTAGAATCTGATGGTAGCAATGTTCAGTCACTATTAATCTGGCTCATATATGAAGTAGTCACATAAAAGGGAAAATTTTCCTCTCCCCTTCCCTCCCCCCAGCAACTATTATCAGATGCCTGGGCCATCCAGTCTTGGGAGGAGGGGGGGTTTGTTTTAATTTGACTTTAAAGAATGGTAGGGCTATTTTTGCTGTGACTTTTTTTTAAGCGAAGTATCTCATTTAAATATAAGGTGAATTAGGTAAGAAAAATACCGTGTTTTAGATGGAAAGGGGGATATTTTGGTAGAAACTTTATAGTAAGTCTTTCTTACAGAGAAAATACATTATTGATCTTTGAAAAGATCCTCTGATAAGAACATCTAAATTCCAGTTTAGAGCAGCACAGAGAGGTGTTGTCTGAAGATCTGGGGAAGACCACACTGTATTAGGTTATATTTGGACACTTATTTTAAAGAACTAGCTTTTTCAAAAAGGAAGCTTGAATTCCTTAAAAGTGTGTGCCTTAGGCCTCTCCATTTCTTCTGGTTGCTCTAATCCATCTTGTCTCTGAATGAATGTATTTTTCAAGCCTTTAAAACAAAACCAAAAAAACCCTGCTCAGTGCACAAGAAGGCTAAAACACTACTGTAAGCTGGCACAACTATTTATTTAAGGCAGTGATTTATTTAAGGCAGTGGAGTCACGTGCATTTACATCAGTAATAAAATCGTCCTCCATGGTGTAGAAACTTCCTTACTTTTCTAAGCCCTTCCTCCTACCATGGAAATTCTTAGGCTGCTTTGTCTATGAGCAATCAAGTCTGAAGTGATATACAACTTGCACAATACTCTTCTTTTTTTTTTTTCTTTCATATTTTTCAAAACCTGGTTGTTTTTTGTTGTCTCCTTTGTTGGGTGAAAAACTGTTGCCATGGCAACTGTTGCCAACACTGCAAATCCGTCCTTCAGGGTTTCCATCAAGTTTTTTTGCGCACACTGCAACCACCACTGTTATTAGACGAGCTATTAATTAATCTTCCTGCCACTCACTTAGTCACAGAAGTGACGTAGTTACCAATTTCTAACTCCAGGTACAGTTAGTCATGCCCACCTGTAGGTAGCTAAATTTGCACAATTCTTGGCTAAAAATTAAAGAAACTTCTGGAATTGCAAATGTGCACTGTATCTAAATTCTCAAGGAATGGGATTATTTAATCTTTAAAGAGACGCTTGATGCTGCATTTAAACTGTGTTCTTTACCAGCAGTCAGATGGTGGTATGACTTTAAAACAAGTAGTTAGAACCCACCATTTTGTTTCTCTCTGACATTTGAAAATTATCCTAAAGCAGTTGTTAAGTTAATTTCTAATAACATATAGCAGTGCAGTCCAACTACATTACCACAGGCTGTCTTATGAATTCTTGACTCATGTAACCAAATAACATGGACTATATCTGATGCTCATGTGTTTTTGGTTTGTTTCTCTTAGGAATCAACCTGGGGCCCCGAGGATGCCATTGGAATGCATATGGGTAAACAATGACTCTTGCCTTTCTCTCCCATGTCTTCCAATACACTTGCTTAATTCCCTTCGGATGGTGTTCTAACTGAATGGACACAAAACAATCCGTCTCTGGGATCATGAGTGAAGAAAAGAGCTTGGGTGTGTCCCAGAAAGTGTTGTCACCTTCAAGAAGTACCAGCAGCTGCTCCTCTAAGCAGGGAAGTCGACAGGTAGAGTAAACGTCACTAGCTCCTGTTTGTTTAGGGTGGGGAGGGGGACTTCAAAGTATTAGGAGAAATGGTCAGTTCTAGTGACCTTGATGAACAAAATTGTGTTTAAGGGTCTGTTGTGCACTTGTTTCTTTTTTCCATTTTCCTCTTTTTTGCCAGTGGCAGCATCTTGTCTTCAGTGAAGTGAAATAAACGCTCTCTCTCTAGATGCAGTGTGCCTACAGCGGGGTGGGCAAACTTTTTGGCCTGAGGGCCCCATCTGGATATGGAAATTGTATGGTGGACCATGAATGCTCATGAAACTGGGGCTTGGGGTGTGAGAGAAGGTGAGGGCTCTGGCTAGGGTTGCAGGCTCTGGGATGCAGGAGGGTGGAACCAAGGGATTTTGGGGGGAGAATTGGGAATGGGGCAAGGGGTTGGAGTGCAGGCTTCATGCAGCACTTAGCTCAAGCAGCTCCGGGAAGCAGCGGCACATCCCCCCCTCTGGCTCTTACATGGGGGCAGAGCCAGGCAGCTCTGCGCGTTGCCCCGTCCGCAGGCGCCGCCCCTGCAGCTCCCATTTGCTGGCCAATGGGGGCTGCAGGGGCAGCACTTGGGGCGTGGGTAGCGTCCAGAGCCCCCTGGCTGCCTCTATGCGTAGGAGCCGGAGGGGGGACATGCCACTGCTTCCGGGAGCCACACAAAGCAAGCCCCCGACCTCGCTCCCCAGCAGGAGCTCAAAGGCTGGATTAAAATGTCTGAAGGGCCAGATGCAGCCCCCAGGCCATAGTTTGCCCACTCCTGGCCTATAGTCTGCTGCTGAATGCTTGGCTTCTGTGGTTTGGTGCTTAGAACCCCTAAATCTCCCATAGAGAGAGTCACCCCAGTGGTAGCATATTGTGTAGCTGCGAGGGAGTTGGTGCTGTGTACTCTTACTCCTGTGTCTACTGACTCAGTCTGGGTAGCCTGCACACAGGGATTTGGGGAAGGGAGTGTTTCTTATATGGGCATATAGTCGAAGCTAGCGCTGAGTGTGGAAAGATTACAAGTCTAGCACATGGAGCATACCTTCACCCTACAAACCTTTGTCTGGGTTGTCTTAGCCATCTAGCCTTCACCCAAGCCATGTTGTCTGTTAGACACTGGCCAAATTGCTCAACTGCACCAATCAGGTCAAGTGAGATGGAGGTTTAAAGCTGGCCACTTGCATCCAGAAGGCACCACAATTCATGTTTCCTCCTCATAATGATATGAGACCTAGTGATAGCTCAGTGGTTTGAGCATTGGCCTGCTAAACCCAGGGTTGTGAGTTCAGTCCTTGAGGGGGCCATTTAGGGAGCTGGGGCAAAAATCTGTCTGGGGATTGGTCCTGCTTTGAGCCGGGGGTTGGACTAGATGACCTCCTGAGGTCCCTTCCAACCCTGAGATTCTATGATATACCATCTTCCTGATTTGATTAATACTTAGACCTTTTCTCTTCCAAAGAGTCTGATAAGTGTAGTCAATCATCACAACACTCTAAGTGAATGTTATCCCAATTTCACATATGGGGAAACTGGAGCATGAGAGTTGAGTGACTTGCCCAAAACCTCAGAGAAAGTTAATGTCAGAGTCAAACAGATTTTTTTTTTCTATAATTGGTAGAACATGTGACCATTAAAGCATGCTGTCAACCTGAGGTGTGGAAGATGAATGCTGAAAGCTGGGGCCAATACTGTGTTATATAGTTGAAATGCAGAATGTTAACATGCTCTTCAGGAATACATTTCTAAGAAATTATTAAGTGTGGATGGCAGTGAAATCTTTTCTGAAGGATTTTTTTTAAATATGGATTTGTAATTATTTATTGGTAGATATTTTTAATATAATTTCTCTCCCTTTTGGGGGGGGCGGCAAATATAATTTTTGTAGAGTTGACACTTAGAGTGAAAGCTCTACTCAACTGCCAGATACAAGCAGGAGATCAGGAGGCCTTCTCCCAGTACAGACTATTCCTGTCAAAAATGCGGTACTTTGAATTGAATTGGTGGATTTTTCAGCATCAATTGTCTGAGTTCCCAGAAGTGAGCTTGTTTGACTCCTACGTTCCTGGTGCGCATTGTTTAACTCCACAATGATGTTGGTGTGCCATAAATGACTGATTCTATATTAGACTGTACAAATCAAGATCTGTGTTGTGGAATATTTTAAATATTTTTTTGATTATACACAAACATTGTCTTTCCCATTTGGATATTTTCCTGTTAACCAATAAGTGTGAAATATAAGAAATATAAAATTGGGGCTGACAACTGCTTTGACTAAGAAAGATGGCTTGATCACCCCTCTGATACTTGATCACATCTAACTCTTAAGTTAATATGTTAAGTATGACCATCAAGTGTTCATGAAATTCATAAAATAATGCAATGTTATGGAAAATATTTCTTTTCTTTCTGTTGCTTATGAAAAAGACAGACACTTTGGACCAAACAGTGCAGTATTCTGCACATTGTAGAGCAACTGAGAAGCGGGAGGTATGCTGCTAGATGACTTACTATTCATGTTTAAATAGAATTGTGTTCTGTTTTCTAACTGTTTCGGTGCTAGTGAAGAGAAAGTAATCCCTATATAGCTCAATTTAAATGGGTTTGGAGGTTGATTCTTGCAGAGAGAGGGGGAGAGCCCAGAAAAGAAAAGGAGTTATGAGTCTTCACAAAATGTGCTCATTCACCCTTTAACGTGATGCTGATAATAGCCACGCTGAACATTATTTGGTGGGGTTTTTGGTAACTTGTCGGGGAGTAGAAACGTATGAGGCTGGATTATTTGGGGAGTTTCCCCATGAATGGTACTGTCAATTGGATTTGACAGAATACACATCACATTGCTAACTAATTGCCCTCATCTCCCCAAACCCTTCTAACTGGTGAATAATTGCTGCATTCCCATCTCTGCCACTGTCCAGACATCAGTTAGACATTCCCCTCCTCCCCCATCTCCAGAGAGAACATCAATCCTTAAATGAAAGAGACTGGTTATTTTTACTAGGCATTTAGGTTTCTTCCCCATCACTGATGCAATTTTGCTTAAATTACAGCATTTAGATTGGTTGTTTTTTGTAAAACAATTTTTTTTTACCAAGGTAGTTTCATAAAACTATAGGAACTAAAACCACACTAGCTGAAAGAAAAGATCCAGCAGAGCCCCAGAGGGACAAATAGAGTACACTCCACTGTTTTTATTAGAAGGAGCCCCAAAACTATAGCTTACAATTTCAGCTCCTCTGTGGGGAGGTGAAGAACATTGTTTCTAATCATCTGGTATTCTCCTCTTCTTCCATTCCAGTGAGGAATTTATTCCCCCTCCTCCCTGTACACCTATGTGCTCCTTCCTGATCCGCTTCAGTCAGAACTGTTATCTTTATTGTCTGCTATATCAAGACAGTTTTGGCCGGCCACCTCTTTCCCCTTTGCCTCAGAGTCTCTGCAGCTGATCTCACAGGACAGGACATTCCATTAATCAGATTAAGTGGAAAGAAATTGTTACAAAGCACAGGGGAGAAAGGGATCTTGGTAGATATTTTGTGGAGTAGTGGGGTATGTGCTACCAGTTTCTCAAACTCAGGCAAGCAGGGAGTGCTACGGCCAGTGCACTCGGGCCCCAGAGAAAGGGAAATTGTGTGGGAGTCTGGGTATTGTGCCACTGGTGGAATACGGGCACCTCCTGGGATCAGAGTATTCTAGTCTGATGTGGTGTGACTGCTCCTTTCCACAGAGCAGCATATGGCACTGGCGACACTTATGTAAAGATCCCCGTGATGCAGGCCAGAGACTGTTATGGCTTGAGAGATTGGTTCAAGTGGGGTTGTGGAACTTTCGTTCTAGGACACCCTTCCTTCCCTCGCTAATCCTAGTGCCCTGTTTCTGGCAGCCTGAATACATTTGCAGCATTACCCTGAAAACACTGACGATTAATCCCTTCCCAGGAAATGGGACTGACCTTCACCTTTAAGGCTCAGTAGTTGGTGTGAAGTGATTTCCATTTCCACACCTTCCCCCAGTAACGCAATATAACATGTGCCACTAGGCCATAATTTTAAATATTTGTGAGGGAGGAAAAAACATTATCTTTTTAAAGTTTAAAATTGACACGTTCAAAATAAATAGTGTGGATGGGAAAGCAATAAATAAACCTGTGAAATAAGCAGATACAGTAAGGAAAGGCACAGAGAGCTATATTTAAAAAAAAAATCTTGTACTAAAAAGAAAATTCAGTAACTTGCCAGATTTATGAACCATAACATGCATCAGCAGCAACTAAAGCAAAACCTTTTCCACCACGAAGCTGCTTTCTATTTTTGGCACTTTAAAACATGCAATACATCTGACTGCATTTTATACTAGAAGGAAGTCTGGCACTGTCATCAGCTATATTCAAGCATCTATCTGAGAGCCATTCAAACTCATTACTTCATTCTTTTTCCCAGAAACAAAAATCTAGCCTTGAGGAGTTTCTGGCACGCTGTGCTGTAGAAAATCAGGGGGCTTTTATTTGATTAGTTAATTTAATGCCAGGTTAACAGTCCTTGAGACCAAAGTCCTTGATGCCTGTTCCATGGCTGACCCAGACCGCAGCAGTGCAGATTTCCAGTGCTGGCCTGCCTCAGTCCTTGGCCTTAGTTGTCACTGCTATCAGAGGTAATGGTTTTGCTCATTCTGTGTTGATGCTGATCCACAAAGAAGTCAATTTTTGTTCTAACTGTAGTCGCTTTCTGCAGCAGCATTTCGCTTTTGCACCCCGCCAGGCTGGACACAGACTGTGCTGCTGCTATTGACTTTTTTAATGTAATTGAGCTTCTCCAAACTTAACCTTAGTTTTGAGTCCCCAGCAGGGGTAAGAATCAGCAAGAGAACATGCTATAAATGCTGCCTGCAACTATGAAGAAATCTTGCTCTCCCCCTCTATTATTTCAGACAGATTAGAACAGACAGGCAGAAGCCAGACTGATTTATTTGCCTTTGTCTTAAGATCATTGGCTGAGCAGATCTGTCTAGCTCAGGGTTTCTCAAACAGGGGTCACCACTTGTGCAGGGAAAGCCCCTGGCAGGCCAGGCTGGTTTGTTTACCTGCCCCGTCCAGAGGTCTGGCTGATTGCGGTGTCCACTGGCCGTGGATCGCTTCCAGCAGCTCCCATTGGCCCGGATCAGCAATCCACGGAGAGTGGGAGCCCTGATCAGCCAGACCTGTGGACGGGGCAGGTAAACAAACTAGCCTGGCCTGCCAGGGGCTTTCCCTATACAAGCGGCGACCCTTGTTTGCAAAACCCTGGGCTAGCAGCATACAACCACAGATCCTTTTTCTTTTTTTTTCTTGAGATGAGACAAGTTGTGGATAAATTGCAGACCACATCAGGTCCATTCTGTTCAGCATGGTGTGCTCTTTAAGGGGCATAAGATTCAGATCAAGGGAAAATTGCATCTTCCAACCGAAAGGAGAGACAAAGGAAATCAAGGGTTCATCTGGCAGTTATTTGATTCCTGGACCTTCTACATGTCTGAGATCTCACACAGTTGCTCAGGTGTTGATTATTACTGCAGAACAAGAACCTGCTAGTGCCTATGTGGTCACCCGCCTCTCACCCTAACCATTTGGGGACTATAGAAGCTGCCTTTTCCTATTGCCACATATCTCTAGGGTGACCATATTTCCCTATGATGAATACAGGACACCTGTAAAATCACTTCTGTTCAAGCGAGTTCAATGGCAATCATACAAACATTCAAATTAACGTTAAGTTGATTGATCCCCTGTTAAAAAGAAATACTGTGTAGTTGGCTTTTTTTATTTACCTTCTTATCTTTAAGGCTTTAGGGTTCACATGGGAAGGGATGACACCCCGCCACGTACGCGCGCGCCCCCCCCCACGTGCACACACTGGGAGGGGTGACACACACATACTCCCGCTGTGTGAGAGGGTGTATGGGAGTGACCGACCATCCCTGCCCAGCGCTTCTGCCTTCCATGCTTGGCTGGGGCCCCTGGGAAAAGAGCCACCTCTTCTGGTACCTGGCCCCATGTCTTCCTGAGGCAACACGTCGGGGCATGCAGGGTCACATGTCCCGCCCCCCCGCCAATTTCTGCCAGAGTTCCGCCAGGATGTGGCCAGCAGCAACTTTTCAGCACTGTGCGAAGGGACGGGAGCTGCTTCCAGCCACATGGGAGGAGAAGGGGGTGGGGGGAATAACCTGGCCTGTGGCTTTGCAGAGCTCATCTCTTCCCCGCCCCACCACTCTCGTGTGGCTGGAAGCAGCTTGTCCCTTCCTGCCTACACAGTGTCAAAAGGCAGCTAACATCTCCAGGTGGTTGCTGGCCACCAATGTAACCCAGCCGCCTCCTGTCTCCTGGCTATAGTGTGGGCAGGAAGGGGTTAACCCCTAAGGATGCATTGTGCACCAGGGTCCAGGGAGCCTGACTGCAGGGGCTTCAGCGAACCCAGCCAGAGAGGTGGCTCAGCAGGGGAGGGTGCCTAGGGGATGGAGCAGCCCCCGGCAGTGGGGGGGATGGCTGGGGGGTGAAGAGGGTGATAAGCCCCTGCCTTGGGAGCTGCTGTGGAGCCTGCAGGTTCGGGGTGTGAACAGGCTGGAAATCGCTCCCTGCCCCCCACCCCACCAGAGCTTAGCTGAGGGGTGGAGAGGCTTCTCTGTACCAGCACTATGCGGGGCTTTGGCACGTTCAGGGCTTGGCTCCTCCTGGTCAGTGCCCCAGGTCGGAAGGTCTTGGGCTTTCCCGGGGCACCGACCCAGCCAAAGGAAGTGGGGGAAGGAAGGAGTCTGCTGGCCAAGCTGTTTGTAAGCTGAGCGCTCCGACCAGGGACTGGTTCTCTGCACAGCGCTGGGAGCGAGACGTATCCTGCTGGGAGTGGGATATGGAGGAGCAGCAGGGCTGGAGGTAAAGCAGAGAGGGGGAGCACATAAAGGGCCGATGGGTGAGCAGCAGAGGCAGCACATAACCAGCTGCCGCCTGGCGCCGGCCCACACTCACCAGCCACTGCAGCACGCAGCCAGTGCCAGCCAGAAATGGGACGGGGGCAGGGCCCTGCTGGCCGAGAGCCAGCATGCAGTGGGGGCTGCACTGACAGACTGGCAGGGGGAGCAGCTGGCCCCATGTGCTGCATCTTCACCCCACCACCAGCCTTACACACCCACCCTCATTGTTGGCCACTGGACTCCCCTGCCACTCTGCCCTGGTGGGCGGGTGGCTGGCGAGCAGGGATCTGGCGAGCAGCAGGACCCACTAGTACTGATTAGGGGGAGGGAGGGAGACAGAAAATATGGGACAATTTGTTTTTAAGAAAAAGTCGGGACACCTGCAGAAGGGCTTGAATACGGGACTGTCCCTTTAAAAACCAGACATCCAGTTACCCTACATATCTCTGGAAGTTCAAACAAGAAGTCTTGTGACCTTAAAAGCATTTTTTTGCGTTTGCCAATCCAGATTCCTATTGGAGCTGATGCCAGCTCCAACTGTTCAGATTTGGAGAAGTATGAGATCTGAGGAGACCCCTCTCCTGATCTCAGCTTTTCAAACAATCACCCTCAGCCCAAAGAACATGCCAAGAAGTGTATGGTGTCCCTCAAGGCATTTACTTGAGCTATTGGAGGCGTAAACTTGTTTGCAAATTGATGCAGCTTGATGACCCTTCTTTCTATTGTTTCCTTATCACCTCTCATGCCCTCATCCAATATGACCCTCTCATCACCTGTGGACTCCACTTCTTTGTAACCTTCCCCCAATACAAGTGTCCTGATTCCCTTCCTAGCCCTTTGAATGTTCTCAGATGTTTTCCAACCTAGAAATTGGATAGTGTTTTGAGGAAAAGATCAGGCATGAGCTCTATTATGCTCTGATCCTTTTCAATATGTTCTTGTTGGTTGAGAGGAATGCAGATTTAACTATGAATAACTAATTTGAAATTATAAGGTTCAGCTTCTCTCCCAGCCATCCCAAGTCAAGGTGTTTGTGGTTTGCTAAAGAGCTTATGTGAACATGCTTGGTTTGTTTTCTTCTATGACCATTAGATCAGTAGAAAGTATTCTAAACCTCCTACACTTTGGAAATTATTTGCCTTCCAAAAGATCGAAGACCTATCTATCAGATCTATTCTCTGCTTTTGCTTAACAAAAATGCACGAGGACTGAACCCAGATGATGACTTCCCCACACTTGTCAAAAAAGCCCAAACAATCTGTAGTGCATTAAGAAGGCTCCATGTTCAGTAGTAATTCAGTTATTGGATTTATTCTTTATTATAGGCTGCTATCCAGTATGTTTGGGCTAAAGCAGTGGGCGACGGTTGCTATGTATAATGCTTGCTTGAGAATTTTTTTTCTCTGACGGGAGTAATCTTATTGATGGGAAAGCCAATAAAACTCTTAAGCAATTGGCTCATTCTAAGAATAAAAATCTGAAAATGTACTTGATATTTCTACAGTCTTTTAGCTACATTGGTAGGCTCTCCAGCCAAGGAAAACTTCAGTTAAATCCAGCAGCTTTTCTTTAGGGTTTTTTCTTGAGCACCAAATCTGAAAGCAACCCTTGTCAAGCCGAATTTGGTGGAAAATTCCTCCTTAACAGGGAAATTTATCCACACACTAAACCTTTTGCAACAGTTCATATGATTGTGACATTTTAATGTATTCCCGTTACTTAACTAATGTAAATTGAAAATCACTGATTTCCTGTTCAAAACAGCACTTGCTGTCGTCTGCTACACTTGCACTCTGTCGCGTGCAGTGTTTCAGTTAACGACACTACATAACTGAATGCTTTTTGCCCAGTTACATGGGTTTATGTCCAGCTACTGTACAAAACAGTGACCTAGTCAGATTACAATGATGAAGCTAGAATGAAATTAAATGATTGAACACTTTTGTAACGCATGTCCACTTCACTGATATATAATGGGGGCAGCTTGGAGCTGCTCCAGTGGTGCAGAGATGTTGTTTAGGTTTAGCACTAGTCACTAAACCTTGGGTGGTACAGTGTAATGCTGGACTTCCTTATACCCAGCTGCCAGAACTGCCTTTTCAGGCCAGACTAGCATCCAGATGGTACCAGGATTACATAGCACTGCTTTCTTCTGGGGTTGCAGCTGGGGCTCTTTAGCGACTTCTTCTCAAGTCGCTTTTGATTTCTAGCCTGAGAAACGTACTGAAAAATCCTGGATGAGGTCAGAACGTTTTTGGGCAGAATGATGTTGACATGAAAGAAACCTTGACTTTTTTCCAAACCAAGTGTAGCACCACTTCACTGGGCAAAAGAACCTTCAAGACTAAGTAGGGAAGACATAGTCTGTGTTACAGGACTCTGATAAAGCAGATGATCATCTCCAGCTTCATGGCCTTGTACAGCCTCTGCTAAGATTCCCAGGGGCTGCTTCCTAACATCCTGCCTCTTCAAAGATTTAAAATTGTTAGGATTATGTGAGAGTCAATAAACCATCTTTAGAGGTTGGAGCATTGCATCCAGTGTCACCATGGAGTCATTTTCATTATAGACTCAATCAGCTTTAGTGTAGAAAAGATGGTGGAACATACACTTTCTTTGGCTTTTAAGAGTATAGATTAATACACATTGGGATTTCCTCTGAGACCTACCTCTACACGCTGCAAAAAAAATCCCCCCAAAAATCCAACACCTTTATTATGCACTGCTTGCATCCGAAGAAGTGGGTATTCACCCACGAAAGCTCATGCTGCAAAACATCTGTAGTCTTATAAGGTGTGCCAGGATTCTTTTTTGCTACAGAACCAGACTAGACTAACACCCTCTGATACTTGACACCTTTATTTATGAAATTATAGCCTGCTTTAGTGTTTGCATATATCTCCAGCAGTAAATAGTCAACTAAGGCCCTGGTTCTCAACCAGGGGTACCCCCTGGAAGACCTCTGCATATGCGTACATCAACTCATCTAGTTATTTGCCTAGTTTTACAACAGGCTGCATAAAAAGCACTAACGAAGTCAGTACAAACTAACATTTCATACAGACAATGACTTGTTTATACTGCTCTATATACTATACACTGAAATGTAAGACTATAAATATTGTACTAATTGATTTATTTTATAATTGGTAAAAATGAGAAAGTAAGCAATTTTTCAGTACTAGTGTGACACACTTTTTCTCTGTGTTTTTGTCTGATTTTGTAAGCATAGTTTGTAAGTGAGGTGAAAACTGGGCGTACGTAAAACCAATCAGACTCCTGAAAGGATTACAGTAGTCTGGAAAGGTTGAGAGCCACTGAACTAAGGGCTTGCTTGCTGGATTGATTGGGAGGCCCTGTGCTTCAGGGGTACCCATCTGAGGCCTAGTTATCTCTCTGCTTCATCCTTGCTCCAGGGGAGAAGGGTAGTAATTTGCTGTCATCCTCACCCAGAAGCAAACTACAATGCCCACTACTCTGGCTCAATTTTGGCTGGTTCATTGGCGGACAGAACAAAGGGTTCACCAATTCACCACCTACTCCATATCCACCAGTTCTGGGTGGGTATAAGTGGGGGTCTGTGTGCCATGATCAAAGGTCTAGGTAACTTATTTAGAAGTGTAAGGGGGCAGAGTGTCTCCTGTGGATGTATAGTTCAAGCTACAATCTAGCCCAAATGAGGAAAGATTAAAAGGATAGAACATGGAGCATAACTTCTGATTTCTAGTAAGGAAAACCATGTTTTTGTAAGTCTTTATTACAAATAATAATTAAGTGATCACGTAAAAATATTCCAGATTGGAAGGGGTGAGGAAAATAGTCTTCTGTAACACAGCCAAAAAAAAAGAGCCAGAACCAACACAGGGCGACATGCAAAATTTTTCCTATAATAGGAATTTAATGTAGGGAAACTGGACATTTAGCTCATCTTTGGTTTGTGGAATCCCATTGAGAGTTAAATGTGTTGTGTTATGATGATTAGCACCACCCTTCTAACTCCTGTGGACTGTTTAATGCTGGGAGTACTGATTCTCAGTGCAGAAAACTGTCCTGAAGTGCAAGGCAGGGAAAATAGAGGAACAAATTGAGGAATCCTCACTAGAGACACAGGTAAATGGGGGAATCATTTTGCTTAAACTGTTTATGGAATGCCTATTTTGCGGTATCTTGCTATTCTGTATCATTACTTCATTAATGAATATATTGCTTTACCTAGCTTCCCAAGGATTATGGAGAGTGGGTTATTGCATCTTGACACTTGTATTTACTATAGCTCCCATGTCAACTAATGTTGCATAAAATTAAGGATCAATATGCCTCTCTATTTGTTGACCTCTTGTCTCTATATGCTGTTGTAGTTTAGCTCTACCAAAGGGGCAGTGTGATGGTTCAGACTGAACTTTCGTTGGGCGTTCTAGATGTAAAATCTTTTGCAAACCAGAATTGTTTGATGAACACAGAATAAATAGAGGAATGCAACAAATACAGTTTTTGAATTTTTGAAAAGATATTTTTGGGTCAGGGAAGTGCTATGTGACCCCTCTGCATGTTACTCCTTTGTATAACTTGAGTAGGGAAGTCAGGTACCTAAATATTCCCCTTCCTGCTGTCATTTGATAGGGTCAGTGTATTCCATTACAGTAGTGTCCCAAATCATTAAAAGCCAGCAGGTAAAGATAAGATTATCTAGACTTTTTCCCCCTCCCTTTTTTCCGTCCTCATCCTCCCCCTCCACCCCTGCCAAATATGTGGCTATGAAACACAGAGCATGTCCAACTGTGAAAAATAAATTCCCCCCCTATATAAAGAATATCTTTCACATCAGCGCCTAACCAAAAAAATTAAATTTAATGTCCGGTCCAATGATAGTTGAACCAAAGTCACTACTCTTATAGGAGGATACCTCTGGCCAGAAATCTGAGAAGTTGTTATACTTTCATTAACACTTTCCTATTAATAAAAAAGAATGAACAAAAATTGTACAATCATCAGCTGCTCTGTTCCCGCCTGTACATCAAATTACTTCAAGGTCACTCCTTTAGTACTGTCATGCAGAAGAAGAAAGCATTTTCTGTTGGCATTTTCATTTAGTTTTTCCTCCTTTGCACTGGCCTCTTGCGTGTCTCAGTACTTGAGTTGCTCATCTAGCTTTGGTTTTGTTTGGGGTTTTTTTGGGGTGTGTGTGTGTGTGTGCGCATGCTGGGGCGGGGGGGAGACTTGAATTGCTCATGTGTGCTGTAGAATGTGCCAGAAATCTAGGTTTTTATGGTCTAATTTACAGGCAATGATGCACTAATGAGATCTTTTTCAGTAGGAGTTGTTTTTGCCCATATTGATATAAAGGTTTTATACTAAACTGTGGCATACCCTGTGGCTATGTACTATATGTAAATAATCCTGATGAGCACATACATTCAGTGAGACATGGTGTCAGGAAAAATTGCATTTCATTTACTTTGTGTTGTGTCTCAGTCTGAGACTCTGGACTCACAGGGTTTTATTCAGAGAAATGTTTTAATTCTGTTCCTTTAAAAAAAAATCAGGTTTGGATTTTGTGTTTTAATAGGACAGCTGGGAAGTTGTAGAAGGACTGCGAGGAGTCATTAATTATACCCAGGAACCACAGAAACAGGAAGGCTACCTGCTGAAAAAGAGGAAATGGCCTCTGAAAGGCTGGCACAAGGTAGGAAAGAAGTGTGTATCTTAGGGTTAGTTGCAGATTAAACTTAACTCACTTGGTGTGTTGTCCTTGTTGAAAAGTTAACTGCAGAAGATGCCCTTTTAGTGGAATATATTGTATCATTTCCTGCTCTCCTATAAAAGGTTTCTTTGTATTTCTGATTACAGAGATACTTCTTCTTGGACAGAGGAATTTTGAAGTATGCCAAGTGTCAAACTGATGTAAGTGGTTTTTGGGTGTTTTTTTTGTGTGTGTGTTTGTTTTTTGTTTTTCCTCTCTCTCTCTCTCTCGATATTGTGGTATTTCATATGAATACCACGTCTTGGGTCATGTTGTGAAGAGGAAAGGTAGATTTTGAATTTCTAACCTACAAGATGAATTAAAAATGTTGGTCCTGCCAATCAATGCCTCTCTTCTCCTACCCTGCCTCAGGCATTAATGCTAATTTTCTATGTTAAAATCTTCTTTTTTTGCAGGTAGAGAGAGAGAAGCTGCATGGCTGCATTGATGTTGGACTTTCAGTGATGTCTGTAAAGAAATCAACAAAATGTATAGATTTGGATACCGAAGAATACATATACCATTTAAAGGTAATTCTTCAAGGCAATCGTATTCTGTGTCTTACCAATTACATTGTAAAAATATTAAAACATTGTGATGCACCTAGTGGTGTGTGCGGTGTTGGCCTCTTAATAAAGGGTGCTGGAAATGTTGGTTAACTTGAAGGAAAAACATTTTAAATTCTGTAGCAGTTGTCAAATGAGGCCAAACTTTATAGTTTGCTGAGAAGCAAATTATGTCCTTTGTTTTACTGTAGTTTGGTTTCTGGAATTTGTAATTTCTGTAAAATCTTTCTCTAACTTTAAATTTTGTCAAACACAAAGTCTCATAGTTGACAGCAGTTTTTTATATTTAAATTTAGTTACTCCTTTTTGTGAGACAAATGTGGGGAGAAAAAATGGGCCAGAGTAATTACATGCTGCTGTTGTGCCCTCTTGCATCTTTTCCATTATGTGAGCGTACTTGCACTTATCTAATCTATTAATAGAACATAATTAAGAAGGAATGTATTTATTTTATCTGTGGACTATATTTTGTAGTTTTAAAGTTGTAAGTTTTATCTATTGATCTAAATTGACTTAAAATATATAGCTAATGTTTTTTAAATGTAAAAAAGCCACAAAACCTATATTTAACTCAGATTAAAAGTCTTTTTTTGGACCTTAAAACAAATAAGTTTGGAAGTAAAACTGAAAATACACAACTATGGCATGTGTGCAGATTTAATGCTGCCATGCTTCTGTGGGTCTAAGTTGAGCCTGTCCTCTGGATGACAGGCTTACAAGACTTGTATTTAAGTTCACAATATTAGGCCCTATTTAGTAAGGTACCCCTTTTTTAGGATAGCACTTAAGTGAGTGCTTAAGTCCTATTGAAGTCAATGAGACTTAAGCAGGTGCATCAGTGTTGCCCTGAATAGGGATGGACTCAAACATTTGTTTGTGCTTTCCTGAATTGGGGCCTTAGAGAGAAACTTCAGCTAACATAGTTTTCCTCTTAAGCTGCTCCATGAATTTTTTTCTATGTTGTACTGAGGCAAGTGAAGAGTACTATTTAACAGGCACACTTTATTGATGCTCTGTCAAGAATTCAGAACCCCTTGTGGCCACCTTGTAAGAAATGGGAAAAAATAAGATCTAGTTTTGTCTAGTAATTTAAGGTTGACTCCATGTCATATAACTTAACTATATTTTCTGTAGGTGAAGTCTCAGGAATTGTTTGACGAATGGGTAGCAAAACTGCGGCACCACAGAATGTATCGTCAAAATGAAATTGCTATGTTTCCGCATGATATCAATAATTTCTTCCCGGCATCCTCTACCGCAGACTCTGTACCCAGTGTGTTCGACTCTGTCTCAAGTAGAAAGGTAATGATGAGCTTTCATCAAGGATTAATGTAGCTTGATTTCCTCTATCAGTTTGTGTAAAGACCAGGGTCAGCTCTATGTATTTTGCTGCCCCAGGCACAGCAGTCAGGCAGCTTTCAGTGGCATGCCTGCGGGAGGTCCGCTGGTCCTGTGCCTTTGGCGTACCCGCTGCCAAATTGCCAGTGAAACAGCAGGACTGGCGGACCTCCCACAGGCATGTCGCCGAAGGCAGCCTGACTGCCGCCCTCATGGCGACCAGCAGGCCATCCCAGGCACGCGCTTGGTGCGCTGGTGCCTGGAGCCGCCCCTGGTAAAAACCGTAATGAAGTTTTTGGTTGGGTAAAGGTTTGGTGTAAGATGTAAACAGTAAAATGGTCTAATGCAGGCAGTCTCAACCTTTTTCTTTCTGAGGCCCCCCTCCCCAACATGCTATAAAAATTCCACAGACCACCTGTCCCACAACAACTGGTTTTCTGCATATAAAAGACTGGACCGGTGTTAGGGGGTAGCAAGCAGGGCAATTGCCTGGGGCCCCCGTGTCACAAGGGCCCCTGCAAAGCTAAGTTGCTCAGGCTTTGGCTTCAGCCCCTGGTGTCAGGGCTCAGGGCCCCAGGCTTCAGCCCCAGGTGGTGGGTCTTTGGCTTTCTGCTGTGGGCCCCAGTGAGTCTAACACTGGCCATGCTTGGTGGACCCCCTGGAACCTGCTCACGGCCCCCCAGGGGACCCCGGGCCCCTGTTTGAGAACCACTACTCTAGAATACTGTAAAGTTATCCTGTTTTTTTTAATATCATGTTTAAAGTTTTATTAAAATATAATTTTCTTTTGCTTCATTTAAACAGTAACAAGACCAGTATTGGAAAAGTTATAATCTGTTAATGGTTGCATAATACATATCTTTGGTACACATGAGTTTTGCTGTCAGAATGGGAAAAGTAACTCTAGATTTTTTTTACTTAAAGCTTTGTCCATTCATGCTACAGTGGTGAAAATTTGTGGGTTTAACATTAAAACTTTATGAAATTACTTGCTATAAACTATAAAACATTAGCAATCCAATATTACGATAAATATTTAGGCTTCCTTTAAAAATGTGCAGTGATGATAAAGCTGTAAATCATAAATTTGCCAATGTGTTTGATACTAAATTTTCTTTTTCGAGATGAGTTGTCCACACAGATTCTAGTGTTAGCATGTATGCACCTCCTGGGCAAGAGATTGGATTCTTTTGGCCAGCAGTGGCTATTAGGGTCACGCCGGCACCGTAGATATCCTTCTGCTAACCGCCCCATATGCGCACACTCCCCAGGGAATAAAGGGCAGAATGGGTCCCTCAGTTCCTTCTTACCACCTGTGGCAGCAAGTCAAAATTCCTGCAGTGTTTGCCTGCTTTTCTGTATACTGTGCTAGTGTTAATTAGCTAGCACTCTAACTAGTAAATAATTAGTGAGTTATTGCCTTATTTGTTTTAAAAAAAAATCAGTTTAGGCTAGATGCACCCATCCTACCAATATAGCAGAAACTTTAAGACCTGTCAATGCTGGACACTTCTGGTGCCTACTCTGTGTAGGATAGGGACATGCAGAGTGTTTTGGGGAAGTGTGTCACTCTTTCTCTAGCTACACTCGGAAAACTAGAGAAGCCCATCTGAAGCTGTTCCACCTTGAGAGTTCGATCCACTCCGCCTGGGACACTGAAGGAAGGTTAGAACTGGACCAATGTCTTCTGGACAGCCCCTTTCTATTAGTGCACTGCTGAGCCAAGATTCTAATCTGCGCCACCACTTCTTCTAAGAGGCTTCGCCTGCTATTCCAGGGTTGACAACTTCTGATGGGCAGAAAAGAGCACCACTGCAGGGCCAAGTTAGGTGCAGGTCACCTTCTCCCAGGCCTAGCAAGCAGAGACATAAGCCATCAAAATTCTGGTTTGGCTTGGTTTAGACTTAAGTTTAGGCTCAATCTCCAAAGAGCCAAAAGCATAAACAGGCCTCTTGAAGTACCCTAGTACCAATTTCCAAGACAGCATCATCAGTACTCCCAGACTCTATAGAACTCTCTCTCTACCAGTTCTTTAGCATCAGTTTCAACACTGGGTACCTCTGTATCCAGAGCCTTGGCACAGAGTGTCTCAGTACCCAGAGTCCTGGTACCTATTACCTCCATACCAGTCATCTCAAAACAGAG
Source organism: Mauremys reevesii (assembly GCF_016161935.1). Taxonomy (NCBI): domain Eukaryota; kingdom Metazoa; phylum Chordata; order Testudines; family Geoemydidae; genus Mauremys; species Mauremys reevesii. Next base: position 61,976,473 of record NC_052624.1, on the reverse strand, counting down.
TTCCCTAGTACTAGCTATCTTGGTACCCAAAGCATACACTGTACCCAAGTGACTTAACTGTGATCCCAGTACCCGAGTCACCCCTCCTTAAAAGATTGAAGGTGGTGATTTTCAAGCCACCAGCTTCTGAGTTATCAGATCCTCTTCCCCGAAGAGGTACTATAGGTCGATCCAGCCGTGCCATGTAGTGCGGTCTCAAATACTGGTAAGGCAAGAGTTGGAAAGTGAGGAAGAGCATTAGCTGCAAGGGGGAAAACATCTGGTCCTTTGTGCCATCTCCGCATCCTCCCTAGACTAGGCAGTGAATCCTACTATGTCTTCCTCAGTGGATGACTTCAGGGTGTTCCAGGAACATGGCAGAGACCCTGGATATACTATTGGAAGTGGTACAGGAGAAACCATATCAACTCATGGACATCTAACACCTTTCCACACCTGGCAGGCTCACCAGGCCCATAAAATGAGGGACTGTTGGAGCACCCAACATCTGTTCTGGTCACACCCAAGTGAACTGATAGATCATTTTCAGATACTAGTTCCTTTCCAGGGAATTTAGATATTTCTATTGATTCCCACTACTGGGTTTGCTTGCAGTGCAAGAAACATAAAAACAGGGACCTCCCAAATGAATACCCTGAGAGAAGACCCCAAAGAAATTGGACCTCTTTAGGTGTCAGGTATACTCATCAGTCAGCATCCAGATGCATAACTAATTATCAGGCCCTCCTCTGCAAGTATGGGATAAGTTGTCTAGCTTGTAGACAAGCTTCCAAAAGCATATCAAGAGAAGATGAAGGTCCTTTTGCTGGAGGACAAATTGACAGACTGTGCTGAACACATTTGACATATGTAATATGGCCACATTGGTGGCAATGAGTAGGTCTTCCTGGCTCTAGTCTGTAGGGTTCCCCTGGGAGGTCTAAACAACCATCGAGGACCTTCCATTGGCGGGCAGTGAATCTCTTAATTCTAGAATGGATGAGACCCTCCATGCCTTAAGACTTGAAGGCAACTCTTTGTTCTTGAGACTGGAACACAGTGGCCCAAAGAAGGAAGCAAACACATCAACAATCGTCCTTCAAGCAGTACTTCTCTGCCTAGTACTGTTGTCAGCCCCAGAGGACCTCAGAGACACAAGAAAGATGTAGCTGAAGCAGGAGAAGTAGAAGTTGTTCCACTAGAGATGACCCTCTGCCCCTCTTTGCTGTTGCACATGCTGTGGTGTCCACCAGGCAGCAGGTCTGATGCCAACGTCAAGAGCCCAACAGAATCATCTGGGAAGGGGGGTAAAAAAGGAAATTGCGTCTTATTTTTGTGAAGCCTAGACTGGGATCACCTTAGGCTGGTGGTGCCTAGAGATTGCAAGAAAGGGATCTTCTTTCCAGTTCCAAACCCTTCCTACCCCTTGCCCTCCCCCCAGTCAATTTTCAGGGACCTGTCTCGCAAGATACTGTTAAAGCAAGAAGTGGACTGCCTTCTACAACTGGGAGCAGTGAAGGAGGTGCCTTCAGGGACAAGAGGTCTATTTCTATTTTTTCATCCCAAAGAAGAAAGGGGATGTCTCAGACCTTTAATGTCTGAACAAAGTAATTTTGTTTCAAGTTCAGGATGGTGACTTCCCTCATCAGAGCCTCAAGATTGGTTTGTGGCTCTTGACTGGCAAGACACCTAATCATCCAGCCCACAGGTAATGGCTCAGAGCCTTGGTAGGAACACAGTAGAGGGTCCTGCCCTTTGGTGTTTCCACAACACCAAGGGCATTCTCCAAATGCTTTGCAGTTGTGGCTGCTCATCTAAGGAGACAAGGAATCCACATTTGCCCACATCTTAACTGGCTGATCCAAGAAAGATCACACCAACGAATCCAAGTAACCTTAAAGCTCTTTGCCTTACACGGCCTGAAAGTCAACAGAGATAAATCCACACTGACTCGGACTCCACGCGTAGCATTCATAGGAGCAGTGTTAGATTCCAGTTAATGAGCTTACCTTTCCAGCTTCAAGCTCACACAAGAGCATCCGTGAGAACTTACCTGGGATTTATGGCCTCATGAACCTAAATTATATAGTTTGCCAGACTTCATCTCCACTCCATACAAGGGTGGCTGAAATCAATGTATCTACAGCAGGCATCACAGAGACATAATGGTCATGGTCCCACAAGAAGCCCTCTTCTCATTAAACTGGTGGAAAGACCCTCTTCTTATGTGCAACCCCTTTACATCTTTACCTACTGAGACTCTGGGGATGGATACCTCCACTCATGGATGGGGAGCTTATCTAGATCACCTTCAAATTCAGGACCTATGGTCCCCTCAGAAGCTCATCTCCACACAAAATGTTTTAAAGCTCATAGCCATCTACCTGGCATTCAAAGCACTCCTGCCTCTTCTCCAGAGTTCCACAATCTAACTCCTGACAGATAAATACCACAACTATACATTATGACTAGGGCCCTACCAAATTCACAGCCATGAAAAATGCATCAGACCGTGAAATCTGGTCTTTCGTGTGCTTTTTCCCTACACTACCCAGATTTCATGGAGGAGACCAGTGTTTCTCAAACTGGGGATCCTTGACCCAAAATGGCGTTGCAGACGGGTTGCAAAGCTATTTTGGGGGGCTGTGATATTGCCACCCTTACTTCTGCACTGCCTTCAGAACTGGGCAGCCGGAGAGCAGCGGAGGTTGGCCCAGCATCCAGCTCTGAAGGTGGCACCCTGCCAGCAGCAGCACAGATGTAAGGGTGACATGGTATGGTATTGCCACCCTTACCTCTTGCGCTGCTGTCTTCAGAGCTGGGCAGCTAGAGAGTGGCAGATGTTGACTGAGGGCCCAGCTCTGCAGGCAGCAATGCAGAAATAAGGATGGCAATACCATACCATACCATGCCATCCTTACTTCTGCGCTGCTGCTGGCGGCGGCTCTGCCTTCAGAGCTGGGCTCCTGGTCAGCAGCAGCTGCTCTCCAGCTGCCTAGCTCTGAAGGAAGCACTACCACCAGCAGCAGTGCAGAAGTAAGAATAGCAGTACTGCAATCCCCTCTACAATAACCTTGCTCCCCTTGTCCCCCCAACTCCTTTTTTGGGTCAGGACCCCTACAATTACAACATCATGAAATTTCGGATTTAAATAGCTGGAATCATGGAAATTTGTTTGGGTTTTTTTGTTTTGTTTTTTAAATCCTATGACCATTAAATTGACCAAAATGGACGTGAATTTGGTAGGGCCCTACTTATGACAACAGACAAGGGGAAGCTAGGATGTCTTTGCTCTGTCAGGAGGGCTTGCAGCTCTGGAATTGGTTCATTTTTTAATCAAATCACACCACTGGCTGTGTACTGTCCCAACCTTCAGAAGAGCTTGGCAGATCAACTCAGCAGACAGTTCTCAGACAACTAGTGGTACAGTACATCTCTCACAAGTGGGGATTCCCAGAAGTAGATGTTTGCCACAGACCATGACAATGCCGGTGTCAGGCATTCTGTTTCATAGCGGGGGCTTCAGCTTAAGTGCCCATGACAGAGACTCTCTCTTCCCCCACCGCCACCCGGACATCTCTTCTGCTGATCCTCATGATAAGGAAGATTCTTAGGAACTGAGGCAAAAGGCAGGACTGAGGATTAGGATAGCCCCAGCATGAGCCAGGCAGTTCTGGTATTTGGATCTGATGAATCTCTCAACATAGCCACCAAGCACATGACTTGCTGTGATTGATATTGTCTCACAGAACAATAGTCAGATCCTGCATCCAGATCCAACCGCCTTACATCTGGCAGCCTAGAAAGAAGCTGTCCAGCTGGAGTTCAGAACAATCTGCTCCACAGTAGAAAAGCCTCCACTGGACTGATTTAAAGCAAAGTGGAGGAGGTATTCCAGTTGGACGTTTCAGCACCAGCTTTCTCTCCTGACAACGCCCATTTCAGCAATATTGGACTATTTTTACTAGCCCTGAAACTATCTTGACTTTCTATCAGCTACATGCAGTAGCAATAGCTGCACTCACGATATGACCCTGAATAGGAATGTATTTTCCCACCTTACAGTGGTCAGGTTCCTTAAGAACCCTCATTTATGTATTTCTCCCCTTGGGGACCTCAATATATTATTAGCAGGGTTTGGCCCCGTTGAGCCAAAGCTATTTCAGAATTCTGGGTGAACCTGTTCATTCATCTCCCAGTATTCTTCCCCAGGCCTCGCTCCACCTCTGGGGAAGCAAAGCTTCACTCACTTGATGGAGTAAGGGCACTGTTTCTCTACAATGATGGGACAGAGCCATACAGAAACATACCTAGACTGTCTGTAGCCTTTGCAGGGAGGGTCCTTTCAGGCTAGGTAAGTGGGTCTCCAACTGCATAAGAACGTGTTATGAGTTAGCCAGGCTAGAGCCAACCCCCTAAGCACATTCGAGCTCATTTCACTAGAGCTCATGCAGCCTCTGCTACATGTTTGAAGAATATCCCTATTTCTGAAATCTGTAAAGCAGCTACAGGGAACTCAAGGGGGGAGGGATAGCTCAGTGGTTTGAGCATTGGCCTGCTAAACCCAGGGTTGTGAGTTCAAATCCTTGAGGGGGCCATTTAGGGATCTGGGGCAAAATCAATACTTGGTCCTGCTAATGAAGGCAGGGGACTGGACTCAATGACCTTCAAGGTCCCTTCCAGCTCTATGAGATAGATATATCTCCATATATTATTATTTATTTATTAGTCCACACCTTTACAAGATGCTATTCTTTTGTAGCGGTGTCAAGATCAAATTCCTGCTTTGGTAGGGCTATCCTGCGATCGCTTGTTTAAGTAGGACTCCTACTACCCACCTCCGAGCAGAGACAACTGCTTGCTATGGGCGATCACTCGAAAGAATGGTTACTCAACACACCTCAAAGACCCACAGATACTGTAAGGTATCTGTGTGGATTCCACAAACTGCCCTCCTTCCCCACTGCTACAGAAACCTACTCCTCTGGGATTCTGTATTGGCAAAGAAACTGAGGATCCATTCCACCCTTTATGAATGTGGGGTGGGGAAAATGTAAGGATATCTAGAGCACAGAGGCTCCTCCAACAGGCACTGCTGCCTGAAAGAATCCGATCACATGCATACCAAGAGTGGAACCTGCCTGGATAACGCAACTTGAAGAACCAGAGGTACAATAACGTAACTTGTTTGTTTTTAATATGAAATACTTTGGTGTACTTCCAATTTATTATCCCAGTTTTGAAGTCAGTGGAGGTATTCCAAGAAGATTTGGCCCATGGTCAATGTTGTATGTTACACATTTTAATAGCTTGTAGAATGTTTGCATTCTAAGGGTTAACGTTCTTTTTGCAAGTCAGTGTGTCCAGCTAGATTGAGCTATAAAAGCGCATGCTTCCTTCCCTGTCTCCTTTTGGCAACTCCCCCCTTCCCCCCGCCCGATTTGTATATGAATTGTAGGGCAAAAGTAAGTTTCATGTTATGAATTTTGGAGAAGTAAATGTGGAATATGTGTACAAAGTTGCTCTAAATTGTACATCTTTATAAACTCCATCTGTACATTCCAAAAGGTGGGTAACATGTTGTTTAATACATATGACTGGCTACAGCTTTCTGCAGTGATTGAAAGAACTAGAGCAGCTGTAAACGTGAATTAATGATAAAGTTACTAACTGATATTTACTGTCTTGGTTCTGACTAAACAAGTTGTATTTAATACACTTATTGTAATACTATTGATTTCATATACTGGCATCAGTTGATACAGTGTTCAGTTTTCTTCCCACCCCCATAAGTAAAAAGGACTAAAGAAAGGGAACAAGCTTATTAATACAGAGGCATGGAAGAGACTTTCATATGAAGATAAATTTTAAGGCTTGTATTGCTTAGTTTAGAGAGGGGCTGAGCAAGAGGTAACATGAAAGAAGAATATAAAATAGGTGAGAGAGATCATCTAGGCCCTTCCAATTAACCTTTCTCATAATACTAGAATAAAGGGGACACACGATGAAATTTCAAAGGAAGCAACATATTTAAAATGGATTTTAAAAGAAATGTTTTATGAAACTTATAAATTAGCCTGGGGAACTTGCTCCTGCAAGCTTACTGGGATCCCAAAAAGGCTTAGGCACCTGTATAAATGAGAAGTTCCTCTGTAGTTATTCTAGATAAGATAAGAGTATTATCAACCAACCACCTTTAATCATAGGAATATGAACATTAGTCAGTTCTTCAGATAACATCTGGTGAAACTTGCCCCCCTTTCTTTAAAATCTTCCTAATATTTAAACTGTTCCTTGTTTTGCTGAGTCGGAAATGGGGAGAACATAAAGGCAGATGATGTGTTGTTCCATTTACTACTCTGACATAACTGGTTTCAAGTGTTAAACCTTTTTAAATCTACTTTTCAGCAAACCTAGTTCTTATTGATTTTTCTTTTGTATTTGGTTTTCTGTTGCTGGTAGCTGCTAGTCAGCTCACACCCTTATTCAGATTTTCACATGTCCATAAGGGGTGGTATTAAATAAAAAATGTGCATTTCTTTGTTGGCTCATATATTTGTGACACCTTTGGTGCATGTAACCTTCACCAGTGTCTGAACCTGGTCCTCTGCATCTGGATGCCATAATTTATCTTCACCACAATAATAGATTGTCTTTGTATCAATAATTCATTTCTGTTTCTTTGGAACAGGCAGGCAGCCTGACAAAACAGAATTCATTGCGAATTGGAAGTAGCTTACAGTTTTCCTGTCCAAGTAGTGAGTCCAGGATTCCCCCTTGGCTACAGTCTTCTGAGGATATGGAAAAATGCTCAAAAGGTAATGTTATCTGAAGGAACTTTCAACTATTAGGTTATTTCAGATTTCCTGAATGTAACTGGAATTGACTGACTGTGTGTAAGGGCTGTCCTCATGTAGTGTTTACCTCTGAAAATGATGGTGGTAATTTTTTTTATTTTTTTTTGCAAATTATGTCCACATTTTATAGGGATAGTAATTTTTGAGTACCTCCGTTTTTGGGTAGCCAACATGAGACCTCTTAAAGGGGCCTGACCTTTTTCAGAAAGTTTTGGGCACCAATCTTCTGATGATCAGGCTTTGAGGTGTCTCAAACTAGGCACCCAGAAATCGAAGCATCCAAAATTTCTAGCCATTTATAAAAATTTGGGCCTTAGTGAACATCACAAGTGCCAGACATATTTACAGTCCAAGAGCTTGAGGTTCTTTTGAAGTTATTTCTCTATAGAACAAAAATACGTGAAAAGCAGCAGTTTAAGCTTGCCCCATCAATATGCCTCTATCCTGACCTAGAAGGACCCACCTGTAGGGGTGAGAAGATAGTACAGTCTCCAAGCCTGTGACATCATTGCCCTCTCCACTAAGGGGGCTGACTAATGCCAAATTGTGGTAACAATCTTTGTGCTGCTGACACCAATCCTCTACAAACTAGACTGCAAAAACAAGTGAATCAAAGTAAGACTTTAACTGCATGTAAAAAATTACTTCCCATGTCTCCATTTCTTGGGAGCAACTGAAAATATTTTCTTTCAAAACAGATCTCTCGTATTGTTACACACATTTAATGGAAATGAGCCAGCTGTTACAGAGCATGGAAGTTCTCCATAGGACATGTTCAGCACCTGCTATAAATGCCATGCAGGTCAGTTTGTTTTTGTGTGTGTGTGTGTGTGTGTGTGTGTGTGTGTGTGTGTGTGTGTGTGTGTGTATAAACACTCAATCATAAGACGATTTTGTTTATAAGCCGACCCCCACCCCGATGGATAAGTAAAAATGGAAAATTTTTATGACCCATTCATAAGCGACCCCATAATTCAGGGGTCAGCAAACTTTGGCTCCTGACGGGCCAGGATAGCAACTAGTGGGGAAACTTTTTGCGGGGGGAGAAGCTGGGGGTCAGGGGAGTAAGCCCTGTGACCACCCCCCACATGACCACACCCCTAGCCCAGGACCTTCACACTCTCTCCCCATCCCATCCCTTCCCACCTTTTCTGGGGAGGATGTCTCTGGCCTGGCTAGAGCTGCTCCGGCGGCCTGGGCGGCGCGGCCCTGCAGCTGCTTCGGAGGCTGGGGGGAGAGCAGTGTGGCCAACAGCAGAGAGACTCTGGCCCCGCCTCTTCCCTTCTAGCTCTGCTGGCTGTGCTGCATCTTCTTGCTCCCTCTGTTGGGGGGAGGGGCTGTGTCCCACCTCTCCCTGTCTATACCCGTTTGTAAGCTGGCCCCCTTTTCTGGGACTTCCCTTTTTTACTAAAAAAATTCGGCTTATGAATGAGTATATACTGTGTACTTCATGGAAGTGGGAAGGGTGTCAAGGTGTTGATTCTTCTTAGCAGTATTATTTTATGACACCTACCGTTATTCTTGTTCCCTGTGTTAAAAGGGTGGATCTTTTGAAAGTCCAAAAAAGGAAAAAAGAACTCAGAGGAGGTGGCGGTCTAGAGTTATTGGGAAAGATGCTAAAGGAATGTTGCAGGTAACTGGGACAGTCTTTTTCCTGCCCCAACCCAACTTTCTCAAAATACTAACTTACTTATTGATCCTTTCTTGCTGTAGCACTTGTAAGGAAATTGGAATCCTTCTAAATCACGTAATATGTGAGATTGGATTTCACAGTCCCCTGGGACTCAAAATAGTCATTTGAGCAAAATCCTGATGACTTTGACATCCATAGCAAAATTCCCATTCATTTCAAAGTGGCCAAGATTTCACACATGGTCTCAAGTGAGCCTCCATTTCTGGGTCCAGAAGCCATTGCAAATCTTACAGTACTATTTAACTGTCTGTTTACCTAATGGCTTCCACAAATCCATGTTGAGGAGTTGCAAGTTTAAACCATGGTACAACAAAATTCTCTACAACACTCCCCAGACCAAAAATAATGTTTCCACTAAATTTCTGCCACATCTCCAAGTTTGAAACCTTTGAGCATGGTCTCTCCTATTCTGTGGTTTGCCAAATGTATTCACCTGGATCAGCTGGATTGACCAGTCTTCAGCTGTCATTAAGACTGTGCCGATCACAACACATCCGCCATTCTTCTCACACTCTTGCCTTTCTTCTCCACTTTCGTCCAAGATGCTTAACAATGTCCTCTCCCATCTTCTTGGAGGCATGCAAAAAACCATTGCTGATCAACAGCTGTTCCTCCCATGCTGTTGTACAGTCAGGCCTCAGACATTGTCTGCAAAGTAAATGTAAAACTTTGACTTGTCATATTTACCAACTGTAAATCTCCTCCTTGTAGGTACCTACAGTATTTTCTGCCCCCATGCGGCTGCATGCTTCCAATCCTAATTTATCTACAATAGATTTTGGGGAAGAGAAAAATTACTCTGATGGCTGTGAAACATCAGAATTTTCTAAAATGCAAGAAGACTTGTGTCACATTGCACATAAAGGTGAGTGAGATTCTGTGTGTTTCTTGTATGGCTATGTGAAGTGTTAGCTAAAATAATAGTGATATATCTGAGGCTGGCTTATGTAAAAACTCTTAAGTCCTGGATAACTTCGCATCCCATTCCCCTGCTTCCCAAGATGTGATAGGCACTGAAATGCGGTGGGCTCAGATCATTAAAATAGTAGCTTAACTATGAATTTTTTTTCTTCAAAACTTCAGATTTGGAACCAGAGTACAGTCTGAGCCCTGTCCAAGTCCAGAAAATGTTATGGTTTCACATAATTAGAGCCATGTGCAATGCAAAATGTGTATCCACATCTGATCTGCAATCCATGGCTATAAAGCGAATATTCGCAGATTTGCAGGGCTCTACATACAATACATAAATTGAAACTCATTTTATGTCAACTTTTTTTTTAAAGTTGATTCCTTTTAAATTGACTTCGATTTTCCTTTTAGCTGCTTTTCAGTTCATAATACACTCCAGTGGTCTCTTTTGAAGGGTGCAGATCCCCATCAAACCCAGTGACCTCAGAGTAATAAGCCGGTCTAAATGGAATTGTTGGAATTTTCATTCACTGTTGAATGATGGTGGTCTGCCTTTCCCCCCAATTTTATGTGTAATTGCTCGAGACTCTGTTATCCTGGGAAGAAGCAGTTGTCCTAAGATCAGTTTCTATAAATGCAGCAGTATATTGTACCTGTGTGTATGAGTGCCAACTTGCTCGCTCTCTCGTGTGCGTGTTTTCTCTCACTCGCGTGTGCACACACAGTATGCATTCAGGGTGATTCTCAGTATTTCAGAGCTAACATTTGTTTGTGATGCAAGGGTTGCTGTGGCAGTAACCTATTTTTAGTGAATACAGAAGAGTAAAATTTCATGGTAAGCAACCAGAGGGCTAGCTCAAGCTGCCACTGAACAACCTTCTCTGCAAAAACTCTTTTCCATAGCTATACTTTGCTAACATGAAATAGCCAGTCTCTCTCTCCCTCCCATCTACCGTCACAACCCTAGCAGTATCTTTTTATTTGGCGGAGGGTAAGGAAAGTCTTTGTAAATATCTGGCAGGCTTTTATGAACAGGAAATTAAATAACTTTTTTTGAAGTGTTCCACCATTAATAAGGACATCTCACAGAAAACCCCCTTTTCCCTGGCCATGCTGCAATGTTATAAACATTCCTCGTTTGTTTTTCCCCTGTGGTGGAGGTATGTTTTAGATACTGTACTTACATAAGTGAACTCTCTCTCACCATTGAGCTTTGCAAAATCAAATGGGGTCAAAATTAGATATGTTTTTTTAAAATGCAGTAGCACCAAATAAGATGTTTTAAGAATCTTCTTCCTTGAGATAATCGGGGCAGAAATATTGCCCTCTTAGAAATAAAAATATGCATCATGGCTATAGGCTTTATGCTAGAAACCCAATTGCTAGACCTGCTTTTTTTTTTTTTTTTTTTTTTTGCTGGAGTGATTGTTGGCTCAGTGTCATTTAATACCCTTTTTTATGAAGGGTATATAACACTTATGTTAATGCTGCTTTATTTCACACTGCCTCATCTATACTTCTGCAATAGGAAAATAATGTTTTGAGTGGAGGAAAGGATTTTTAACATCAAACAGAATCATCTCAGGCACACTGCGCATATGCTAAGAAGATTGCTCTGGTATATCTCATGGGGGTTGGAAATCAGATTTTGCACAGTGCTGTTAGAACACTACATTCCATTTCTTTCCATGTGATAAGTTATTCCTCTGCTCTTACCACTGTAAAATTACGAGTGGCATTTCATAAATGGCTTCCATAGGCTTTGCACTGCATATGACACACAAAGTAATTAGAATTATGACTAGGGTATCTTCTCTACGTCGTAACTATAGGCAAAGATTTTTCAAGTTAGGCACCTAAAACCATTAGTCCCTTTTGTAAATCTTGAGTGCAAGTCTCTTGGACCCAGTACCTGAGTCTGATCCCTTGGTTTTAACTCAAAAAACGCACTGACAGCATAGACAGAGCTGGCTGGACAGCACTGTAGGTTTCCTCCCAGTAGGGGCTGAGCGTACAGCATTCTTTTTTGATGGTCACTGGGAATTGTGAATGTCCATCCCCTTTTATGATCAAGCCCTTTTTAGAGCTATTTTTTTCACTGCAGTGTAAACCTGGGCTCTTACTTATGTGTTGCCCCAACATCTCTCCCATCCACACCCCTGATCTGAGTTGGTGTTTTATACCACCAGCTAACTGGTCCAGCCAGTGGTATAGGCCTGGGTTAAGCTTTCACTTGGGATGGTAACCTGTCCACTTTTCAGTGAGGACACAGGCTAAGCCAGTCAGGAACTGATTTTTCTCCAATGCCTCCCACAGTTTCTCCCCCCGCCCCCACCCTATATGCCCAGAAGGACAGACAAGTTCTCCTACAATTCACTGAGCAGTTTAATGTACTGCAGTGCTCAGAACCATGGGATGTGTGCCCAGAAGTCCTAGTGATGCATACAGATGAGTGCAGCACCAGTCTTGACTCAGTAACTTAAGTACAACTTTGCAATGTGACCACTCTCACCTGAGCTAGGCTGACCCGGGTGCCGATTGCCCACGCTGACTCTGCAGTGGTGACGTACCCTTGATAGAGCTAGTTTCTTTCCTCTCCATTTATCTTTTCCTTTGGCTCTGTCATCCTCACTTCTCTCAAATCTTAGGCCCCCACCTCCTCTGTGAGCACGTGAATGCAGTGTTGCCAACTCTTACACTTTTGTTGCAAGTCTCATGAAATTTGGTCCTACCATAAATCCCCAGCTCCTGGAGTCAAATGAATGCTGTAATTCTCATGCAGTGTTTTTAACAAGTTTCTAGCCAATGCGGTTGAAAAGAAGCTTGAAAAAAATTAACCCGTGTACCCTCAAACAGAAGGCAAATAAAAGGATTCCAAAATGTATTACTACTTGAAGTCTTATGCTTGTTAAGCTGATCTCATTCAATTTTGGGGCCTGCTCATGATTTGTGAACACTTGAGGTTAGCAACACAGGGGTAGGAATGGAAATAGAAGTGTGAAGTTTGCATAGCATGCAAGTTACCTACTAAACAAATTCAATATCTTGTAGTTTGGTCCATTTAGTTCTTGTAACTGAAATTGAAATATCCCCACACCGATAAATACAGCATGGCCCAACACCACAGAGCCCCGTTCATGAACAAACTAATAGCCTGTCCACAGTTGGATTGTTTCCCCTGTGAATCAATTAGCCCAGGTTAGTGTGTCTCCTTGAATTTTCACTGGAAATGTTACTTCTTCAAGGAACGTAGGATAGATCCTCAAGTGTTTGGAGACTAAATCCATACTGAGAAAGGGAAGCAAGTTAATGTAGTACTGGCAGTTACAATGCTACCATTTATAATAAAGAATCATAACACTTTGACTCTGAAAATACAGGAGCACAGAGCATTTGTCATCTAATAAATACTTAATTTGCAATATTGTGGAAGTTGCAGATCCTTCAATATTAGGCTTCTACCCAGGCAATTTTGCCAGCCAGCTGGCTGATGGCGGGAACCCCGGCCATCCCAGGCAGCTGACGGCCAAGGCTCCCATTGTCAACCCCATGCATTGACTGTAATATAGTTGCAGCAAAATGTCTGGTTATCAAAAAAAATTAGCAGGCATAACATAACATTTGAGGATTTTTATTGTTCCAGCAAATTTTTTCTTAAAAAAAAAAAGTCTTCTCTGTTTTTTCCAAATTACCACAATTAATAAAGGTCCATTATTACTTTACTTTTTCTATGTCTTGTCCGTAACTCAGCAGCAATTATTTGACAATCATCCAATTCAAGTAGAGCCTTAATAATAAGCATTTTTCCTAGTAAAAAACCAGGTCTTAACCTTGGGTAACATTGCCTATCTTTAGTGCTCTGTCCCCACAAGTCTTGTTTGTCACTGTATATTAGGCTGCATTGAAATGTTTCACAACTTGCTATACAACTGGTGGCATTTTTTCTAACTGTCTGTTTTTTAAAAAAAATTATTTTTAGCTTACTTCACCTTAAAGTCGGCTTTTAGTACAATCTCAGTTGAAAGAGAGAAACTGAAGCAACTGCTGGAACATGATGCAGCCTCATCTCCATCTGCACAAATAGCTGGGTTGAAGAATGCCTTATCATCCGTAAGTAATATGTCGAGCTCAGTGAAATTCAGAGGGATTGGTTATAACTGTTCATAAGATCTCTCATTCTTCAGTATCTTGGGTTATATTTGTATCTTATTAATACTAAAGCAAACAAACTATATATTTGGTGTTTCATATAATCCATTTATTCCAAATCTTGGAGGTGTGGATGTGCCCTCAAATCAACAGGACATTACTGTGAAGAGTTAATAAAATACACTATTGATAGATGAAGTATTGGAAATATTCTGTTGAATCAGAGCTGCTGTTTGAGAGTGATCCAGAGTTACTGTTTTCTCTAATTTGGTGCTTCATATTATACTAACAATATAAATGGCTGTTGGAAACTGCATAACCCGATTGATCATAGCTGTGAAATTATTCATAATCCTAGCTGTGAAATTAGGAAGCCATGTGGCATTATAAACAGAACGGTCAGAGAGCAGACTCTATTTTATTTTTACCACCAAGGTGTGGGGAGGTTTGTATTACAGCAGTCAGGCATTGCACAACATGCTTTGGCCTAAAGTCATTTCTTGGCTGGCTGAAGCCTTTGGCTGCTCCTGCTAAACGAATTGAAATGCAACTAAAAACAGTAGTTCTGCTTTCTCTAATGCTTGTTTATAATTTTGCATTGATCAACTTTCTTCACTGGATTCTGGTGAAGAAGAGGCTGCTATAAAATACAACCTCTGGACTGGCACCAGCCTAGTCTCAAGCAGTCACTTTGAGATTGATTTTGAGATTCCCACTCCCAAGACTGTTGATCAAACTCCTGAGATTCGCAGTGGTTGATCTTCAGAGAAGGGAGAGTTGTCATTACCACTCTTCTAAATTGTAGTCTAGATAGAGGCAGTGGTGACTCTGCGTGGGTGAACTGATAGAACTGGGTGCACAGCTAGAGTTCGCATAGGTGATAACTACCATTCACATTCCAGAATCTCTGTTTATGGAAAGAATTTCTAGCTCATAGCATCTCTACTAGTCCAACTTTTAGCTGCTTCCTCTCTCCACAGAAACCAGAGGCAGCTGAAGCTTCTTGCATGCCAGCTGTGTTCATTTGACCACACCTTTCTGTTTGGCTCCCATGAGGCCTGCTTCTGACAGCTAGATAGGTCACAGCTGTACAAGCTGTCTTTGTCCAGAATTATTTTCTTACTACTTTAAAATCTGTAAGGTGTGGGGGGGAATGCTTAGTTTAGGCTCGCTGCGCAGAGTGAACAGTCAGTTGAGTGTGTAACCTTTTCCCAAAAGGCTAAATATTGATCTTCAGCTGCTTCCTCTTGGATTTCCCTGTGAAACCCTCTCTACCAGCTCCCATCCCCTGCTGTTGCGTAACAGGGCTAAAAAAAGGAACACCGCACCGAAAAGAGTGCTCCGTCTGAAGTTCCACACTCCACAGCTCAGAATCCACTGAGAGACTTGTTCTCAGCCTGTAAAGCCAGAGGAAGTGATGCTACAGCAGTAACCTGATCATCCCATGCAGCAGGGAATGTTCAGGAAGAAGCCAGGTGCTTCCTTTGCAGGCATTTGGAAGGGTGGATGTACACATCAAGAGCGCAACAGTTATGATCCAAGTACCAAAACTCTTCCTGGCTAAGACCTGCTTCCTTCTAAAGAGAGCACCAGCCAAAATCCCCACAGTCCTTACCAAGATGTTTAAAGGGATTTCTGGACAGCATGAGCTAAGTGCTCAGAGTCATAGGCTCTGAAGGTGATCAGATAGATTTAAAGAGAGAGAAATCACTTCTACTTCTTTCTTCCTGGCTCTGGAGAGAGGGAGGCTGAAAGACAAACTCACTCCTACCTTAAATCCTGTAAAAGGCACTCCGCTCGCAAACAAAAGGTACTCTCTTTTGCTGAGAAGGCAATAATCCTGTCCTTCACAAACAAACCAAGAAGAGCAAATAATCAAAGAGAAATCCCTCTCCTTGGGCTGAACGCTACAGGAAGGACGACGTTCTGCAGCAGACCATGAAAATCAGGAAGAGGATATATAGCTACGGTGTCAGTTCTTTTTCTTCCTGTCCCTTGCTTATGTGACACTCTAGACTAGTAATAGCTAGTGCTGTATATCCAGCCAGTTGAAGGGGAAAGATAAATATCTACCTTCTGAATTCAAACTTGTTGATTCTTGGTGGTGTCTGTGCTGTCTTCCCTCCTCCATTTCTTCCCAACCCCCCCCCCCCCAATCATGAATAGATCAGAGAAGGAATTTCTTGGTGGGAAAGGAAGGAGATGAGTAAACAAGGGAGGTTTCTGAAATCCAAGATCAAGGGGAGAAAAAATCTGGTCCAGATCCTGAAAGAAGACTCAGTGATGGTTTCCGTAGCTGGGGCCATGGTGCTCCCATCAGAAGGTGATTTTTCTTTCTAGTAAACATACACACGCAAGAACTGAAAATATGCTTTTTAGGGACTCTGAGGCCTTCATCATCAAATACTGACATCTACTTGCTTTGCAAGAGTGGTGGTGTACTGGTGAAATCATCTAAAAAATACAGACCTCTCATCAACCCAGATGATTTTTTTGCCTTTCTATGGATAATGTCAGTGTCCAAATTTTTTCATAAGACACTAAATATATGCAGCGTTTTTCACCCCCAGGGCTGTGGTCTGCAAAACAGTGGTTAGGGGAGGCTACTGTGGCTGAGACCATGGACATCAGAGACTCACTGAAAAAGCCAATCATTATTCCTGTAAGCTTGCAGATGAAAGGTGGTTTGCCTGGTGGTCATTTCCATAATAGGGTTGTCAGGAATTCAGCTGCACCTGTTCCTGGATGAGATACTGGAAAGAGCCAGCTATCTCCAGGAAACACTGGAGAAAGTGTTGGCAGGGAATATAGAAACATGCAAATGACCCTTGGCTCTTAGAATAATTTGACAAAGGAAATATTTCAAACCTAGTTATAGAAAGCAGTCCTTTGGCTGTATTCCTAGCAGAGATTCCCCCAGAAAATGTTTGGTATCCAATAATGAAAATCCTGGAACAAGAACACCAGAGGCTGATGCGGTCTTTCCCCCTCCTCCTGCTGACTAAAAAATGCTGCACAGTAACTGGAGAATATGACTGAGGTTAAACACAGAATTGAGGGTATTTCTCTTTGTGATCCAGCTGGACAGCCTCAACAATAAACACCTGGGTCTTAGAGATATTGTGGCAAGGATATGTGCTAGACCTCCTCCCAGCTCCCTCTCCATACTTCATTCAGCCCTGACAAACATCAAACTTTCCAAAAGATAGATGGCCTCTACTCCTCTCAGGCCATAGAATCCATCTGATCAGAAGAGTCTCCTGGCACTGCTCCACCTTCTTCATATGGGAATAGACCCAGGAGAGTGATGGTTATACTAAACCCCCAATACCTTTATTAAGTGGATAAAGAAATCCAGATTCAAAATAGGAAACTGCAAGATCAGCAGTAACTGCAGAATCCCAAGGGACTATTACCTTGCTCCAGGGGACCTGGCAGAAGCATTTCCAGTTTTCAGGGAGGTCATTGAGATTCTGTTTCTCATACAGATTAGACCTATACCTGTACAAAACCCCAAAGGCTTCATGAAGCTACTGAGGGGCAGACAGTAATGAATTTTTGCATGGCAGCATCCCGGCACACCTCAGTATGCTGAATTAGTTATGAATATAAAAAACTTGCTTGAGCCCCAGCACCTCTTTCATTACAAATTAAGTACTGGTGGCAGTCATTATTAAGCTGACATTGTCAGGCCCCTGCTCTATCAATTTCAGGATGAACCAAATCTGTTCAAGAATCTAGGGAACCAACAGCCAAAGCCTTAATTGTTCCCTTGGAGTACTGTATCCACACAAACCTGAAGACAGGACACTAAAAGACTATCCAGCCTCAGAATGGAAATAGACACCACAGGAGGCCTCATAATACTTACAGACCAAGAGAGGAAGGGTTAATCAGACTCCAGAATCAGATCATTCAGCTTCCCCAAAAGATCAGTTGTCAGACATCTCTCAAAATGTTGGTATCTGTGATGATGGAAGCTTCTTTTATACACCATTGCAATCATCTCTGTGAATCCAGTTCCCAAAACGATCACAACCATTAAACCAGGTAAGTATCAGCCACCGGGGTTGGGAGGTCTCAGGCAACATCACATATATGCAGAGGCCACCTAGCTATCCATGTCTACATTCACCACACATTATGCAGCTGATATACAGTCTTCCACATTTTGAAAGTGAGTGTGTCCAAGAGGCAGTCCATACATATGCTCCTTAAAATGACTTTATTTTTTGGGTTGCACTAATATATAGAATATATGCTTTTGTTATCTGAGCCTGCTCTATCTTATTACTTAGTTTATTACTCCCCAGACAGGTCAGGGCTAGTGGAAATGCTAAGAACTAGAACTGAATGTTCTTGACTGAAAACTTCCTTTCTGGGGAATGGTGTGTCCACTAGTCACACCCACTTAGATTACACTGTAGACTTCACATTTTATCCGGCATTGATAAACCCATTGAAACCCCTCAAAACCAATTTTATATACACCACCTACCTCGATATAACGCCGTCCTTGGGAGCCAAAAAATCTTACTGTGTTATAGGTGAAACCGTGTTATACTGAACTTGCTTTGATCCACCGGAGTGTGCAGCCCCCCCCCCCAGAGCGCTGCTTTACCGCGTTATATCAGGTGGCGTTATATTGTGGTAGCAGTGTAGTTAGTTATTTAAATGTTCTATGTGCCGTTTAAGGGAAAGTTTTTATTTCCAGTTATTAAGTTTATTAGTGAAGTTGTTTAAAGCTTTTTGTAAGTTCAGCTTCAAAAGCACTCATTTGGGAGCTAACCAGGGCCATGGCCAAAAGGTGTGGTTGCCAGGTATTGAGTTTCAATGGCATCCAGTTTCTGCAGTGAAAGCACACACTCAGAAGTCATGACTAATGAAGGCTCTATTACCAGAAGTGTAAATATCAGGAAGGAAATGTTTCACACTGCCTCTGCAAACCTTTTAATGTTTCCTTCCTAAAATTAATAACTCAACTTGTTTATTCCCTCACCATTTCATACTTGTCAGGGTCTTAGGCACCTGGTATAAGGGTTTTTTGTTTTTGTTTGTTTGTTTGTTTGTTTGAGGCATCCTGACTGAAACAAGTGAACTAGCCTCCCCTTCTGTTTTACTTCAGTAGTTAAAAACTACCAACTCATCTTTAAATGTAAAGAAAACATTCCCATTTGATAGTGTTATCATGCTATATAAGCAGTTTCTTTTCAGATCCCTTTGGATAATAGATCACCTTTGCATTATTATTTATTTATTTGAAGAGATCTGCTTCTGAAATGGAGTATAGAATGGGGCATTCCATTATCACTGTTATGGAGAAATTTGTGTTTTAACTGTTAGTGAAAACTAATTTCAAAAATGAAATACTGTGTGTGTGTGTGTGTGTGTGTGTGTGTATGTATGTGTGTATATATATATATATATATATATATATATATATATATATATATATATATATATTTTCAAAATGTTTGGTAATAAAATAATTGCACTAAACAAAGTCACAGTATCTTTCTCAGTTTGAGGAAGACAGAGCTACTCCCATTCACTTCATCATCCTGTTTGATCTTGCGCAAACTACATGAACAAAACCTAATGTTGTTGAATTTAGGTGTTAAAATATGAAAAGTGCCTTTCCTCACTTTCACTTCTGTTCCCCAGTGTTCCAGCCATGCTGCCAATGGAACTGTCCCTCTGCCATCACTAGAGTTCTTTCTTGGAGAAACGCTTGGGCTCTGGTGCATAAGGGCTGTCCTGTGCTCTGTAACGCTGCTTGCTCCATCCCTGCCCAAGTAGCGTAGTTTTTATAACCCACAGGATGAGATGCAGCAGAAGGAAGCTGATTTGGGGCAGTTTTATAGGAGCAAAGTCAACTGTTTGGCTGCTCTGAGGTTGACTTTTAGGAAAAGTGCCAGTAGTCTGGATGCGCTGTCAGTGATGCAGTGGCAAGTGAAGGGAAGTGTTTTATGTCGGGCTGAAAGGGAAATGTATGTTTCTAATCACACAGCTTTATAGTTCTGGGGAAAATAGTTTGAGTTAACAGTGCGTGATTAGAGAGGATAGGTTGTAGAGGGGGGATAGAGGAAGAGACCTCAAAGGGAAAAATAACCCATAAAATAACATCTAAACTTTTAAAAACCAGCATATAGCCTCTGGTGGCCTAAGATTTCCCATCTCCCCATTCGGTTTCTTTTAATTCTCCTTTCCCCCCCCCCCCCCCCCCAAAAAAAAAAAACACCAAAAAACTCGTGCTTGAGAGAGGAGCGATGTCTGAAGCATTTGTGATCTACTAAATGCAGGATCAAGAACAGGTCATGTATCTAGTGACTTTCTTTTTTCTGCTTCATTCAAAGTTTTCTTCTGCCCCTTTTACACAATGAAGCCACTGTCTACATTAGCTAAGAAAACTTTATAGCCCCATATTTTTTGTTAAATGTTCCAGGCCATAGCACAAAACACAGATCTTAAAGACCGGTTACGCAGAATACATGCCGAGTCTATGCTCCTTGATTCAGCAGCTAATGCAAAATCAAGTCCCGATTTGGTGAAGGTGGGTATGGATTTCCTGTTTCAGTGGTGTCTTTTGCTGCAAACCCTTATACTTAGCCTGTTGCATAGCTGTGTACTGTCCCGTTCCTTTGTTCCCCATACAGTGAGTTGTATTAGCAAAAGGAGCTCCTCTTCCCTCATGTGTGTGGCTCACATGGTGTTGTATTGTGCAGTATTAATTTAGAACAGTTTTCCTAAACACTTCCATTGCTTTTTGGTGGCAGGTCCTTTGTTCTCCTTCTGTTGTTTCCCCCTTGCCTTAGGCATGAGCAAAGTCACCCCATCATTCTATCTGGCATTATTTTCTCTCAAAGCTGTCTGTTTTCCTTGATCAATCTCATGTTCCCTAGTTGCTACTGGTACCTGTATAGCAGCTTTAACACAGAATCCAAATAATTTTAGAAGGGGAAGGGTAACTTTACTGTAAAATACATTAAGTATTGTGCTTTGGATGTATTTTGTTCTATTGAATTTGGTTTGACTCCTTGTTAGTACAGAACATCAGCTGCCAGGGTGTTTCATTAAGGGCTAGTTATATCTTTAAAAAAGTGCTAATAACATGCAAAAATAGGTCATTCTTTAAAAAAACATGAAATATTTGAGCAGTTGTAGCAATTTAGTTTTCCTTGTATGTAGCTAGGATGTCCCCTACATGTCTCAAATGTGACTTATAAATCAAAATGTTACCCCTTGAAGGAAATAGTGTGCGCATGTGTGCATGTTCTGTTTCTGGTGGATTTCCTAAATGTTAAATCAAAGAAATTTCTGTAGTGGTTATATAGTAAATGTTTCATTAGAAGTTGAATGGGAGATTGCATTTTGTTTCATGTCCTCTGTAATGTATGTATTTCCTCTTCTTTTTTTTAAAGACATTTATTTCATCATTCAGTCGGTTCAATTGTCTTGGTATAATGTACTGTTTGAGCTGGATTTTGGTCACACTTGTAGATTTTAAAGTGTAATTGATTGTGCTAGTGGCCTTTGCTTTTTATCCCCCTGAGGATTTGAACAGTGTTTCAAAAATGTATAATAGCTCTTCTGGATAGTCGCTTATCTCAGACCAACTCTTAGTCTTGAAAAGATTTTCTTCTTAATACGTAAAAGGCCTTGCCATGACAATGGGTCGGTGCTGAAGCAATGTATATACCATGCAATAGATGCCTAAATACATAAATAAGAAAAAAAACCAAACAATGTTTCATTCACAAACTATCCATAACTTGGCTCAGGCTTTATCCTAGTTAGCTCAAGGAGCAAGGCACTTACACTGGACCTGTTTCAGTCTAGTGAAATGTGTTCTGGAAGACACTGTTAGAACAGTGAACTCTAGAGCAGTGGGAGTGGTGAGAAAGGGCCACTGTACAAAATTTGGTTTTAAGTGCACTCAAGGATATTATTACTTTGCCATTCTAAGCTTCCTTAGAAGCTTTTCAGGGTAAATCTAATTTATTTGGAGGGTGCTAATTGATATTATCATGCTGAAAAGTATTGAATTTTCACAGCATGGGCAACTTTATTCATCCTAACTATCTTGATGCCAGAAATTGGCAGGATGTCTTACTTAAGCTTCAGTTGCACTCTAGCCATGGTTATACACCTCTACCCTGATATAACACGAATTTGGATACAACATGGTAAAGCAGTGCTTCAGGGGGGCGGGGCTGCACACTCCAGCAGATCAAAGCAAGTTCGATATAACGTGGTTTCACCTATAATGCAGTAACGAGCTACAACGAGTAAGGAAAAAGATCTTGGAGTCATCATGGATAGTTCTCTGAAGATGTCCGTCCACACAGTGTGCAGAGGTGGTCAAAAAAGCAAACAGGATGTTAGGAATCATTAAAAAGGGAATAGAGAATAAGACTGAGAATATATTATTGCCCTTATATAAATCCATGGTACGCCCACATCTCGAATACTGTGTACAGATGTGGTCGTCTCACCTCAAAAAAGATATTCTAGCACTAGAAAAGGTTCAGAAAAGGGCAACTAAAATGATTAGGGGTTTGGAGAGGGTCCCATATGAGGAAAGGTTAAAGAGGCTAGGACTCTTCAGCTTGGTAAAGAGGAGACTAAGGGGGGATATGATAGAGGTATATAAAATTCTTCACGCAGCACACAGTCAACTTGTGGAACTCCTTACCTGAGGAGGTTGTGAAGGCTAGGACTATAACAGTGTTTAAAAGAAAACTGGATAACCACCATGAATTTTTTAAATCCATAAATGGCTACTAGCCAGGACGGGTAAAGAATGGTGTCCCTAGCCTCTATTTGTCAGAGGATGGAGATGGATGGCAGGAGAGTGATCACTTGATCATTGCCTGTTAGGTTCACTTCCTCTAGGGCACCTGGCATTGGCCACTGTCGGTAGACAGATACTGGGCTAGATGGACTTTTGGTCTAACGTGGTACGGCCGA
Organism: Mauremys reevesii; assembly: GCF_016161935.1. Classification (NCBI taxonomy): domain Eukaryota; kingdom Metazoa; phylum Chordata; order Testudines; family Geoemydidae; genus Mauremys; species Mauremys reevesii. Next base: position 61,953,913 of record NC_052624.1, on the reverse strand, counting down.
GGACAGTGTTATATCACGGTAGAGGTGTACTCCAGAAATGTGCCACTTATTTTTACTTGGACTGTATGGTGTCACTGGGTTTTGACTCAGTGACAGCTTCTCTATGCTCTCTACACTCTCCAGTATAATCCTGGCACTTTGGTAACAAATTATGACGATAGATCCTGTAGAAATCAAATCAGTGGGGGGGGGGGGACCTAGTTCCTCAAGGTTTAGGGTAAAAGTTTAGTTTGTCCATATAGCAGCTCATGACTTTACTTCATAAGACTCCAAGATGAGCAATAAAGTAAAAAAGAGAAAATAAAACTCCAACATAGTAAATTGTAAGAAACTACCATATTCTCAGATGGGACTAATTAGTTCATATTGTTGCTTTTTAATATTGTTTCCAGTCATATACGCAGTCCCAGGAACAACAGTTATCCTAGTCTTCCTGTAAGACATTGATTATTAGATACCTTCCACCTCCTGACAAAGGAGAAGATTATGAAGCTTTAACTATTGTGAAGTTATACCCTTTTTTTCCTATTTATCCCAATTGTATAAGTAAAATCTGTGCTGTTTTTGGTATGTTAGTTCACTGATATTGTACAGAATTTTCTAGTACAGTAGAATCTTATTGACTGGCATAAGCTCCCGTGGCAACACACCTCAATTAAGCAATCCTCCAAATTCATCAGAACATTATGGATATGTGGCACTAGTGCACTTCACGTTCTTAATGCATTGCTTAAAAAATATAAAGCACTAAAACAGTCTATTAAATGTAAGAGATTTGATTATTAGAACAAAACAGGGAAGCTGCAGAATGAAAACTTCATGCTGTCAGACCCCTGGAAACTATTGCAAATATGTCTGCAGATAACACTGGGCTAGTCGGTGCTTTTTATCCTCAAAAGGAGGATCAGCTCAAAATAAACTAAGTAAGTATGGGGAGTTAATGGAGTATAGTGGTGAAGTTTGGGCAAGCAGTACAGGGTTGGTAGCTGGAAATAGATTTGGCATCATCCAAAGAGGAGTGGAACCACCTCAAAAGAACATGGATTGTGGAGGTGGACAATGAAGATGAGGTGCGGGGAAGGGAAAAAGGGAGAAAGAGAAGTGGTGGTGGACTCCTGAAGTGTAGGTAGCAATCCGAAATAAGAAAATGGTGCATAAAGAAAAAGAAACGAATCCACTGAGTGCAAATGAAAGTGAATACAGAGAAGCAAAGCAAGCTGCCAAGCAGGCAGTGAAGGCCAAAGACTGTGCCCTAGACAGCCTGTAAAATGAGCTTGTAAACTACCTGCAGTTGGCTGGCAAAAGGACTATTGTAGCATTGCAAAAATGAGATTCAGAGGGAAGGAGGATGGTGCTGCAACACCATTTGTAAATGATGACTATGGGAGACTGCTAGTAACACCTGAACAGGCAAAGGAGAGGTGGAAACAATACTGAGTCTTTCTGAAATGAGGCAACCCGCTTTCAGGTGGAGTTGCCCATATGTGAGCCTAACGTGGTGCCTGAGCCTGACATAACGGAGGAAGAGGTGAGAAATGCAGTCCAGAAAATAAAGAACGGTAAAGCAGTGGGATCTGATGAGGTGACTGTGGACCTGGTGAAAATCTTGGGTTAGAGAGAGGCATAAAATAGATGAGCAGAGTGGCTAAAACAGTCTGGGAAGACACGAGATTTCCCCCAAGATTGGTGCAAGTCTATCTTGATCCCAGTACATAAGAAGGGAAGCATCTGTGAATGTGGAAACTATTATGGATTAAAGTTACTGCTGCATGGGATGAAGGTACTGGAGCATATCTTAGATGCTAGGATTAGGAGAGTGGTGGAAGCCATCCTCATACAAGGACAGTTCAGCTTTAGGAAAGGATGAGGAACCACAGATGCCATGTTTGTCATTCCACAAGTGATAGAGAAGGGGCCAGAGTACCAACAGGATCGCTTCTGGGCATCTATAGACCTAGAAAAGGCACCTGATAAAGTGGACAGAACGATGCTCGTACCAGTGCTGAGGAAATATGGAGTTTCTGATAATTTAATAACTATGGTGCATGCATGATGATCCAAACATGTTTTGGAACAAGCTCCTTTTGAAGTGAAAGTTGGACTGCATCGGGGGTTGACCCCTCAGTCTGCTCGTGTTTACCATATTCATGGACTACATCAGCAAAAGCATCCCAGTGGGAAAAGGTGAGAAGCTACTTTATGCAAATGATGCATCAATAAGGGCGTCCTCAAAATAAGACCACGGGGAAATAGTAAACCGCTGGTATGACCAGCTAAGCAGTCATGCTCACTTCCATCCCATGCCTAAGACTGAAGTTACTTGGATCCATAAAGTGCCACAGGGAAACTGGATATAGAGTTTAATGGAGTACCATTAAACCAAACTGGCCAATTCAAGTACTTTGGCGGCTGTGTTACAGGAGATGGCAAGCTTGAACGTGAGATACAGTCCAGACTGGAGAGTGCTGGCTCGTGAATGACAAGCACATGCCACTGAGACTAAAGCCTAATTGTATAGAACAGTGGTGTGCCGTGCAGTGCTACATGATTCAGAAGCATGGGTTGTAAAGAGATGACAGGGTCAATTGCTACAGGTGTTTTGAAATGAGATATTTTCACGCAATAAAGAGTCACACAAAGAGAGAGTGACTTCTATCCTAATGCTTTCATTTCACAAAGTCTGTGATGTGGCTGACAGAATCCAGGGAGCACAACTTTGCTGGTTTGGATACATATTGATGGTGAATGAAGAGGACCCAGCGAAGATAGCATAGCAGGAGAGGGAAGTAGGAAAAGAGACTGAGGAAGCAATGGTTGAATTGCATCAAAGAAGGTGGTAATCATTGGTGTTGAACATTGGTGTTGCCTTGATCAGACGAAGGTGGTAGATACTTACAACACAGCTCGGCCCTGGATGATGGAATAAGGGGAAGATGTGTGCTATTTATCTTGTGCTCAGTCACTAACACTCATTGCACTGGGTGTATTTCCTGACAGTTATGTAAGCGGGGGCAGCCATTTATTAGGCTACCAGTTAGTTAAGTAGGTTCTACTATATTGGATCTTACAATAATCATGGGTATATGCAGAATGAAACTTGAGGGCAGTAACATGCTCAGCGAGCCACTTTGTCCTTCTCCCCAATAGCTGTGGAGGTGCTGAGAACAAGGACACTTGTTCCTACCCACTTCTTTTCCCTCTCTATACCCAGTAAATAGTCTAAAATAATGAGTCTCTTGGTGCTTCTCCTGCCATCGCTAGCCTGCCAATAGCGTCACTGTGCCAAGTACACAAAGACTGTTTAAGACTTGCTGTGGTACAAGACAATCAAATCCCTATTATAATGTATAAATTCTGCTATGAATCCCACAGCAAAGGCTATTTCCTTTAAGTAGCCTTGGTAATATGATATTCTTCATTAACGGGGTGCTGCACATGAAGACTGGGTGTAGTACTACCGCTGCATAAGTGGCCTAGCAGCCGAAAGAGAGCTAGGAAAGAAAGACCTTCAATTAGAATACTTTTTGGCTCCTGTAAATCTTTGTATGCCAATGCACTGAACATTTTGTGTTTAAACAAGGCTTAGGCGGAAATAAATGACTAATTTGCAGAGGCTAGGGGAGAGTCTGTTACATTTAGTGTCACATCCATTACAATCGGCCAGAAGTTTTTGGAGATGATGGCCTAGATCTGCCAGGTGGAGACGCTGACATATGGCTACAACATGTGCAAGCATGGATTGGGCAGCGGTTGTGATAGCAGGCTGCGTGACTGGGTAGGGCTAGTTGCTGGCGCCCCCTGTGGCTGGTTTCTAGTGCACTTGAGAATAAAATAAAATGTTCCCAGAGGTAAAGGTCCTGGGATTTTGGTGATGGAGCTTGGGTTCATGTAATAGGGTGAGACCACCTGGGCCTTGTGGGCTGAGGTCCCCACCTTGCTGCAAAGTCCCTCCTCCTTGTGGTATGGAGGCTGCTAGGACTCAGAGAGCTGCCTCCTGGGCGGGGGGGGGGGAAAGGGGGAAGGTAGGCTGAGGAGAGAGCCACCCCGCATTGTGGGTTATATGGTAAGGAGCCCTGTAACCCCTGCACTGGAACCAATTAAGTGCCTGTTATAGGAGAGTCAGGGTGATGGTTGGCTAGTGCCCCTCCCCGGTGTTAAAGTTTAATAAAAGTTGTGGCCTGCTGCTTAATTCCATGCATATGTCTGTCCCCATTTGCTGTTGTGTCCACATCAATAAACAGGGAGTTTTTGTAGTTGCTTTCCTTTCATGGGGAAGCTATGTACGTACATACATTTAGCTAAACATATCACTTGACTGTTGTAACACTTTAACAGCTGTTCTTGGCGGGGGGGGGGGGAATGCATATGCAAGAGCAGTAACTAATTCTGCAAAATACACATTACTGAGCTTCACTTTGTCATTTGTGTGTCTGATTCTTCTTCTGCACTTCGTAGCTTGTCCCCTCTCTGCAATGCATGCTTCCTACCGTAAACTGTGCAGGGTGCATGCGTTCATCTGTGGCAACATTTAAAGCCCTCTCTCTGAGTCGTGTATCTGTTGGTTTGTACCTGCATGTGCACATTGCTAATTACCATACTTTTCCCTAAAAGCCGTTTATTTTAAACAGGAAAATGCAAGAGAAGGAAGTCGAAGCCTGGTTCACCAGCTCTCCAATGAAAGTAGGCTGTCTGTCACGGACTCGATCTCAGAGTTTTTTGATGCTCAAGAAGTCCTTCTGTCTGCAAGTTCTTCAGAAAACGAGGTCTGAGCACAAATATCGGACTATATCTCTCTGATGTAGCTTATTTCAACATATTTAACCTTTTATCTTTCTGCATGGTAATTGCAAACTTGCTGATCTACCACAAATGAAATATTTTTGGAGGATTTCAAAGTCACATACTTTGAATTGTTTGCTACTCTTAAAAAAAATAAAGTATAAGGGAGGTGGCTGAAGAGGGAAAACAGGCAATGTAGCTTGCACGCCTGATTTTAATATAGAAAGTATAAGGAATGTAGTTTTGCAGCATCTGTCTTGAGTCTCGTCCTACAAGAGCTGCAAGAAATGTTATCAAACGATTGTGCATTTGTACTTTTTTTTTTCTTGCGGCACTTGTAGGTTGACCTATGGCAGATGCTACTTTGCAGCATGCAATTTTAAACTTTTTCTGTTTCATGAAATCAACTTTTTGGAATAAGACCAGATTTCAAGAAAGGCCTCTAAATTTTCAGGATCAAAGAAAACAAGCTTTGCCTTCAATAAAATAATTTAGTAGTGATTTATGAAAACTTTTTAGTGATGGATCTTTGATCTGCACACCTATTTGTATTGTATAGAAGCAACAGGCAAGCCTAACAACACAGAAACAGTGCAAATAATACAGATCTTTCTTCCATTAATTTCGCAAATGATCATAACAGTTGTCAGGAGTAGCATATTACAAACTTATTTATATATATATAAATGTATGTTGTTTCCTTCCCGCCAGGTATCGGATGATGACTCATATGCCAGTGATATAAGTGATAACATCTCTGAGGATAACCTAAGTAACGACATTGAGAATGAAAGGCAAACTTTGGGTAAGATTTGTTTTGTTGTATCCTATTCTGAGAAGAGGCATTTTCTTACCAGAAATCGCTCTGGTATCACAGATTTCAAGAGGTAGACATTGGCTAGTTTTTGCTTTTCTTTTAAGATTTGAACAGTTTTTGGAGTAGTGTAGTTTGGGTACTCTCTGTGCAGTCAACTGTGCCCTGATCATTTTAAGGTCTGAGGATTGCTGTGTATCAGCACAGACACTTGTCTGCTGTCTGTGTCACCTCCCCACAGAGACCTGCAGCTGCTCCCACGCTTCTTTCCATGACCTTGGGACCCTATGAAGTAGCTAACCCCAGAAGAGCTATCTCTTTTTCACTGAAAGGCAGATATTTTCTCATCACTCTGGATCTTCAGTACGAACTTGTCCCCTTACATATCATTCAAATCCAAAGAATAGTTATGGTTAACAAAATGCAGCTTTTGTTATGTGAGAATAACTCTACACTGATCGGCCTGGTGTGTGACCATAATACTTTCCTCTTGTTGGTTTTGTCTACACTAGCACATACGTCGGCAAAACCTTTGTCGGAAAGTGGTGTGAAAAAACACAACCCTAACTGACGTGACTCTCTCACACACACACACTCACACGCACTCACACACACACGCACAGTGTGAACAGCACTATGTCATCGGGAAAGCATCTCCCGCCAACATAGCTACCGCTGCTCATTGGGGGTGGTTTAATTAGGCCAGTGGGAGAGCTTTCTACTCCCAGCATAGAGTGGCTACACAGGAGACCTTACAGCAACACAGCTGCAGGAGTACAGATGTACCGCTCTAAGGTCTGTAGTGTAGACGTAGCCTTTGTGTTTTCTCCTGATTGCAGTGGTAATGATTGTGTTTAGGGCAGTCGATTTAATCACAGTTAACTCACGTGATTAACTCAAAAAAAATTAAGCTCAGTTTTAATTGCACTGTTAACCAATAGAATACAATTGAAATTTATTAAACATTTTGGATGTTTCTCTGTTTTCACATATATTGTATTCTGTGTTGTAGTTGAAATCAAATTGTATATTTTTATTTGTAAAAATGAGAGTATTTTTCAGTTCACCTCATACAAGTACTGTAGTGCATTTTTTGTCCTGAAAGTGCAGTTTACAAATGTAGATTTTTTTTTTTGTTTTGAGTGCAGTTATGTAAAATTTTCTTGTTCAGTCCTACTACTTCTTGTTCAGCCAATCGCTAAGAGAAACAAGTTTGTTTGCATTTTTAGGAGATAATGCTGCCCTCTTCTTATTTACAGTGAGAACAGCCATTTGCATGGCACTTTTATAGCTGGCATTTCAAGGTATTTACGTGTCAGGTATACGAAACATTCGTATGCTCCTTCATGCTTCGGATGCCATTCCAGAGGACATGCTTCTATGCTGATGAGGCTCATTTAAAAAAATGTGTTAATTAAATTTGTGACTGAACTCGTTGGGGGAGAATTGTATGTCACCTGCTCTGTTTTACCTGCATTCTGCCATATATTTCATGTTATAGCAGTCTTGGATGATGACCCAACCAATGTTGTTCATTTTAAGGACACTTTCACTGCAGATTTCACAAACACAAAGAAGGTACCAGTGTGAGATTTCTAAAGATAGCTACAGCACTCAACCCAAGGTTTAAGGACCTGAAGTGCCTTCCAAAATCTGAGAGGGATGAGGTGTGGAGCATGCTTTCAGAAGTCTTCAAAGAGCAACACTCCAATGCAGAAACTACAGAATCTGAAGCACCAAGAAAGAAAATCAACCTTCTGCCGGTTGCATCTGACTCAGATAATGAAAAATGAGCGTAGGTCGGTCCGCACTGCTTTGGATGGTTATCGAGCAGAACCCGTTATCAGCATGGACACATGTCCCCGGGAATAGTGGTTGAAGCATGAACGGACATATGAATCTTTAGCGCATCTGGCATGTAAATATCTTGTGATGCCGGCTACAACAGTGCCATCAGAATGCCTATTCTCACTTTCAGGTAACATTGTAAACAAGAGGCAGGCAGCATTATCTCCTGCAAATGTAAACAAACTTGTTTGTCTGAGCGATTGGCTGAACAAGAAGTAGGACCGAGTGGACTTGCAGGATCTAAAATCTTACATTGTTTTATTTTTGGATTCAGGTTTTTTTGGTACATAATTCTACATTTGTAAGCTCAGCTTTCATGATAGAGATTGCACTACAGCAGGGGTTCTCAAACTGGGGATCGGGACCCTTCAGGGGGTCGTGAGGTTATTACACGGGGGTCACGAACTGTTAGCCTCCACCCCAATCCTGCTTTGCACCCAACATTTATAATGGTGTTAAATTTCTAAGTGTTTTTAATTTATAAGGGGGGGTCGCACTCAGAGGCTTGCTATGTGAAAGGGGTCACCAGTACAAAAGTTTGAGAACCACTGCACTCAGTACTTGTATTAGGTGAATTGAAAAATACTATTTATTTTGGTTTTTTACAGTGCAAATACTTGTGATAAAAAATAAACATAAAATGAGCACTGTACACTTTGTAGTCTGTGTTGTAATTGAAATCAGTATATTTGAAAATGTAGAAAACATCCAAACATGTTGAAATAAATGGTATTCTAACAGTGTGATTAATTGCACGATTAATTGCAATTATTTTTTTAATCATTTGACAGCCCTAATTGTGTTCATTTAAGTAGCTTGCTGATTGCATGGGGGGCCTTGCATTTTTCGTTCAAAATGATGCTTTTTAAAAAAGAGAATGGGAAGAAATGCCTAAAACCAAAATCATATAAATATGCTTTTCTCTTTTCCTGAACCATGGAAAGCTGCACTAAGGGGTTACTATTTGGTTACAAGGGTTAGAGGTTGGAACTATAACTTTTGTGCATGCCGAGTTCCTGGTTCCCTGTTCTCCCTCTGCCACTTCAGCTTAAATCAAGATTGGATGTCTTTCTAGAAGATATGCTTTTAGCTGAACCAGAAGTTATGGGGTTGATACAAGAGACACTTGGTGAAATTCAGTGGCCTATGTTCTGCAGGAGATCAGACTAGCTGATCATAATTGTCCCATCTGGTCTTAAAATCTAGCTCTCAAGACAGCTCAGCATGTCTGTTATCTCCCTCACTGTGTAGCAAAACCATCTGTTACAGCTCTAGAAAACCATCACCAAACTTTAGGAATGTACATTTGAAAAGTTAGACATTGAAAGAAGCTTCCTGAGTATCCCAGGTACTCAACACCCACAACTCTAAATGGAAACCAGCAGCCACTGAAAAATCTGCACTTCTGGAAATAGAACATTGTATGTAGGCACCCAAAGTATAGATGTAAGTGCCCAACTGAAAAAGCTAGCCTTGGTGTCAAGCCTCCATTAGCATGGTTAGACTATACATCTGCTGTTTATCTCAGATTATGTATGCCCTGATGTATTCACAGTTGTCTATATTGCTTTATATAGGCCACATCCTTGACTTCCATGGAGCTACAACAATTTACACCAGCTGAGGATGTAGCCCAAACTGTTTAGTTCAGTTGATTAGTCCTTGCTATGCAATCTGAGGATTTCAAAGGGTGTGACAGCATCCCATTTCAAAGAGCTGTTTTGAACCAGAATACATTTTTAGCACTTTTGTTGCCTATTCAAAGGATATCACCTCCCTGCTGGAGTCTAGGAAAACAGTTTCCCTTTGGGCTGAGTCTTTTTTTTTTTTTATGTTAATTGTCTTCCTCCGCCATGGGAAGCGTCTGAGTCAACCTCTTTCTGAAAGGGAAGTCATACAAGTATGTTAATTGTTTCCTTACCCCAGGTGGGCTCTCAAATTCTGGATGCTTGCAGTTTTTTATGCAAACTAGTATTATGACAGATTGCATGTAGGCAGGAAAATAATATGCAATAAATTTATAATTCACCTATTGTGTGGTGTTTGTCATAGCTACCATGCAGGGATGAGAGTTCAAACTTAGTCCTTCATTCTTGGGTAATCAGCGTCTGGGAGAAATGCAGAGGCAGAGTGTTCTGTGCAGCACTGTGACTTTGTGTGCACTGACAATTTTCTGGAAATTCACTGATGCCCTTAGAACAGTGCTGGCAAAGTTGGCAGCAATAGCTTAGTCCCAGCCAGGTGCCACTTTTCTACAGTGTCATTTTTGGCATGCTCTAAGCAGTTAAACAATGTAATGTAGATGGCCACTATTATTTTTACCACCATCTCACCATTGCAGGCACCAGTGGAGTTTTACTGGTGTTAGTACAAAGTGGGGAAACGTTTTAAAAATGGACTGACTCTATCTTCATGGGCAACACTTCTCTGGCTATTTCAGGCAAAATGTATACAGGCTATGGAGGCAGTGGTATCCATCCCTCTGTGAGTGGGACATGGCCTCGAAGACTCATGTGGGGAAGACAACATGGAAAAGGAGGAAATGATGTACTAAGGCAGCCCCCAAATGTCCCAGGATCAGAGATGGGCACTGTAGAAACACAGACACTGTTCAGGGAGATTGAAAATAAGTTGGCAAGATAGTGGGAGGGGTGAGAGGAGGATATACCTGATGACTTAGACAAATAGGATGAGGGTATAGCTACGTTAAGTAATCTACTCGGGCCAGTTCATTTTGTGACATACCCCTGGGCTAAGGCTTATCCCTGTGGTGGGGCTTTATTTTAAATCTATCTCAAGTTGTTTACTATAAAACTTGGAACTATTTATTGTGTCCAGATTGCTCTGACACCAACACATAGCTCAGCCATTCTCTTGGATGTGTGAGTTATCCTTTTGAATGTCTAGTAAATTCATAGCCCTCCTATGGCCTTCTCCAGCACATAGGTGTGTCGTGAAGCTAAATTCAGTAGTGTTTGTGAGGTATTTGGGTACATGGATGAGCATCATGGAAAAGCCTGCCAACAAATATCTGGTGTTTGCCTACAGCAACAGATTTTTCTTGATACGAGGAGTCCATCAAATCAGCATAAAGAGATGAAGGGGGAGGTAGTTTCACACTTGGGTTCTGTAAAGCACACTTTTGTCTTCTGAAAAGAATGTCAGCTTAATTGAAGATCTGTCAGGAAGGCGTTTTTATGTTACTTAAATGTACATGAATCCGTCTCTTGTAAAACAAGATAGTTCTAATATATGCTCTGTAGAGGTGTAACTTCTAAGAGCCCGTGGATATGTCTACACTGCACTAAAACACCGGTGGCTGGGCTATGGCAAGTGACTCAGACTCACGGGGCTTGGGTTGCGAGGCTATAAAATTGCAGTGTAGACATTCGGGCTCAGGGATTCTCTCTTCTCCTGGTGTCCCATGGCCTGGGTTCCAGCCCAAGCCCAAATGTCTACATTGTAATTGTATAGCCCTGCAGGCCGAGCCCCATGGCCCAAGTCAGCTGACGTGGGCCATCAGCAAGTGTTTTATTGCAGTGTAGACGTACTCTTAGGCTTTTCCAGAGCACCTCAAGGGATTCTTTTCAAGCATTTATGCTTCATGTATATCTCAGTAAAACTTGCTCGGTTTAAAACCTTGTTTTAAATTATCAGTATACAGCAGATATCTTCAAACCACAAGTCAATATTTGAGTCAGATGGGGAGTGAAGCGTTGTCTGAAAGATAAGGAAATTGCTGATGCTTTAATACATCCATAGTGTTTTCAAGAGATGATACTGTAAGAAAACAATGAATTGCTTAATGTGCTCCTGGGATTTCCTTCCAGATTGCATTCCTGAAAGTGGGATGGGAAGCCATTCCAAGCGGAGAACGTGTTTGCCGGCTCCATGTCCTAACACCAGTAACATCAGTCTATGGAATATCCTGAGAAACAATATAGGGAAGGATCTCTCCAAGGTGGCCATGCCTGTTGAGTTAAATGAGCCACTTAACACTCTTCAGCGACTTTGTGAAGAATTGGAATACAGCGAACTACTGGATAAAGCAGCGCGTACCCCGAATTCATTTGAAAGGATGGTAAAAACAAAGAAACAAAAAAAACCTTTCCAATACTGAGCAACATGAGATGTAACTGAAACAGAACACAATGGATTTTCTTAAGCCTAAGAAACCAGAAATTACTTTTTCATTTCTTGTGCTTACAGCTCAGAGGGGCAGGTTTTTAAAAGAAAACATAACTAGCTCCTGTGATCTGTTTGACGTAATTTCCATTTTCGTAACACAGTAGCCATTCTCAGGTATCTGATTCTCCTGCAAATTTAGTTAAGGGAGAAGCTTAGTTCTGGTCTGTGTTGCTGTCTTCTCTCTGAAAGGTTTAAAATGTGTTTTTAGTTTTGTTGTGGAACTAATATGCTTCCCCAATTAACATAAATGGCACAATATCTATTCTGCTTTGGCAATGTCTCTTTCAGTGCACGGGGGACACAGAGACAACCCGTGCCTGCCGATTAGTGGGGGAGGGAGGCAGAGTGAGGGCAGCTGGCTTCTTCCAATTGTATTTTCCACTCCATGCATCCGATGAAGTAGGTTTTAGCCCATGAAAGCTTATGCCCAAATAAACTTCTTAGTCTCTAAGGTGCCACAAGTACTCCTGTTCTTTTTGCTTTTTGCTGATACATGGCTACCACGCTGAAACCTGAGCATACTCAGTCCGTGTGAGCATGCTCAGTACAAGTCAAACAGCAAATCAGGAGGGGGGCCTGTGATCCTGCATGTTCTCCCCCTCTTCCTTCTCCCCTCCCCCCATGCATCACCTCTGTGAGGACACGTGCTGGGTCTTCCAACACAATGTTAACTACAATAGTATTAACAGAATGAGGTACTGTTGTTGTGGTTTTTTTATCAGACTTGTTGTGTAAAGCTTTTTGAGTCTCCATAAAGTATTTGAGAACTCAGACTGGGCAAGAGATGCGTATTTGGTCAAAACACAAATGCCCTTTTGAAATGAAATTTTTGAAGAGCCATTTCTCCTTTACTTATCGGCCAAGACGGGACTTCACATTTCTTCTTTTCCTGGGCTAACCACCTAACTCAGCACTGCTGGGCTGGCTAGGGTGTGCATATGCTGTCTACTATTGGAAAGACAGAACTCTGAATTCAGAACTTGGCAGGTAAGGGAGGGAGAAACGGATTTCAATCGTACCTTGTTTCTAAGTGTAATCTCATATTAATGTTTAAGTCTATAAATATATTCTGATTGGTTTAAAATCCCTTATTAGCATTCTTAATGTTTTGGAACTAATGCTTTGCCGTGTCCCTTGAAGTGAATAAACACTTCAGCTCAATGGCTTTCGTGGTGAAGTGTCACTGTTCTTTTCTGTATCCAAACAATCCTGAACAGAAACTTTTTAAATTCTGTATAATGAAAACTTAATCCCATTTTAAAGATCTTTCCTCATTTCTGCTGTCTCTGCTAGAGGTATACTTGAGTCTGGGTCAAAGTAAATAATGCCTTAAGGTCCATTATCAATAGACATTCTTTTCTCTCTTCTCTTTGCTTGAGAATGTGTATTAAAAGGGAAATAAGTAATTGCCTTTTTAGGAGGAAGTAAAAGCAAGACCATATTTTTTTTTGTCCTCGGGTTTCAGAGAAGTTACATTTGGGAAGAGAGAGAGGGAATTCTCCAGCATGAGAAACCCCAAAGCAGGGTTAATGTTAATGACAGTCCTGAAATCCCACTACCTTGTAGTCCACTTCTGAGTGTTTCGTTTACGGAGTGAGGTACTGAGATTTGAGAGGGAGCATATCTACAGCACATTCTAGGGCGTTCCAAAGGAAAGGAAAAGAGGAGGGAGTTTCATTGGAGGAAGGCAGTGAAGGAAAGGAGAGATGAATCAAGGTCTACAGACTAACCTCCCAAGTTTTCATTCCCCCGACTGTTCAATTTTGCAGAGGTGCTAGTAACTCTCTGGGGGGATTAGTATCTCCAGCTATTGTAAAGGAAACTGGCAAGATAAAGGTTAGCACACAATAGACAAATGGCAGTGCAAACCTGCTACGTCTACACTACCACTTATGTCGGCAAAATTTATGTTGCTATGCAGTGTGAATATTCCACCCCGCGAGTGGCATAAGTGATGATGTGCACTGCATGCACTTCTTCTGCAGACATAGCTACTGCTGCTCATTGGGGGTGGTTTAATTATGTCAACTGGAGAGCTCTCTCCCATTGGCATAGCAGCAAAGCTCGTATAGTCGTTCTGTCAGCTCTCTAGTGTAGACATAGCCTTAGTGACCCCACACAGAAACCTAAACAGACCATTAAACTGTTGCCTTACAGAGCTATGAGCCCTTTCCCCATGTTTTAGGGGTAGGGGACAAAGGATATGGCTTTATGTCTAGGGACCACAATCTAGAGTTAATGTTTTGAGACGCTTTCTAATATAAAATTTGAAATTGATGAGAAGCAGGTTCTCATTTACGGGCTTCTGTTCTTTGGAATGGCATTTTGTTTAAAGAGATTTTTTAGAAGTAACATTTTTATGTACATTTTAAATTGGCGTCATAGTCTGAGTTGTTTTCCAATTTTTTTTTATTGGACCAACTTCTGTTGGTGGAGGGGACAAGCTTTTGAGCTTCACAGAGCTCTTTCTCAGCTCTGGAGAAGATGACAAGGTGAGACAGATTGTTAAGCATTAAGGGGTCACGTGTTTGTAGAAGACTAATTAAAATGAAGTCCTGGCCATAAAATGAGCCATAAAAGCAGTGTCGTTGTTAAGCCCATGATTTTTAATGTCCAGCATAGATATTAATTTAATTTCCCAGGCTTGTCTTTTGAAGATGTCATGTAGGTTTCCTTTTGAAGATGAGGATTGAGAGGTCAGATATATGGTGTACCACATCCAGTGCATCAAATGCTTCAACAACTATGTGGGTGAAACCAGATAATCACTATGCTTTCAAAAGAACTCATACAGCAAAATGATAGAAGGCAAAAACATCCTATCACCCATGGACTAATACTTTTCACAAAGTGATCACTCCATATCTGACCTCTCAATCCTTGAAAGCTTGTCCCTTCCATCAACAGAAGTTGGTCCAGTAAAAGATATTACCTCACCCACATTGGCAACATTGTCGTCGTAGACATAATCAGAGGATGTTTTGAAGGCCAAGACTATAACAGGGTTCAGAAAAGAACTAGATAAATTCGGGGATCCATCAATGGCTATTAGCCAGGATGGGCAGGGATGGTGTCTGTTTGCCAGAAGCTGGGAATGGGCAACAGGGGATGGATCACTTGATGATTACCTGTTCTGTTCATTCCCTCTGGGGCACCTGGCATTGGCCACTGTCGGAAGACAGGATACTTTGTTAGATGGACTTTTGGTCTGACCCCATATGGCCGTTCTTATGTTCTTACACTTACAGCAGCACAGCTGTACTGTTGCAACTGCGTTGCTGTAAGGGCTCCTATGTAGCTGCTCTATGCCAGTGGGAGAAATCTCTCCCACTGGCATAATTAAACCACCTCCAATGAGTGGTGGTAGCTATGTCAGTGGGAGATGCTGACATAGCTACCGGTGCTTTTTTTCACACCCCTGACCAACAGAAGTTTTGCTGACAAAAGTGCTGGTATAGACACAGCCTTTGTGTCTCTCGTATCCTGGGACCAACAGGGCTACAACCCTGCAAACTAACAGCTCTAGTATTTTTTGATCCAGAATTCTCATTCTCTCTCTCTCTTTCTCTCTCCCCATTTTTGGTGTGTGCCTCTGATTTCATTTTTTCCTGCATAGTTGTGAAAGGAGAAATTGAAGTACATTTTAAATCTCTTATGGATTTGGAGCCTTCCTATTTTTAATAAAGGCCTTGAAATGACTCTGCAAGCTGAGTCACACCTCAATGCTCGTGTTAAAGGTTGGCTTGCAATAGGTATACACTACATTTTTCTGCAGTTTGCAAATATGTGTATCTGGCATCTGTATGAGGCTTCTCTTTTGTGCATAAAATCAAAAGATAAAGATATATA
Source organism: Mauremys reevesii (assembly GCF_016161935.1). Classification (NCBI taxonomy): domain Eukaryota; kingdom Metazoa; phylum Chordata; order Testudines; family Geoemydidae; genus Mauremys; species Mauremys reevesii. Next base: position 61,938,435 of record NC_052624.1, on the reverse strand, counting down.
ATGAAAACTGTTAGTGACCAATTAAGCAAAATCTTGTTTATTCTCAGGTGTACGTGGCTGCTTTTGCAGTATCTGCATATGCATCCAGTTACTACAGGGCTGGGAGTAAGCCATTTAATCCGGTGCTTGGAGAAACCTATGAATGTGTCCGGGAAGATAAGGGCTTCCAATTTTTTTCAGAACAGGTACTGTATATTGTGCCTTTAACTGTCCCACTATTCCCTTAACAGACTGTTTAATTCTGTGTGCATGGCAGCAGTCCTCTGAGGCTCCCCTCAGAATGTGGGCATAAGTCATATATAGCATCTTCAGAAGACATTGTAGAATTATAAACTATAGAGAGCACTTCACTATCTGCTAAAATGTGCCCACCTGTGGGGTGGAACATGGTGGCAGCCATTATAGAAGTGCTGGCGTTACACACCAGTTTATGGCCAGGAAGCAAAGAATAACAGCTTATCTACTTGAAGTAATAGAAGAACTTCCCTAGGAAAAATCCAGCTGCCTATATTGAAAACTGACCTGGACTAGGCCATATACAGCTAGGCAATGAGAGTATTTCTGCAAATAATCTCCAGACAGGAAAATGACTAAAGTATAGGAAGTATAATACCAGGTTGAAAACTGGGCATTATCAAAGGCAGGTGGGGTTATTAAAGCACTAAATTAAAAGGGGAGGAGGGGATTTGGTTACTATGGTATTCACTGAAGTAACAGGTTAAAAACTGTTTCAGCTCATCGAGATGTGATTAAAAAGGCTTGGGGCAAAGTTGTGCATATTGTAGGACTTTGGTCATGGGTAATCCTAAATTACAATCCATTACGAAACAAGTTTTTTTCTTAAACTGTAAAGGCAGAACGTGGAACACTATATCTTAAACGGGCGATAAAAAAAAAGTGCTATGTAATCTTAACCTAGCCCCAGGAAATGAGTCACAGACATTACTGAGATGGAAATATGGGAATGGGTAGGGCAAGTATCAGATTTAAAATTCCATTCGTGTTCCTGGTTCTCCAGTTTTATGGTGATGAAACCCACTGATTTGTGGAAATTGCACTGGCATAAAACCAGCCTAGAGTAATGAAGCGGTGAATCAGGCCCGCTGTTGCAATGTCACAGTAATTTGAGTTAATGTGGAAGGATTTGCCCTGCTACCATGTATAAAGCATAGGGTTGCCCTTGTCCTGGAGCCTCCAGGAATTAAAGATTGTCATGTGATGAAACCTCCAGGAATACATCCAACCAAAATTGGCAACCCTAATAAAGCAAGTAATAAAAACACTAACTGCTTGTTCTAACTTGGTAGGAATCTAAGAACCATCATGAAGGCTTTATCTGACAGAAACACTCCGCTATGTGCAGTATGTTAAATATAAATGAAAGGTAATACAGTGAATTTACTGGCAAGAGAGTGAGGGAGCAGTTGGCAGGTACAGAGAAGTACAGGAAGAACAAAACATGCAGCAAGCAGGGCAGCCAACTTCTTGTCCGATCTATTTAGATTGAAAGTTCTTTGGGGCAGGGATTGTTGCTTACCATGTGTCTGCCAGCACCTGGTTGTGGCCTCTAGGTGTTACTATAATACAGATAATAAATGAGGATAATTCTGCTCTGTAACCAGTGTAAATATTTAAGCCCATAGAGGGGCTAAAAACTAGGGGGAATGCAGTGCCATCTGAGAAGGAGACTATCACCCAGTGTGGGTTAGGACAGTGCTAAAGGTTAGCTGTATATGAGACTCACCACAATAGGGTATTCAGTAAGGACCTGAATGCCTTTATAGAAAAAACAGAGAAGGATTTAATAAGGAATAAGAGAAATTATAACAGTGGAGAAAATAAATTGCATTATTTACATGTCCAGCTAAAACAGAAATGCGACTCCAAGTAGCATGCATTTACTCTTGACAGAAAATACATGTCTTTGTCTTATTCCTGTTACTTGTCTGGCATTGAATGTCTGTGTCATTTAGCACAGTTCCTACTCACATCTACTGAGAAATGAGTGTGATGGCTGCTGCTTCTAATCTGTGTGGTTGCTTTACCACACTCCTCTCTTTCATGCTCTGCTACGTCACTTCCCCACCACCACCCAACCCCGGCTGTGTTATTTGGCGGTTGCCCTAATACAGGTCTACGCAACTGCACAAGCCCAATACTGAGGAAATGCTGTGGTTGAGGTTTTATGCTAGGAAGAACAAGTGCAGAAGGCTGTTTATTATAGCAGTTATTGTTAGGAGATGGGGTTATGTGGTCTAATTTTTCCGGAGGTCCTGAGCAGCACCAGTTTCCGTGGAAGTTAAGGGGATTTTTGGGTATCTGCACCTTTGAAAATGAGGCCAACTTTCCCCTTACTCTGCTTACACCAGAGGTGAACTTGATCCTTTGTTTCCGCACATCTGTTTGTGGCTACTGGTAATACATTCTTGGGTCCTCAGGCCATATGTATTTACCACATTAGTGACCCTGTGCAACATATGCAGTTAATAGTTCATTCAACCCACAAATGTCACAGGTCTTTTCTTTTTAATATTTGCTTGAGATCCCTCTTCTCACAACCCTTTGTAATCATCAGTGCTTATTGGTTAATTTTACTAGCTCCCCTAGAGGACAAAATTATGAAAGGGAAATGAGGCATTTAAGCAGATTCAAATGAACTTGTAAATGTTAATGCATTTTTTTCCCCTTCTTCCAATTAGGTCAGTCATCACCCACCAATATCTGCATGTCATGCTGAATCTGTGAATTTTGCTTTTTGGCAAGGTAATTCTTTAGTTTTTAATTTACTGCTGTCATTTTCATAGTAGCTTCATTTATGTCTAACATTAGACATCCAGAAGATCAAGAAAGACAGGCTTCCCCGGCTGTTAAGTAATATTAGAACTGCTCTAGGCAATTTCAGCCCCTAGACTGTGACAAGCTTTTTATAGCGTTTGTGTAATCATTCCTGAGCAATAACGAATGATATTTTACCAGTACAAACATCTGCATTTCTAAAACAACCTGGAAATGTTGTTCTGTAGCTTAAATAAAGCATTGGGAAAAGTTGCATCTCAAGTTTTAAAAAAAATTAAAAACATGATTAGAACTAGAAACTAGGGGCTAGACCCTTGGCCTGGTCTGATTCATTTGCAGGATTTACCACATTTTAATTCCACTCTTCCCCCCACCATGCCCAAGAAATTTGTCCAAGACAATGGAGAAACCTATGTACCATTTTTTAAAACTGAGACCATAAGGGGAGAAGGAAATCATTACAACCTGGCAGGTGTTTGTGTGGTTTGACTCCTTAGCTCCTGTCATGGCATTCCCAGTTTTTCCAAAAAACATGAATGCAAAGACCCCACCTTCCTCACAGCCATGGCAAAGTCATGGGACCTAGTTACAACAGGGTTTTCCCATGATCAATGATGAGGTAGAGTGTAAAGAAATAAGAAGGGATGGAATGGATAAGACAGAGTCTGTCTGGGCAAAAATCACACTGGGGAAGAAAGCTACTATAGCCTCCCCTGAGATAGTGCTTGGGTTCTGATTTGGATATAGAGAGAGACCTTTTTAATGAAGTAAATACTAATGGGAATTGTGTGATCATGGGGGACTTTTAACTTCCCAGAGATAGACTGGAGGATAAGTGCTAGTAGTAATAATAGGGCTCAGATTTTCCTAAGTGCAGTAGCTGATGGATTCCTTCACCAAATACTTTCTGAACCAAGAAGAGGGGATGCCATTTTAGATTTGGTTTTGGTGAGTAGTGAGGACCTCATAGAAGAAATGGTTGTAGGGGACAACCTTGGTTCGAGAGATCATGAGCTAATTCAGTTTAAACTAAATGGAAGAATAAACAAAAATAGATCCGTGAATAGGGTTTTTTTATTTCAAAAGGGCTAACTTTAAAGAATTAAGGAAATTTAGTTTTGGAAGTGGATTGGACTGAAGAACTTGGGGATCTAAAGGTGGAGGAAGCCTGGAATTACTTCCAGTCAAAGTTGCAGAAACTGTCAGAAGCCTGCATCCCAAGAAAGGGGGGAAAAATGATAGGCAGGAGTTGTGGACCAAGCTGGATGAGAGAGGTGATTAAGAAAAAGCAGAAAGCCTAAAAGGATTGGAAGATGGGAGTGATCAGCAAGGAAAGCTACCTTATTGAGGTCAGAATATGTAGGGATAAAGTGAGAAAGGCCAAAAGCCATGTAGAGTTGGACCTTGCAAAGGGAATTAAAACCAGTAGTAGAAGGTTCTATAGCCATATAAATAAGAAAACAAAGAAAGAAGAAGTGGGACCGCTAAATACTGAGGATGGAGTGGAGGTCAAGGATAATCTAGGCATGGCCCAATATCTAAACAAATAATTTGCCTCAGTCTTTAATGAGGAGCTTGGGGATAATGGTAGGATAACAAATAGGAATGAGGATATGGAGGTAGATATTACCACATCCGAGGTAGAAGCCAAACTCGAACACTTTATCTGGGCCCCCTGATTTTCGTCCCATTAATCTTCATCCAAGAATATTAAAGGAACTGGCACATGCAGTTGCAAGCCCATTAGCAAGAATTTTTAATGAATCTGTAAACTCAGGGGTTGTACCGTATGACTGGACAATTGCTAACATAGTTCCTATCTTTAAGAAAGGTGAAAAATGTGATCTGGGCAACTACAGGCCTGTCAGTTTGACGTCTGTAGTATGCAACTTCTTGGAAAAAATTTTGAAGGAAAAAGTAGTCAAGGACATTGAGGTCAATGGTAATTGGGACAAAATACAACATGGCTTTACAAGAAGCTTTACAGAAGCTCTGGGGATTTTTCACCCTCCTCTGCAGTGTGGGGCACGGGTCACTTGCTGGAAGATTCTCTGCACCTTGAAGTCTTTAAACCATGATTTGAGGACTTCAGTGGCTCAGATACAGGTTTGATACAGGAGTGGGTGGGTGAGATTCTGTGGCCTGCATTATTATTATTATAATAATTTGAGATATACCTATCTCATAGAACTGGAAGGGACCCTGAAAGGTCATTGAGTCCAGCCTGCTGCCTTTGGTAGCAGGACCAAGTACTGATTTTGCTCCAGATCCCTAAGTGGCCCCCTCAAGGATTGAACTCACAACCCTTGGTTTAGCAGATGAATGCTCAAACCACTGAGCTATCCTTCCCCCTGTACAGGAGGTCAGACTAGATGGTCATAATGGTCTCTTCTGACCTTAAAGTCTATGAATATACTTCATAGTGTAAGAAATAGGGTAGATGGGACCTAACCACGTCCCCGTAACTGAGTTAAAGCCTTTGAACGTGAGAGGTTTGACAATGCATAGCTTATCTGGGCTACAACTTTTAACTCTGTTTTTTAATTGTGTTGCCTGACTTTAGTGTAGTTATTACACCCATGCCCATATTTAAAATAATTGGGGCTTTTACTAGTCTGGGTTTGATCATTCAACATATTCCTCTGCCTTGCAAATAAATACAAAACAAGAGTCCTTTATTCTTGACCTGAAATAGCTAATGGTTAAAAGTTCAGGCAAAAGAGACCAGACAATGTACAGGGAAGACTGGATAGTATCATCATGGCAAGGCAGAAACTGTCTAATAAAACTGAAGACACTGATACAAGTGGCTGGCTGTGTTTTTGTTAAATACCATCTCTGGCTATGATAACATCTTGCATTGTGAGAACAAAATGCTCCTCCAGAAAGAATCTGGCCTTGTAACTGAAAATCTAAAGTTTCCTTTTGGGTGCCTGAAAAGACAAAACCAGGGCACATGTAGTTCATTAAAAAGTGGTCGGATGAGCTGTTAGAGAACTCTGACAACACTTTGACTTTTGCTAGGAGAATGCAGGGGCTAAGGCTGCCACCTCTTCCCACAGGACAGTCCTCATCATGTTTGGAACTCTAAACATCAAGAAATTTAATTTTAAAGCAGCTAGTGTGTGAGGAAAGTTCTTTGTATGGTGTGACTGTTTCCCAATCCCATATCCTCCTTTGCTAAAAGGAGAGAACTTCGGTCTAGTCCAGGGTTTGCTGAGCCTGGCAAGGCTGTCAGGATGAAGTATTTCAGGCTTTCTAAATTTAAGAGGCTCCTTTCCTCCCAAGAAAGCGGTGGTTCCTGGGATTTGGTCATTTGTTTGTTTGGAGGAACTGGATGCTGAGTGACAGTTTTTGTGGGGGGTCTTCTGAAGACTATTCCTCTTTCTGCTCCTCTGTCCCCACCCAGCCTTACCTTGCCTTTTCTATTGTAACTCTGTCCTCTAAGCTGGCTCTGACACATGTTTCTCCTTAATGACATCACTAAAACTTTGAGGCAAGAGAGTGGGTTCTGACCATGCTTTGTATTCTGGGAACCATTTTTTCCCCTTTATGAAACTGAAACTTTTGGTTACCTATTCCACTGTCACATGTTAAGGAGACCTTTGATATCTGCTGGTCTTTAGAAGAATAGAGAGCTCCAGATTCAACTAAAGTGCCTACCATTGCAGTATCTGTGCCTTGACTACCATAGTATAGCTTCCAGTTAACTCCCCATTTGGTACAAATGTTATCCAAACATTCTGGATTCTCGTGCTACATTTTTCTTGAGATTTTCCAATATACTGGTCTTTAAATGTGACAGGGTTCCCAGGGTGCAACCTAGACTGGTCGAAAACAGACCCTGGCGGCTCTGGTCACCACTGCTGACTGGGCCATTAAAAGTCCGGTCGGCGGGGCAGCAGGGCTAAGACAGGCTCCCTGGTTCTGTGCAGCTCCCGGAAGTGACCAGGGAAGCTCTGCATGCTACGCCCGCCTCGAGCGCCGCCTCCGCAGCTCCCATTGGCTGGGAACCACGGCCAATCGGAGCTGCAGGGGCGGCACCTGCGGGGGCGGGCATTGCACAGCACGTAGAGCTGCCTGTCTGCACTTCTGCCTAGGGGCCGAACATGGCAGCCGCTTCTGGGAGCAGCACGGAGCCAGGGCAGGCAGGCTGCCTTAGCCCCGGTGCACTGCCGACTGGGAGCTGCCTAAGGTAAGCACCACGTGGCTGGAGCCTGAACCCTCTCCTGCACCCCAACCCTCTGCCCCAGTCTGAGCCCCCTGCACCCTAACTCCTTCCCAGAGCCCACATCCCAAACCCCATGCCCCAGGTCGGAAGCCCCTCCTGCACCCTAACTCCCTCTCGGAGCCTGCACCCACATCCCAGGTTGGAACCCCCTCCCACACCCAAACTCCCTCCCAGAGCCTGCACCCTGAACCTCCTCCCTCATCCCAAGCCCCTGTGCCAGCCCAGTGAAAGTGAGTGAGGGTGGGGGCGGGGCCTCGGGGCATGGGGCAGGGCAAGAGTGTTTGGTTTTGTGCAATTAGAAAGTTGGGAACCCTAGGCCATCCCTCTTTCTGTGATGCTGTTGCCAAGCTACAAACCTTTGACAGGTGTTGCACTTACACACACATCCACAGGCAGGGACACACCAAACGGAGTTATAGGAATGATCTCCCAGCCACTCATGAACCAACAACAGAGAGGCTCTACCCAATTCCCCGCCAGTTCTCCAGCCTTGCACCCCAGAACTGCACCATCTTGCACTGGGTCAGAAGCCATATCTTTGTGTGTGTTTCACAAGTCAGTCTCCTTGAAATATGAGCTTTGCTTTTGGAGATGGCCTTGTTCTAATAAAATATTGAGTGTGAATGAAGTATATGTTATCTAGGGATTGTTCATTCAAATTCCATTCATTTGAACAAAATCTCAAAGAATATTTTCATTTTCTTCTACTTCTGGCTTTGACTTTCTGGTTGAAATATTAGACATGCATCCCTTGGAAAAATGCAAAACTATATGGAGCTTTGCAGGTCAATAGCTGAAGCTTTGGTTAGTATCTCAAACACTTTATTACATCAGGCTTTTTCAAAATAATTCCGCTCAGAAATCGTTTCATTGACCTGTGTTTACTGCTAAATCTGTCCATGTTTTTTCTGTTTCAGATGTGAGATGGAAAAACAAATTCTGGGGAAAGTCCATGGAAATCGTTCCAGTTGGTACAACACATGTAACTCTGCCAGCGTAAGTGCTGCATCAACACAGACAAAGCAGGGCTGCATTTACAAAATAGAATCCCAACTACAGTATGGTAGTATACCTCTCAGAGCCTTTGCTATTGGTAAAGTCTAAAATCCTTTAGCAGCTCTTCTGTCCATACACAGTTAGAATTGTTTAACAAATACTTAGTGAGAAAATCAATTTATCCTTTTTTTAAGGGAAGGCTGCAGGCTTCGTACTTGTAGTATATGAGGGTCATGGGCTTTTTTTTTCTTTGGCTATGTTAACTGCCCTTAATAATGAGAGAGCTCCTTGGGTCAGGGACTCTGTTCTGTGTTTTCTGTAGTGCCTAACACAATGATCCTGGGCCTTACTGCAATATAAATTATTATTATTAATAAATAGCAAAAGCAGCATATTCTTGTTTGTGAAATCAACAGCTAATGTGATGAATTACACAGCTTCAGTGCTTAATAAATATCCTTTTGATTAGACAGAAAAGAAATAAACAAGGTGTTCCTGTGCTGCTGTGGCACAGAGTACTCATTTACTAGATCAAAAGATTAAAACACCGTGCTAGAATCTGGCCTATTTCAATCTTTTGTTGCATGACACAGGTCTAAAGTTTTGAGCAGTGTTCCATTTAAACCTGCTATTTTTCTAAACAATAAAATTGAATTAACCTGCCATTTAAAAGGTCTGGCTAGACAGACAAAGCTTGAACATATATACAGATTAAACAAAATATGTATTTATTAGCTGGCAATGCAAACACTACATCAAGTTCCTTTCTAGGCTCAGGGGGTGGTGAAGTAAGAAGAGTAGCTTTATCTTGAAGAGATGATTGAGTCCGCATTTATTAGTTTATTCCTGTTAAGTTGACTCTGCACTGTGTGGTACATAAAGAAGAGTATACATAGATCTGTGAAATACAACCCATAAAAGTAAAGCCTAAAATCATTCTCACAAATTGTTCTTCATAACCTGAATTCATAAGCAAAATGATGTTGCTCCCTATCCTGATTCCATGTAGTTTGCTTTGGTTGGTTGGTTGGTTTGTGCCAAACAGTCCCAGTGTAGGGTTATTTGAGTGGCTGCCGCCTCCTTTCTTCTCATTGTAATTTAAAAGGTATCCTTGATACTGAAATGTCCTTTAACTTTGCTGCCCCTGCTAGCCTGTTTGTCCCCTGTTCTGCTGAATTGGCACCTTTTGGAAGCAGTGACTCTTTTGAGTCCTAAAATTACTGACTCAGTAGCGCACAGGACTCTTAAGACCTAGAGAAAGAAAATCTTAGTCTGAAGAATTATTTTAAAGATGAGAGAGAATAGAGGAGGAGTTGGAAAAAAAACGGGGCAAAAAGGAAGGAATTGATCCCCCAAGCAACATTCCCACTTTCCCTGGTTTCTTTAGAAGCAGCAATAGCCATTTTTCTATCTGGAAATCTACTGTAAGACTTAAAGGTGGGGTTCCTTGCCCCAACACTATTCCTTGAGAAATATTCACAAGTGTACTCCTACCAACTTCCTCTCTTCACCCTGCCTCTGTGTACTTTCTTTCCTCTTCATCTCTTTTGTCTTTTGATGTCCTAGATTTCTTTGGCAGCACAACTTGTAAAATCTGTGAACATAATTTATATATCACTGTAAATGTTCATGATGCTGTCCAACTGGCACACTGTGCCATCCTCTTCATTATTTTGCTGCGTGGGTCTCTGTCCCAAAAACTTCTGTTTTAAAGACAATCCTGAATAATGTCATGTAAAGCAAACGCATGACCATGCATCACTGTCACTGAAATGATTAATGGAACAGGTGGGTTTATAGAGAGATTTGGAGGAAAGGGAAGGAGTTTGGGCAAACATTAGATAAGGAAGCATAGTGTAATGGTTAAAGCACAGGATTGGGAATCAAGATAACTGGGTAATGTTCCTAGTTCTCTCCACTTAGTGATTTGGGGAAAGTCACTTAAAATGCATTTCTAGTCTGAAAAGCGATTGCATAAAATGGTATTCTGGAGTTCCAGGTTTATGGAGTCTCAATGATGCTATCTCAAATTTGCTCAGTTCAGAATTTTAAAAATATTTTTACCAAACTACCACAACTGTAAACTCAGCCTGGTATCTGAGAGCCCAGGTGGGGTTAAGTCTTCATTTATGCTATTGAGATCATGATATGGCCCTCAGATACTTTATTACCAGCGATGATACTGGTACGTGAGAGAACAAGATAATACAGTTTGACTTTCAGATCTCAGGTTGTGTTTGCAGATCTGGAATAAATTTATATCTTAATTGGAACTTTCAAATTCTTTGCAATTATTGACTAAAACTGAAAATCTGTTCTACAGATACAGGTATGTCAACTCCTTTCTCAACTCCTTGATTATTAGCGTACTAGCTTGTTGTAATGAATGGAGTACATGAAGGTTTGTGTACACTGGATTGGGTAAAGATATGACATTCTATAGTATTAGATGGCTGTGATTCGCCTCACATTTTTTAGGGTAAATAGAGAGGGTAATGGTGTTCCATTCCACAGAGGGAGGATAAGGTAAATAAATTGGACTTTCTGCCTCATACTAGAATCATGGGTATGGAAATGGTGATGTTTCCGGACTGTACATGGAGAATAGGGGATGATATATCGTGGTCTCTTGTCCATAGTGGAAAGTCTGAATTGGGGAGGGAGAAATCTGTAGATGAAGGGTAAGAGGCAAGATATCAGTGGTTTTGGGCTGGTGAACTAGAAGGTGGTCTGTGGGCCCTGTGCAGTTTGCAGGTAATGATCCCAATGAAAACGGTATTCAGTGTAGCGTTGGTTGCAGGAAGGTTTCTGTAGGTTGAAGATTGGCAGAGTTGAGGTTGGTTTTGGAATGTCCAATGCGGTATTTTAAATATGCATATATATTGGAGACCATAAGAACTGAGACGATATTTGAACACTTATCAGCCTTCCTTTAACTGTTCATTTTCAGACATTTTTAAAAACAATGCTGAGCATTTAACAATGGAGAATTTCCTTGGAATATAGATGTTAATGTTATATAATTACCTTGTTAGTTAATTTTATTTGTTAATATTTTTTCCTTTTGCTCTTGCTCTCATATGCAACTGCCTCTTCAGGAATGAAGTCTGTGGTGTTATGCTCTTACCTAGCACGCAAGCTGTGAGGGCCTGACTGAAAGTGGATTGAAGTCTAGAGACTCCCCTTGACTTCAGCGGGCTTTGTCAGGCCCTAGATGTTGGTGAGGGACTGTGAACAGTGGACACTTAATGAAATGGGCATTTTAATGCTCCTTCCCTTAACCAATTGTTATATGCAATATGAGCACTATGTTTTTTTAACTTTGGATGAGCTAAGAGAACTATCTGAATTCAATGCTATGGTTTACACCAGAAGTGCAAAGGTTTTTCAGGGAAATGGATTTTCTTGCTGTGTCATTGTGCTTGCCGGGGAGAGAGAGGGGAAAGAGAAAGAAGACTGATGCATTTGGAAAGACTCATTTTACATTTTTTAATAAGAAAATTCCTCCATTAGTCATTGTTATGAGTTCATTGGTTATTTTAGGGATGGCATCATTCATCTCTTTCTCTTGCTTCAAGTTTCAGAGACCATTTTGAGTGGAATAAGGTGACTTCTTGTATCCATAACATCTTAAGTGGGCAAAGATGGATTGAACACTATGGAGAGATCATCATCAAAAACCTGAATGACGACACTTGTTTCTGCAAACTGACTTTCATAAAGGTGTGACTTTCACTCACCGCAGCGTTGTTGATCATACTTTTTCTAATGAGTGCTGCTGTAAGGAGGATGCTATATAGTAGAGTCATGTCCAGCAGGGTACTCTTGTTCCCTGGACTGCTTATGGATTACATTTTCCCTTGGATCTAATTGTAATTGACACCGGTGTTTTGGAGATTTGTGTCCATCGGGAGGAGAATAGAACTCTAAAAGAATTGCATTTCATTAGAGAGGGCCAGGCAGAAAGTAAAAGTTGCTGCTTGGTGTGAGGAGACTCCTGAGATATGGAAAGAAACCACAAGGATAAGGGAAGAGTGGGTACTTTCCAGCTGCCTCTGACTAAAGACAGGCACTAGGTATCCACTAGTGGTGACTCTCCACATGCCTCTCACTAAAGCCCTGTGGGGCAGTCTGTTCTGTTTGCTCTCAAGTTGTCTTTTACCAGCAGCTGTAGAACTGGCACTCGCAGTCCAAGGGGAGCAGTCAGTACTCGACGCCTGCCTTTTGTGTACACTGTGTACTAGCTTAGCTGAGCTGTTGTGTAAGGCTTGTGCTTCAGGAGGAGGCATGAAGTACTCCTGACCATCCAATTTAAAATTATATTAGCAGTGGATTAAAATGGCTTCTTGGAAGCCCGTGGCAACTAGAAACCCAGTGAGGCATCTAGTGACTAGGCTGGTTGCTACCTGAGAGAGACTTTTGCATAACATATTGGGATACTTACCTAAATCCTGGTTCTCCTTATCCAAGTTTCTTGGAGCAAGTGTTTGTTTCATCCCTTTTATCCACAGGGTAAGTGCTGTTGCATGCATCTGCAGCAGGGGAAAAGAAACTACTGTAAAACATCCTTTGAAATTTCATTTTTTTGTTGATTTGTTCCGAGGAGTACTGTCTGTCACTTTCTAGGTAGCACTGAAATGATTTTCAAATGCTTATTTTTAATTGAAAAATTACAAACACATTATTATACAGTGTTTGGAGCTGAGATTTTAAAGTTTGAGCTGTACTGGAAATCTTAAGTATTCTACATTGTAAACTGGCTAAAAGTGGGACTATTTACCCGAGCATCAATCTCTCTCTCTCTCAAATTCGTAGAAGTGAAGGAGTTTAGATAAATAGGCCATGGATCTGACCCATCTCTGGTTCTGCCTTGGGTTTTGCAAAATCAAAGTCCATCCCCTGCTTTACCTTAACTTTTCCGTTTAAAAAAATGGAACTTTCAGAGATTTTTATAAACATTTAAAGGAGTTTTGCAAGTCAACTAGTTAAAATTACTGGGGGTTGCTTGATGTCAGTAACACTGTGTAGTGTAGATGAAAATGAATGGATGTGTCTCCCAGATCTTACATATAGCTATTCTTTAAGAAAAAGCATCCTCATGAGAGTCCTACACACTAACACATCTAAATGGCAAAATAGCTCATACTTCTATCTTTGCAGCAATATTGTTTCTGTTCATTTTAACTATAGGCAAAATATTGGAATCCTAATATGCATGAGATTGAAGGCAGTGTCATGGACAGAGATGGGAAAGTAGTGCATCGGCTTTTTGGGAAATGGCACGAGAGTATATACTGTGGGACCCCGTCTTCACCAACCTGCATATGGCGAGCAAGTTAGTAACCAGTATAATCAACACTTTCTTATGCAGAATTTAAATTTGCTTGAGAATGAATTTACCTCATGTTCATACCTCATCTCATGCTACATGTTAGGCCCAGGTTTATTATTATTGTATACAAATTGGCTGTTCTGCTTCTAATGTGTAAAACTTAAATCTGAAAAGCTAAATTGTGTAATTAGAGTTCTCAAATATTACTTTTGGTAAAGAAACTAATCATGGATTTTTTATTTATTTTTTTACTTTGTACTGTATTCTCCCGGTTTTGAGTCTCGATTCCACATTTGGGCAAGTGTTAGGTGTGAGTTTATTTCTAAAAAAATAAAGGAATATTTTTAAGTTTCTGAAGATGTTTAATGGATGCCTGTACTTAAAAATTAAAGATGGGCCCAAAAAGTTCAGTTCTGCAATCGGATTCAAATATGAATTCCCACAAAGTTTGATGGTTTGCACCCATCTCTCTCCAAAATGGTATCAAGCTCTAAGGTCATGCCCTTCTGCAATATGTAATTTATTCATTTTTGTTTTATTTTGACTGAGATTCCAGGAAGCTATTTGGGGTGGTGTGAGCTTTAAAGCCTTAACGTGTTAAAATAGCAGGACTTCTTAAAAAAAAGATAAAAGCCTAATTTGCATTCTTTATACGTGCTTCCTTTTAGATCCCATGCCTAAAGATTATGAGCAGTGTTATGGATTTACACAGTTTGCATTAGAGTTAAATGAACTGGACCCACAGAGTAGGCCATTCCTACCACCTACTGACACACGCTTTAGGCCAGACCAAAGGTAACATGTTTTGCATATATATTTTTTCATACAGTATTCTTTACTCCTTATGAAGTCACTTTTTATTCCACACTTGGGCTCTTTAGAATAGACTCTTTTGTTTCCCACTTTTGCGTGCACCCGTGCTGCTCCACTTACTACTAGCAGTGGTGGGAGCACTAACAGAGATCAGATTTAAGCATCAGATTTAACCCCTGGCTTTGAGCGGGTCTAGTTGTTATGGACCAAGATTTTCCAATGTGATTTTTTTGGGGTGACTTCATTTGAGGGTTCTGACTTGTTTTTCAGTGGATGAGTGCTTGGCATTCTCTGAAAGTTAGGCACCTCTAAAATGTTGCCATTTGTACTCCAAAATAGAGACTCTGCCCTAAAATCTTTTGAAAAATCTTGGCTATGGTGTTAAAAATGTTGACAGCCATCAGTGCCTTGTCTGAGTTTCCAGTAGAACTGCAAAAATGGGAAATTTTAAGAGGGGGAGGGAGAGAACCTAGTGCAGACAAGGCCTTACGGAACTTGTTTTCATAGAATCATGGAAATGTAAGACTGGAAGGGACTGCAAGAGGTCATCTAGTCTGGTGGTTCTCAACCAGTACGCATACTGCTGGGGGTACGCAGAAGTCTTCCAGTGTGCTGTGACACTTCTGTATTTTTATGTCTGATTTTGTAAGCAAGTAGTTTTTAAGTGAGGTGAAACTTAGGGGTACGCAAGACAAATCAGACTCCTGAAAGGGGTACAGTAGTTTGGAAAGGTCGAGAACCACTGGTCTAGTCCATCGTCCAGAGCTCAGGCAGGATTAAGTAAACCTACACCACCTTTTCACAGGTGTTTTCCTAACCTGTTCTTAAAAACCTCTAGTGATGGGGATCCCACAACCTCCTTAGGTAACCTATTCCAAAGCTTAACTACCCTTATAGTTGGAACATTTTTCCTAATACCTAACTTAAATTGCCCTTGCTGCAAACTAAGCTGATTACTGCTGCTACTCTGTGGCCATGGAGAACAGTTGATCACTATCTGCTTTAGAACAACCTTTTACATATTTGAATTATCATGTTCCCTTTCAGTCTTCTCTTCTCTTTAGACTAAACATGCCCAATTTTTTCAACCTTTCCTTAGACACTGATTTCTAAACCTTTTATCATTTTTGTTACTCTCCTCTGGACTCTCACCAGTTTATTCACATCCTTCTTAAAGTATGGTGCTAAAACTGGACACAGTACCTCAGCAGAGGCCTCGCCATTGATGAGTGTGTGGGGGGGGGGGGGCGGGGGTGGAAATTACCTCCTGAATCTTAGATATGACACTCCTGGTAATAAATTCAGAATGACATTTTCCTTTTCACAACAGCATCACATTGTTCACTCATATTCAATTTGAGAGAGACAAGATAGGTGAGGTAATCTCTTATTGGACCAACTTCTGTTGGTGAAAGGGACAACACTTTTGAGCTTCTCAGTTTTCCTTCAGGTCTGGGAAAGGTAACCAGAGTGCCTGAGCTAAATATAAGAAATTGAGACAGATTAAGCATAAGGGATTCACACATGCTATGGGAAACCACTTAAAATGAAGTAGGCAATTAAGGGTTTGCAGTCAGGGGTGTTATACATTTGTTGTAAGGAGCCAGTATCGGAGTCCATGATTTTTAGAGTCTAGTGGAGTTAGGAGTTTAAGCTCCCAGGCTTGTCTTTTGAAGGTGTTCTCTAGGATTTCTTTGAGGATCTGACAGATCAGATACAAAGTGATTGCTTTGTGAAAAGTGTTCATCCTCAGGTGATATGGTGTTTTGTCTTTTTATCATATTTCTGTGTGAGTTCATTCAAGAGTGTAGTGATTGTCTGGTTTCACCCACATAGTTGTCGGGGCATTTGATGCACTGGATGAGGTACACCACATGTTGTGATAAGCATGTGTAGGACCCATGGTTATTGAACAGAGTGTTGGGGAGAGGGTATTGATCATCATTAAGGCTACGATTTAGTCATGGGTATTTTTAGTAAAAGTCACAGACAATAACCAAAAAGTCATGGCCAGTGACCCGTCCATGACTTTTACTAAAAATACCCCTAACTAAATTTTAGGTGCTATGAGGTGGGGATGTTTCTCCAGTGGATGCTGGGGGATGGCCCGTGAACCACTGGCACTCCTCCAGGCTTGGGGGGTGGCCCATGGCCCTGCTGCCGCTCCTCCGGGACAGCACCTGGGACCAGTTGCCTGGGGCTGCTGGAGCAGCCGCTGGTACAGCGAGCTGTTCCAGGTGCTCAGGCGGCTCTGGGGTCAGCCACACCAGCCGCTGCAGCTGCGGAAGTCATGGAGGTCCCAAAAGTCACTGAATCTGTGACTTCCTAGACCTCCATGAAAGACTCGTAGCCTTAATTATCATAGCAGTGGAGATATGTTTGCAGGTTTTGTCTCTATTGTTCTGGCAGGATCTGGTGCCACTCTGAGTTAGTGTGTCCTGGCCTGTGAGGAGCTTGCTTCTGATGCTGAGCTTGGTAAGATTAGGTGGTGGTTTGAAGAACAGAAGAGAGGATTCAGGAAAGGTTTCCTCAGTATGTGGTCCCCATCAAATATGGATTATAATTGTGTGACACCACCTCACACTGGAACCCCTATGTGGTAGGTGACAACTAGGGCTGTGCTGTTAGTGAGGTTTTTTTCCCTGTATTGAAGCAGGTGTTCCTAGGGTATTTGGGTGGCCCATTCCATGATGCAATATACTTCTCTGGCAGAGTGTCCTTGTTTGGGGAAAGCAGGTTTAAGTATGTTTAGGTGTGTATCCTGGACTTTCTCTCTGGAACATATTCTGTGGTATCTGGCTGTAGAAACCAATTTCTTGCTATAGTAGGATCTGTGGAGGTAAGTGTGGTGATCAATGGGTTTCTTGTATATAGTTGTTCGTAGGGTTCTGTTGTTGAAGATGATGCTGGTGTGGGAATGTTCTAGAGAGTGTTTGATGGACGGGTGGTGATTGTTGAAGATGTAGTGGAAATCCATATTCAATTTGTGATCAGCTATAACACTCGGATCCTTTTCTGCAATACTGCTGCCTACCCATTTATTTCACTTTTTTATTTGTGCATTGGATTTTTCCTCCCTAACTATGGTCCTTTGCACTTGTCTTTATTGAATGTAATCTAAATTCTAATCCTGTCCTCCAAAGTGTTTGCAACCCCTCCCAGTTTGCTCCATCACTTTCCTTTTGTGTGAATGAAAAATCTTGCTTTACCAAATTAATTGTTCACAATAGCTGAACTACAAACTGCATGATTTTAGAATTCAGATTCTGAAACTTTGAGTCAATGGGAGGGCATCGCAAAAACAAAGTAGAAGCACCAATAATCTTTGGCTCTTATATCATTGCTGTACTATAGGTTTTTAGAGGAAGGGAATATTGAAGGAGCTGAAATGCAAAAGCAGAGGATTGAACAGTTGCAGAGAGAACGGCGAAAGGTTCTAGAAGAAAACAACCTGGAGCATCAACCTAGATTTTTCAGGTATTATGTAACAAATTTCAGATACTGTAATTTAGTGAAGTTTTTGTGTCACAGCACTGGCTTTGTACCACCATGAGGCAGGGGGTGAGTATTTCCATGAGTCAACTTTTACAATCATGTTTTTTTGGAACCTGGCCATATAAACTTGCTTCAAAGTTAGATTAGTAGCCAAGGAACAAATATGCCCTTCTCCATGACATCCCTAAACTTCTTTTGTTTTGTTTTCTGGGATTACAAATACAATCTCAGTTGGCAGCCTCCATACCGAAGCTGCAGATTGAATTTGCCTGGGGAATGAATTTGTCTTTTCATCTCTTTGAGTAAGAGTTAAGGCACACAGTTGAAGTGGAAGGATTAAGCTTGGCACCTGCTCTGTGTAAGCCCTCTGTGCATAGCCCTCCCAATGAAGTTGACAGGAATTCCATGTGCAGCAAGTTTTTCCTGGGTTAGCAATCTGACACTTTATGCAAGCAATGAAGTCACTTACATCATTTGTGTGTTGTCTATATAAGGGGGGAGAGAGAAACTTTGCATTCATAACATAAAATGGCTAATGCAGGCTTTGGCAACTACAAGTTTAAAAGTGAATATTGGAGAGAACGTTGCGCTTACCTGCTGTGTCCTTGGTTCAGGGTCTAGTAAGAAGGTTGGGGCCAGATTCAGAGTAGAACTGGTATATATCTAGGCAAAAGGCCTGGGGATTCATGAGGAATTAATTCTTTGCAGTGGGGTTAGGTGTCTTACTTTCAGAGGGGGAATTTGAGAGAGACACATAGGAACATTTACAATGTACATATAAAGAGGTGAATAAAAAAAATTCCTTGTGTCTGAGGAGTTGGGGTGAGTTAACCCCAATCATCCAATATCAATAACTACTAAACTAAGGCCTTGGCTACACTTGCAAGATAGAGTGAATTAAATCAGCTCCGGGCTCCCTAACTCCTGAGGTGTCCACACTGGCAAGGCACTTAGAGCGCCTGGACCCTGTGGCTGGAGTGCCCCTGGTAATCCACCTCCACAAGCAGCATAGAGTTTTCTGTGCCCTGGCTGGAGTGCCGGGGTGTCAGTGTGGATGACGTTGCATTACTGTGCTGTGATTGGCCTCCAGAAACATCCCGTAATCCCCTGAAGTCAAGTGGCCACTCTGGTCATTGTTTTGAACTCGGCTGCAGGCATGCGGATATCCCCTTTCAAAGCTCCGTTTCTGACAGCCCACATGCTTATCTACTCCGGGAAACAAAGCAAACCATAAGTGTGGAATGCTCCTGCTGCAGAGGGGTGTGTGTGGGTGTGTGTGTGTGTGTGAGAGAGAGAAAGGGGGAGGGGGGGCTGATGTTGGGTTTCCCCCTGCCACTGTTTGAACTTAAAAGATAGCATGCTGACACTCTCTGCCCCCCAGGCTTTGCAAACCCTTTCCAAAGCACGCTGCAGCCACTTGCACACTGGGATAGCTACCACAATGCACTGCTCATTGTGGCGTTGCAAGAGCTGCTAATGTGGATATGCTGCACAGTCACAAGGAGCACAGTGTGAACACACAGCAGAGCTTTCCCTGCTGCTGGCTCCGAGGGCTAGTTTAACTCCCAGCGCTCTACATCTGCAAGTGTAGCCATGCCATCAGATGGTAACTGTGATTTTGACTAAAAGAACCAAACTTTGCCTCCAGCAGGCTAACCAGTCAGTGTAGCAGGTAAGACACCCAAGTACTGTTTAATTGTGCATTCCCCCGGATCCTTTAATATGAAGACATTGTTGATCTATTCAATATTCCACAAAGGCAGATTGCAGGCGGGAACGCCCCTTGACTTGGAGAAACAAATTTTGGTTAAATATTGGGTAAGGTGGAACATATCATGTAAAATGTATATTGGTAGAAGTATAATTATGAGGGTAGTGAGCTCTAACAGAGCGCCAGGGCAGGTCAACGTGAAGGTAGTCACTGTAAGAGTATGTAGGACATGTGCTTTGATTTAAATCAATAGGCTAAAATCTCTAGCAAGGCTGTTACCCGAATCCTAGATCAGATACGGATTATACAGGTTTACCTTTGATTACTAGGATTTTCTCTCTCTTCTAAAATAAGTAAACCTGGCTTTATTTAAAATAATTTTAGAATAAATGGCTGTTTAATCTAATGTAGAGCATTTATGACCAAAGTTCGACTGTGATCTTCTCAGGGCAGGACCTGTCTATATGTACAGTGCCTAACTCCATGGGCCCTGAACCTTGATTGAGGCCTTTAAGAACCACCACAGTAAAAACTAGTGCTATAAGCCATTCTTGGAGTGAAGTTAAAGACTCCTCCAGATTCAGACAGTCACAATGGGGACAAAAGTAATATCCTGGATCATTTAGGAAGACCATCCTCACAAGGGTTTCCAGGAAGTTGGCTGTGGACGTGGAGGCAAGGGAGAAGCCTAGAGCCTGATTTTAAAAAAATGCTGAGCACTCACCATTCCAGCAAACGGTGGGCGCTTACCCCCTCTGAAAATCAGGCAACTCAAGACCTAATGGGGGGTGGCAGCACCAAGAATCCAAAGGGCAGCAAAAGTACAAAGTCGGCTTCAGCTATACATTCAGGAAATGGCTTTAATCTTTTGACAGGAAATCCACAGATGACTCCTGGGTGAGCAATGGAACATACATGGATCTTAGAAAAGACCCTGGTTTTTCCAAAATGGACAATCCTGTTCTCTGGTGAAAGAGGACCTTAGAAGAGGCTCATCTGTATTTCTGATTTTTGTGTGTGTACTGCTTCATACATTGCGTACCTTCTAGAATAGTGCTTCATTTAGAATTTGACACATATATTTTCCTCATTTGATTTCTTTACTATTTGATTGTTACCATGATTGTCTGAATGTATAAAAAAACTGTTTTTTATAAACTATTTAATAAAATAAACATTATTGAATGTTAATGGCTGGGCTGGGGAGGGGAGAAAAAGAAGCTTTAACACTACTTTTCCAAAGGGTAATAATGCAAGTTCAGTTTTAATGTATGCCTTATTGAATTACAAAGGAGAAAATATCAGCCTCTCCTGGCTGTGCTAAGAAACATGAATGGAAGCCATGGTTACATGAACTTTAAGTGGGCTACCAAGGTTGGAATGAGTAGTTCAGCTGTCTCTTGCCTCAGACAGCTTTTAATTATTGAAACAAAGCGAGTCTGCTGGTGCTGGAGTCTGAGTAACCTTTTTTTATTTTTTTCTGTAGAAATTAAATAAATTCCTGTTTTTATTTGCTTGTCACTATTAAAAGAGGTAATAGTGAGCTTGTATTCATGATTCTCCTGCCTTACTTAGACAATTTTACCCTGCTACTCATAACACTAGAGAAGGTTTGGTGGTGATTCCTGATCTTCACCAGGAATCTTCAAATTTACAGCCCCAAAAAGGTCTTGGTTAATGCTTGAGCACTGACCACATGAAAGAAGACCTTTCTCTTTTTTCCAGTAAGTAAAATCGACATAGAGCACGAAATCTAATGCTTCCGTAGCTGGACTTTTTATTTATCTAAAAGAAATCACAACAGGGATACTTTTTAAAAACTTAGTACATTTATTGTGTAAGAGTAACACGTTTTCTTAAATAAATTTTTGATATATTCTACCTCTTATTATAAGCAGCGTATTTAAGATCTTGTATTAAAAAAAGACCATCTGCCTTATAATTACATGTATGGACTCGTTGATCTTCCTTTAACTGCTTGTTGTGTTCAGATAAATATTTAAGTGTCTTGCACTAAATTGGTTGTATCTCTTTTCTGTACTCTTTGTACATATAGGTAGTATTTTCATGCATATCAGAAGTATGTCTATCAAACTACTGCAGAAAATAGATGTATAGAAAATTACACATTTGAGTGGAGGTGGTGGGGTTTTCCCTCTTCCCTCAAAATCAAAGTAATACAGTAGCACATGTAGCAAAACAAATTGTACTCTCAAAACAATTTACATTCCTGGCCAAACTAGACCCCAAGCCTGATCCACCTCTTCTAGGTCTATTGCATGCAAACCCTGTGCAAGACTTTCTGTGGTGGTAACACTGAGAGGTTTCCACTGGTTTAAATTTCCAAAATAAAAAAGAAGGTAAATTATTAGTGGAGGTTTTGAGATTGTACAAATTAAAACACGAGTGAGTCAAAACTTGTTGCTATGTTTAACCAGTTTATTACTGGTGTAAGTTGCAGCTAAGGGAGATGAAGACTTGAGAGATCAACAGCTATGGAAAACTTCCAATTTACTGTGTTCCGATGCGGTCTTAAAGAAAACTCTTTAAATATTGGATCTGTTTACTGCAAGTTTATTGTATCATGTATAACATTAAACAAGTGATATAAAAGTTGCATTTTAAAACTGTTCTGTGATTTCAGTTAAATATATTATTTAATTTTGCCTGGTAGTACTCTAAAACTCCACTGATTTCATAGCCACAGCTGCTATTTTAGGAGCTTAAATCTTTTTTGCAAATCAGCCTTTCTCTCATTTGCACAGTGTTACTCAAGCGTCATTCTCTTGTATTTTAATCTGGCCTTTAAAGATGCAGGACACAATTGTTTAAAGTCAGCAGTTTGAAATAATACAGGCTCAGCTTGAGGCAGGTGAAATTTGGGCTTTCTGACTCAACAGGAAAACTGGTCCATTGGGCATAACATTGGACTGTTTTGAGAGAGAGTTGCAGGAATTGCACAGTCCAATCCCCTGTTGCATCTCCATCTTAGTTTATTTTTGCATTAATAATCAAAAGCTGACTCAAGAATGAATTGCTTCTTCAAGATCAGAGGGGACACCTGGGGGGGAGGGCATTAGGGGGTCACATGCCCCCTCCCCCCCTCCCTGATTAGTTACTTGGCTTGTACTGAGCGTGCTCACGGAATGAGCATGCTCAGTAACACTGCTGAAGTCAGCTGCTCTCACTTTGCCCTCCCTCCCCTGGCCCCCCAATCAGCAGGTCAAGTCATCTCCAAGTTCTAGTTGTCCCTGCTGCCAATAGTTATCAGACATTCCAAATAGAATCTTTCCATCACTATTTTCCTACAAAATTAACAAAGAAAATTCTCAAGGAAAATTTGAGGGGACAAAGGTGGTATTTAAGTGTTTCAGTGTCCCAATTAACAAGTGTCACCATAGCTATTGGATGTGACCATTATTGTACCTTCCATGTGCTGTCTGTTTTTTTCCAAATCTGTGTAATATGCTTAATTCATTAATAATCAAAAGCTGGCTCAAGAACCGTAAGTTAATGGAGTCCAAAGCAACAGGCTGTTCATACAACTAAGCAGTGTTGCCAACTCTCACAATTTTATCATGAGTCTGCTTAGGAATATTTCTAGCTCTCATGATTGTGAGAAAAGCTTGAAAACACAAACTCCTAAAGACTCAGACTCCAGAAGGCAAACTAAACCCCAAACGTCTCATTGTTTTAAAATCCCATGATTTTATAAGAGAATGTCATGATTGGGGGTGGGGGAGGTTTGACTTCTTGTTTTTGAGCACTGTGGGTTGGCAATACTGTTCTGGGATATTTGCGACCATTTTAAATCTTTAGTGTAGATCAGAGGTTCCTAACTTTTATTAGTGCGTACCCTCTTCCAGATCTACCAGCTGCCTGCGGACCCCTACCCTTCTCATCACTGATACTTTGTGAGTTCTTAAGACAACCTGTCCAGTGATGAGCTGCCAAAATCTTAACCGGTTCCCTATAAAAAGTTATGATTTAAGGGGGGGGGGCAGGGGGAGACATACCCGGGGGGCCCTGCAGGGCCTGGGGCAAATTGCCCCAGTTGCCCCCCGGCAACCCTAGAACTTGCAGCCCCCTCCCCCCTTACCTTGCCGGCAGCTCAAAGCAGCAGGATGACTCAGGAGCTCAGCTGAGCTGCCCAGCTGCTGGCCATGCTGCAGCTCTGCGGGCGGCGGGAGACATCCTCATGGGGCCAGAGGCCCGGGGCAAATTGCCCCCCACCCAGGCCCCGGAGCTTGCAGCCCCCTTACCTTGCCGACAGCCCAGAGCTCAGCTGAGCTGCCCAGCTGCTGGCCATGCTGTGGCTCTTCGGGGTGGGGGAAGCGGAGGAGACATCCTCGTGGGGCCCGGGGCCCCTGCAGGGCCCGGGCCAATTGCCTCACTTGCCCCGTTCCCTCCCTTCCCCTCTGGCCAGCCCTGGAGCTTGCAGCAGGACCCCCCACACACCTTGCCGGGCCTCTCAAAAAGCGGCAGCAGGACGACTCCAGAGCTCAGCTGAGCTGCCCAGCTGGTGCCCGTGGCTGGCCACGCTGCAGCTGGGGGGAAGCAGGGGAAGGGCAGGGGGAGCCTCAACCTCCCCAGCTGGGAATCCTGGGATCAACAGGATGGTCCGGCCCGCGGACTGGAGTTCTTTGCCCACCTCCTGGCCCTTTAACAACCAGTTCTCCACGGAGGTCTAATTTTAGCAACCGGTTCTTGGGAACCTGTGGGAACTGGCTCTAGCTCACCACTGAACCTGTCTTTAGCCATCTGTCCATATTTCACTCTTATGCACAGATATAGTGCAACGTATACAACTGGGAGGGGGGTAAAAACCCTAAATTCTGAGCTCAGTTACACTGGACAGTTGCTAGGCAACTGAACCCATGTTGTATGGTGATTAGAGGTGAGGGTTCTGTGTATCTGTGTTCTCACTGGTACATTTTGAAGTAAATAACTACCGTAGTGTATATAACAAATTCCCATAGAGTTTAAGCTTTGTCTGATTAGCCTATTACAAAAATGCAATAAATAAAATCCATCAATTTCTCCCACGTACCACCCCCCAGAGATGTTTTGTGTACCCTGGAGGTAAGTGTACTACAGTTTGGGACCCCCCCTGGATGATTTAGGACCTAAGCTAATGCAAAAATTCATTTTTGCTAGTGACTCAGTACACAGGCCTAATCCTTCACTCCTCGCTCAGAAAAACTCCCAGAGCAGGAAGGTGGGTTACTATTGTATTACTCAAGTTCTTACACTGTGCCTGTCACTGTGGTACTGAAGGAATCCAGACTATTTCTTGTATATCAAAGCAAAACAATTGCACCTGGCAATCCCTCCTCATTGTATGCTTCCCAGGTTTGCAGCATGAATGTTAACTATTGGGAAAGGTAAAGCTACTGAGATAATTAGAGCTGTGGGGTGTCTTTCTTACACCAGATTTCCACTGCAGCATATATACAGCTGCTGACTCTTAACTGTTGATACTTTTAGTTAATTACAAATGTATTCAGATCTGGAAGAAAAATGCCTTGAAAACATTGTGTACACAAACACATTCATAGCCCATATGTGTAAGCAATTACACATGGCAAGATGAACATGCAATTCACACCAGCCTCCTGAAGTATAGTGTAGCTTTTTAATGACTAAATAAATAACATTTTGTTTAATTTAGATGTATATGTAGTCACACTTCCTCCCTGCATAGTAAGAACAAAACATTGGTTCTTCCTTTCATATTGTCCATTTAAAAAAAAAACAACCTGCATTGAAATGAAAAGGCCCTGACATCAGCGCACAAAACCCAGGAAGCTGTTAAAATAGACATCCATCTTTAACATGAAGAGCAAGTATCATTGCTACCATCCTCTATTCTGGGGCTTTAGCTGGTCTTGCGTCTCTTATGAGTTATAGACAGGGATTCTGGCTTTCTGTTTTAACTCCTGCAACTATCTGAAGCTACCTCTGGTGGTGGTGGTGTTTTGAACATGAACACTGAAAAGAACTGATTCAGTCTCCTAATTTGTTTATGAGAAATTAGGAGCTGTCACTACTTCAGTTTTGCAGACTTTTTTCAGTGTTAATTGATAGCAGACTCCTGAATTAAAACATTGTAACTGGGAGGAAAATGTGAGCGAAAATAGGGAAGCATGCCTTTTGATTTTCTACAAAATTGTAATAATAGACATTTTGAAATGAATCAATTGCGTAAAACAAACATTGAATTTCAGAAAAGCGGTAAATGTCAAACCGAAATATCTAATTATAATACTTGCAGAATTTCAGGAGTGAAGTTTTAACTGTCCATTTTGCAGTTGCGGGTTTGTTAGACTTTAAATAGCTTTTCCTCACACTCACACCTTTTGGTATGTAATTATTTTAGGGGAATTAAACAGTAGTATAGCTTATATAGGACAACCTTTTTGGAAGTATAAGAGGTACTTTGGAGCCATTGTATTGTGAATGGAAGTTAACAATATCATTAGTCATTGCATTCCTTTCTTAATCCCCACACTGATTATCTCTTTGATGTTGCAG
This sequence comes from Mauremys reevesii, assembly GCF_016161935.1. Taxonomy (NCBI): domain Eukaryota; kingdom Metazoa; phylum Chordata; order Testudines; family Geoemydidae; genus Mauremys; species Mauremys reevesii. The sequence goes on along the minus strand of NC_052624.1, from coordinate 61,912,527 downwards.
TTATCTTGTCAGCACTTAACTGCTTTTTTAAACCCTACTTAAGTGCTTTGCTGAATCAGGGCCCTAATTCACAAATATCCACTATTTTTTAGGTTGGATAAAAATCAATGTTTCTTAAAAAAAATCAGATTTTTTGTTAAACTTGTACTTAAATGTAATTTAATTTTTAAAAAACAAGCCTATTTATAATTTTGAAATTATGATAACATGTTATGGCCTAACTTTACTAAATGTATTAAAATTTGAATTATTTAAAAAATAAAAAAGCAATTCACATATGCTGCCAATCTTTACAGAAAATCAAATCACTGACATGTCCAAGCATCTGCAATCAGAGTTTGTTGAATGTTTAAACCAGTTTTGACACCAATAGCCTCTTCTGCAGTACAGAGAGAACATTTCAGTTTATTCAGCTAGTTCATTCAAAGTTAAGAAACCAAATGGGAGTTGAAAAAGCAGAAAGCTTGTGTTCCTCTTCCAAGCTCTGAATAAAAGACTGGGTGTGAGAGGACAAGAACTATTAATTCTAAAAACTTGAAGGGCCTAGTGAACCGAAACAATCTATTCAATTCACTAAATACTACTACACCGCTACCTCAATACAGCGCCACCAGATATAACACACATTTGGATATAACGCAGTAAAGCAGCGCTCCGGGGTGCAGGGCTGCGCGCTCCGGTAGATCAAAACAAGTTCAATATAACACGGTTTCACCTACAACGCGGTAAGATTTTTTGGCTCCCAAGGACAGCGTTATATCGAGGTAGAGGTGTACTTTTGTTTAATAATTCAGTTGATTTAAAATGCAAAAGATGATTTGATAAGAGTTTTGTATCCAGCACATAAGGGTTTTATTTAACTATTTTGTTTAAAAAAAAAAAAAAAAAAAGGCTGTTTTGTGCATTTTAAATAGAATTTTAATTTCTATCCAAATAGACCTTGGCAAAAATCACGAGTAAAAAAGAAAAAAAAAATCTAGTAAGTAAGAAATGCATAATACAAAAATGTACAAGTTAAGAATCGGAATAAATGTGAGTTTAGCGATGTAATTGCTTAAATGTGTATAGATATAGCATAGCTATAGTATAGCTCTAAATTTAATGTAAAGTCTATATTTAGTTGCAGATGAACATGTTTTAATGGTTACTAAACTAAGAGAATCCACCTTTCTTTAGGAAAACAGTACAAATGCAAACAAGATTAAAATGGATTATCTATTTAAATCATAAAAATTGATTTTAAATTGATTAAAATTGGCGATTTCGATCACTTGGATCTAAATCAATCCACTCTACTATTCTTGGTAAACAGAATCTTGTTAATCTGTTGAAATTTTGACCAGAGCATATTTTAGCATTTTTTGGGTGGGCCTGTGAAACGGTTGCTTCTCAAGGTGTAACCAACTCCCATCTGAATTGACCATACCTGGACATGGGGCTGGCCTGAAGATGTTTTTTTTTTTTTTTTTTTTTGAGCAGTATCTGTGTTATTTATTACGCAGGACATTTGAAAAACATTTCTGAGACAGGAGCCAGCCTACATTTAGAGTCTGGGAGGTCATGCTATCTTCCAGCCTTATCTTTGTAAAAGCAGCCACAAGTCCTAGCGCCACACATGCTGAGGAACCAACGATATGGCTGTGATTTCTTGCACCCAAGACAAGGCCTGATGCACAACCGCCTATGAAATAATTCAGGGCATCCTCCGGGTCCTCCCGGACTTGGGCACTGAGGCAAGTGGTCAATCCAAATACTGCTCCCAAAGTAGCCATTGTGACAGTGCTCATGGCTGGGTACAATACAATATGATATGGTGATCCAGGGGGCAGTTGGTGCCATCGTGGGAGAAGGTTGCTAAAATGATTCTTTGGGATATATATACTGGACTTAATGGACTACCTTACATTAAGAGGGTTGGTATTGTGGAGTGGGTAGGAACACTTTCAGTTCCTCTAAACTTGGCTTCCTGCTGCAGCAATGGCTCCCAGCTGCTTGTGTTGGAGCACTGTTTATGGGCACTGCACTACAAGCTAGGGGTGTGATTCCCCGACTCGCTTACACATACTTACACTAGCTCTTACCGAACCAACTGTGCGTAAACAGCATTGTAGCCATGGTAGCATAGGTAGTGGCAGTGGAGCAAGTGCCAAGCCACCGCTTTCAGGCAGGTTTGTACTCAGTATGGCTAAGCCATGCCTCCACTGCTGCTATCTGTGCTGCCAGGGCTACGCAGCTGTTTACACTTGTGCTAGCTCAATGAGAACTGTGCAAGAATAGGTACACATGCAAGGCAATCACATCCCTAACGCATAGTGTAGATGTAGCTATAGCTGCCAAAATTAAAAAAAAAAAAAAAATTCCCAGAGGCAGTCATTCAAATGAATTAGGGACCAAGGGACTGCTAGGTTCCCTCAGCCACTGAAATATATTATGCCTTTTCTAATGGAATTTAGCATGCCTGTATTACAGCTGGTTGGAAAACTTCCAACTTTAGACCAAAATGCAACAGCATTTGTTAAACTTTTTGCTGAAACTATTTTGAAACTAGAGTTAGAAACTATTTTGTTTCCCATATTGGGACAGAGGGGAGGGAGTGGCTGCAGGGTTTCACAAGTCCTAAAGCTCATCTCTAGTTTTTACCTAATATAGTATGGCTACAGTGTTTGAGAAGCCTTCCCAGTGCACACCCTGGCCAGTTTCTGCTCCTGTAGTTGTTCCAACGTGTAGCAGGATTTTTCAACAATGCCACACCCCAAATCCATCCTTCTGTCCCCTTTTAATGTTTAAATTGTGATGCATGTTTTTATTTTAATGAGTGCAAATAAAGACCAGATAAACACTTGTATGGTTCTAAATTACTGAATGTTAATTTCACAATTTACAGCCATATACATTAACACACTCTATGTGTGTATTTATTGGGTTTAGAGTGATTGCCATTATAAAAAGACATTTGTCAACTGTGGCCATAGGTTTCTAGTCTCGGTATCTCAAATACCACCGTGCAAGCAAATGCTGACTTTTTAAGGATGACTATTTTAAGCGGAGATATAGTACTGGAAGGGAGTAAGATTAAAGGTCCATAGCTCTGTATTGATTTAACAGTGTTAACTACGTAGAAAATGTTCAGGCACTGCTTTCCACACCCCCCCACAAAATTGACAACTTATCAAGAACCATAAACAAATTAAGGTATCAATGGACTTCATTCACACTTGTATTTGGCAGCCTAGAATTTCAACAGTTTATTTTTCATTGATACAGCCTTAGTCATGTAGCATGTTGTTCCTTGGTTGTTACCCAGCAAATACCTTCAGGTTGGGCAATAGAGCAATCAGAACTGATCTGGAAAAAATCTTCCTGGAAGTAAATAATCAGTGTTATTTATCCTAGTTTTATGAGTAAATATATTTTTTAAACAAAACCTGTAAATCAGGAGCATAACAGCAGCATTGATGCAGTGTATATATATGTATAGCTACTCTTACTGGGTAGCCTTATAAATCAGTCTTGTTCTGAGGGGAGTGAAAAACTTGGCCAAAAAAATGGCACATGTAAACTAACCACTTTGTTTAGAGTTTTTCTAGCAAATTTGTGAACTAAGACTCTTCCAGCTCGGTTTCTCTACAGGCACATCACGAGGTGTACAACTTCAGCATGTCACAATACATCCAGCTTGTTTGGGTTTCTCCATATCTTCTATAAAGACTAAATTACACCACTTTGCTTTATATGTTGTATTATAATGTTGATGTGCTAGCGGCATGTACAAACTTATGTCTCACGTATAATGTGACCAAAGAAAGGGCTGGTCTACATTAACACTGTAAATCTAGCCAAGTTATGCACGTTACACTGTAGACACCACTTATCAGAGGGGTAGCCGTGTTAGTCTGGTTCTGTAGAAGCAGCAAAGAATCCTGTGCCACCTTATAGACTAACAGACGTTTTGCAGCATGAGCTTTCGTGGGTGAATACCCACTTCTTCGGACACCACTGTAAGTCAACCTATGTCAATGGGATAGAGCTCTCCCATAGCCACAGCTTCCACCTCTCGAGGAAGTGGACTGCAGACGCTGACGGGAAAGCGCTTTCCCATCATCAACGTGTGGATAGGGGGGAAGAGGTAGACATGGTCTGTCTTGACTTCAGTAAAGCTTTTATACTGTTTCACATGACCTCATAAACAAACTAGGGAAATGCAATCTAGATGGAGCAACTATAAGGTGGATGCAAAACTGGTTGGAAAACCGTTCCCAGAGAGTAGTATGAGTGGTTCACAGTCAAGCTGGAAGGGTATAACGAGTGGGGTCCCCACAGACATTGATTCTGAGCCCAGTTCTGTTCAATATTTTCATCGATGATTTAGATAATGGCATAGAGAGTACACTGATAAAGTTTGTGGATGATACCAAGCTGAGAGGGGTTGCAAGTGTTTTGGAGGATAGGATTAAAATTCAAAATGATTTGGACAAGCTAGAGAAACAGTCTGAAGTAAATAGAATGAAATTCAATAAGGACAAATGCAAAGTACTCCACTTAGGAAGGACCAATCAGTTGCACACATACAAAATGGGAAATGACTGGCTAGGAAGGAGTACTGTGGAAAGGGATCTGGGGTTCGTAGTGGATCATAAGCTAAATATGAGTCAACAGTGTAACACTGTTGCAAAAAAAGCAAACATCTTTCTGGGATGTATTAGCAGGAGTGTTGTAAGCAAGACATGAGAAGTAATTGTTCCATTCTACGTGTGCTGATTAGGCCTCAACTGGAGTATTCTGTCCAGTTCTGGGCAACAACTTTCAGGAAGGATGTGGACAAATTGGAGAGAGTCCAGAGAAGAACAACAAAAATGATTTAAGGTCTAGAAAACATGACCTATGAGGGAAAAAAATTGAAAAAATTGGATTTGTTTAGTCTGGAAAAGAGAAGACTGAGAGGGGACATCAGTTTTCAAGTATGTAAAAGGTTGTTACAAGGAGGAAGGAGAAAAAAATTTCTTAACCTCTGAGGATAGGACAAAAAGCAATGGGCTTAAATTGCAGCAAGGGTGGTTTAGGCTGAACATTAGGAAAAACTTCCTAACTGTCAGGGTGGTTAAGCACTGGAATAAATCATCCTGGGAGGTTGTGGAGTCTCTATTATTAGAGATTTTTAAGAGCAGGTTAGATAAACACCTCTCAGGAATGGTCTAGATCAGAGGTTCTCAAACTGTGGTCTGTGGACCACCAGTGATCCGCAAGCTCCATTCAGGTGGTCTGTGGATAGTTCCCGCTAAGGTGTGCACCTGCAGGGCCGCACATGAAGCAACGAAGGGCCACCCTCCTAATTAGGGAAGCCGTGCAGGTGTGGCTCCACTAATTAGGTGCCTGGACCCTGGAGAAGATGCACATGTCAGGTGAGGTTGTGGTGGCCTTGGGGGGAATAGCAGGTAGGTGGGAGGGGGTAGTGGGGTGAGAAGAGGGGGTGAGGGGACTGTAGGATGTGCAGGGCTGTGCTGGCCAGAGAAAGAGGTGACTTTCCCCAGCTCCAGGGCTGCAGCTGCCAGGGAGAGATGGCCCTCCTTCCCAGCCTCAGCATTGTGGCTGCCGTGGTGGAGGAGAGACCCCCCCCTCCTTCCCAGCCCAGCTTGGGGGCTGCTGCGGTGAGGGAGAGAGGGAGAGACCTCCTTCCTTCCCAGTCCCAGCTCGGGAGCTGCCATGGCGGGGGAGAGAGGGCACATCCGTCGCATTAGAAAGGTAAGACTACTGATATTAAAATATGAGTTGTGTGCTTTTATTTGTAGAACAAAAAAAGTTTGTGTTTTTTATATAACGCTTTTATCCAAAGCGCTTTTCAATAGTTAGCTAATGGTACAAACAACATTTGGAAAGCTCAGTAAGTGGTCCACAGAGACCCTTAGCAATTTGCAAGTGGTCCGTGGGAAAAAAAAAAGCTTGAGAATCACTGGTCTAGATAATACTTAGTCCTGGCGCGAGTGCAGGGGCCTGGCCTAGATGACATCTCGAGGTCTCTTCCAGTTCTATGATTCTCTGACTTGGCGTGTCTTCACCAGACCCACTAAATCCACACCACTGCATCGATTGCAGTGGTGCCCATTTAGTCGGTAGTATAGACATGGCCAAAGTGACAAAAATTACAGTTGTCTGTTATACAATTTAGTTTTTCTCTGCTGCCTCTCCTGCCTGGACACACATCCCTATCCCAGCGTACCAGTGGCAAACTCTCTCTCTCTCTCTCTCTCTCCATTCAAAATCCTCCCCAAAACTCATTGCTTAAAGGCCCACAAATAGTGTAGACATGGCCAAAGTGACAAAAATTACAGTTGTCTGTCATACAGTTTAGTTTCTCTCTGGTGCCCCACCTACCTGGACACCCACCGCTATCCTAGTGTACCCATGGTTAACTCTCTTTCCATTAAAAATCCTCCTCAAAACTCACTGTTCAAAAGTCCACAAATGCTAAATCATGTTAGTAAAAGTGGTCACTGTACTACTTTAAACCAAGCAATCTATGCCTGAAGGTCTGCATCTGACCCTCTCCCTCATGTTGAGTATTTCCCTACTTCTAGAGTAGTCACAAAACCAATGGACTACTCCAGGAATGAGTAAGGTGCTGTTCATGGTGAGTAAGGTTAGCAGAAATGGGTCCTAAATTAGCACCGTCCTCTGACCTGCATTCTTTGAGTACATTCTTGTGTTGTCTATTTAGTGGATAAGCTCCTCAGGGCAGGGACTCTACCTTCCTTAGGCCTAGTCTACACTATGGTGGTAAATCAACCTGAGGCTATGGCTACACTTACGGTTTGCAGCGCTGGTAGTTTGCAGCGCTGGTCATCCAGCTGTGCAGGGCCAGCGCTGCAGTTTGGCCACACTGACAGCTACCAGCGCTGCAGTGTGGCCACATTGGCAGCATTTCCAGCGCTGTACTGAGAGGTGCATTGTGGGCAGCTATCCCACAGAGCACCTCATCCTTGGCGCTGAGTATTGTGGGAAGGAAGGAAGTGTGTGGGTCATTCCGCTTCCTGTTCCAACGCCCGTGGTGCATCGCTTCACTTCCCAGCAGTCTCAGTTTTTCTTGCCATTGTGAGTTCAGCACGCTGTGAAATGGAGCCTGAGCTGCTGAGGAATTTGCTGCTGACTGTCGCCAGCACATCACGTTTGGCAGTTGAGCTATTCCTCCTTCAGCTCCAAAGTGACAGTGAGGAGTCCGATGATGATATGGATTTTCCTAAAGCGGGTGACATGAAAATGCTTGTGGCGAAATGCTCAGCACCGTGGAACGCCGCTTTGGGCTCGTGAGACAAGCAGTGAGTGGTGGGATCACATTGTCATGGAAGTCTGGGATGACGAGCAGTGGCTGCAGAACTTTCGTATGAGAAAAGCCACTTTCATGGGACTGTGTGCTGAGCTCGGCGCAAGGACACAAGATTGAGAGCTGCCCTGACGGTGGAAAAGCGGGTGGCTATTGCAATGTGGAAGCTGGCAACTCCAGACAGCTACCGGTCGGTCGGGAACCAGTTTGGGGTGGGAAAGTCGACCGTTGGAATCATGTTGATGCAAGTTTGCAGGGCCATTAATCGCATCCTGCTGAGGAGAACCGTGACTGTGGGGAACGTGCAGGACATTGTGGATGGCTTTTCAGAAATGGGTTTCCCTAACTGTGGAGGGGCAATAGATGGACATATTCCTATTCTGGCACCACCCCACCTAGCCTACGAGTACATTAATGGTATTTCTCTATGGTTCTCCAGGCGCTTGTGGATCACCGTGGGCGTTTCATTGATATTTACACAGGCTGGCCTGGAAAAGTGCATGATGCACGCATCTTTCGGAACAGTGGCCTGTTCAGGAAGATGCAGGAAGGTACATTTTTCCCAGACCGAAAGATCACAGTAAGGGACGTTGAAATGCCCATTGTGATCCTTGGGGACCCCGCTTACCCATTAATGCCTTGGCTCATGAAACCATATACAGGGAAGCTGAACAGGAGCCAGGACCGTTTCAACTACAGGCTGAGCCGATGCCGAATGACTGTGGAGTGTGCTTTTGGCCGTTTAAAAGCTCGCTGGAGATGTCTATATGGGAAGCTAGACTTGGGGGAAAGCAGCATCCCTGCGGTTATATCCGCGTGCTGTACCCTCCATAATATTTGTGAAGGGAAGGGTGAAGCATTCAGCCAGGCATGGACCAACGAGGTGCAAGTCCTGGAGGCTGAATTTGCACAGCCAGACAGCAGGGCTACTAGAGACGCCCACCACAGGGCAACAAGGATTAGGGATGCCTTGAGGGAGAAATTTGAGGCTGAAAGCCAACAGTAATGTTTTTTTGCCTTGACCAGGAGTGACGTGCACTGGTTACAGTGCTTTTAAGTGCCTGTGTTTTCCTTGATGTTTGTTACCTGTGTTTTCATTGGGGTTTGTTATCTTTCACTTTATGCAATAATAAAAACTGATTCATAATCAAAGAAATCATTTATTTAAAAAAAAGGAAGTACACGGGCAGGGGGGTTGGTTGCTGAACTGTACATTCATAGTTTTTCATATGTACTGCCAGGAGTGCTGTGCACCTCAGGATTGTACTGTTGCATGGTGATGGGGGTTGAGTGCAGAGGGTAAGGGTCGTAGTTCTCTGGGCTCATAGGTGACCGTACAGGTGTCGGGGGCAGTGTAGGTAAGAACCTGGATGCTGGGGAACGGGACTTGGAGCTGACATTGGTGCATAGGGGAAAGAGGTTTGGGAGGGTGGGGGTTTGGCACGGTAGTGCTCTGCCTGCATTGCTATCATTGACTGCATACAGTCTGTTTGGCACGCAATGAGGTTTATAAGCTGCCTCGTGGTTTTCTTCAGCGTCAATGCCTTTCTCCTGCTTTCTGTTTGCCTCCAGTGATGCATCTTTTCTCTCCATTCCTGCGCATTTTTATTCTCTGTTGCACACTGGCTCATAACTGCCTTCACGAGTTCTTCTTTGCTCTTGTTCGGTTTCCTCCTCAGGTTTTGCAGCTTTCTTTCAGTCACTGATAAGACTGGCCCAGGACTACTCAAGGTCACTGTAAAAATGCAGCAAATGATACATTTTAAGAGAGCTTCCATTGTGTATAATCTGAAGTTATTTTAAAGTCTCTCAAGCATTCCTCACACATTTCAGCAACTGCTAGAGAATTCACAGCCTCCCAGAAATGGTAATGGTAATTAACCCTGGGGTTTCCTTCCGCGGTGTGCTCGAGCAGGGTGCTGCTGCTTTGTTAAACGCAGCACCTCCATCTCCCTCAGGAATTAACCCTGCGGTTTCCTTCCGCGGTGTGCTCGAGCAGGGTGCTGCTGCTTTGTTAAACGCAGCACCTCCATCTCCCTCAGGAATTAACCCTGCAGTTTCCTTCCGCGGTGTGCTCGAGTTGGGGAAACCAGCACTGAAACACTCCCTCCATTTCCCACAGGAGTTAATACTGGAAGATATCTCCCTTCTGCGGGTTACCAAAGAAGCAAGGGAGGGTCTCCTACAACAATGCGGTTCCGCCGGTCCTTATGCAGCGTGCCTCTGTGCAAGCATGGTTCCCCACCTCCTGGAACAGTGGCGCGGACGCGTTAGCCTGAATGGGACAGGGACCACAATGGCTCTCCCTTTAAACTTGGTCATGCGAATTGCCTATGCTCTTGCAGAAACTTTTGAAGAGATTACAGAGGCAGATTACTGCGACGTGATAGACCACATCAATGGGATATTCCATGTCTAGGCATGCAGCCATACCATCCCCCCTCCTCTCCCAAAACCTTTGCATTGCAATAAAAGCTGCTTACCTGGGACCTGCTCCTGTGATTCTTCTGCACCAAGTTCCAGGGGCTGCGACTGGCTAGCTTCCTCCTGGCTTGAGAAGAGCTCCTGACTGCATGCCTCCTGGGACTCCGGGGTGTCTTCCCCCACCACAGTAGCCTCACTGTCTGCCTCCCCCTCCCCCTCCTCTACCGGCTCTGAACTGTCCATCGTGGTCCTTGGATTTACAGAGGGGTCACCCCCATAAATCGCATCCAGCTCCTTGTAAAACCGGCAGGTCGTGGGGGCACTGCCGGATCTGCGGTTTCCCTCGCGTGCTTTGCAATAGGCAGTCCACAGCTCCTTTACTTTTACCCTGCACTGCACCGCATCACGCTCATGGCCCCTTTCCATCATGGCTCTCGATACCTGGGCAAAGGTATCATAATTCTTACGTCTAGAGCGCAGCTGTGCCTGCACAGATTCCTCCCCCCAAACACTAATGAGGTCCATCAGCTCGCCATTGCTCCATGCTGGGGCTCGTTTGCCACGTGGAGGCATGGTCACCTGTAAAGATTAACTGATTGCATTCCATACCTGGCTGAGCAAACAGGAAGGGGATTTTTAAAATTCCCGGGGCATTTAAAGGGCGGGTCACCTGAGGCCAGGGAAGTAGAGTCTGACCTGATGAGCAGAGTGGCTGAACAGGCATTCTGGGATACATCCTTATACCCTGGAGGCCAATCACAGCGCTGGTGTGTGGCCACACTTGATGACCAGCGCTGCAGCACCAGCGCTGGAATCCTTATTCCCCATGCTGAGCCAGGTGTATGGGCCAGCGCTGCAGCCAGGGAGTTGCAGCACTGGAAGTGCCTTGCAGGTGTGGCCACTTACTAATTGCAGCGCTGGTGGAGGCTTTCCAGCGCTGCAAATCGCCAGTGTAGCCATACCCTAAGTTACACTATTCCAGCTAGCTTAGGTCGACTTACTGTGGTGTCTACACCACGCTGCATTGACGGGAGATGCTCTCCCATCGATTTACCTTACTCCTCTTGCTACGGTGGAGTACCAGAGTCAGGGCGGGTGTAAGGATGTTTAGTGCCCTAGGCGAAACTTCCACCTTGCGCCCTCCCCTCCGCCCTAAGGCGCCCCCCCGGTGGCAGCTCCCCCCGGCCTGGGGAGCCGTGCGGTAGCTCCCTGCCCCAGCTCACCTCTGCCCCGCCTCCTCCCCGAGCACGCCGCCACCACTCCACTTCTCCTGCCTCCCAGGCTTGCAGCACCAATCAGCTGTTTGGTGCCACAAGCCTAGGAGGGAGAGAAGCAGAGCGGGGCGGCAGGCGCAGGGGAGGAGGCGGAGCAGAGGTGAGCTGGGGCAGGGAGTGGTTCCCCTGTGGGCCGTGCCCTGCCTTACTTGCTGCAGGTGACCCTCCCAGCGCCCCCCTGCCCCAGGTCCCTCCGCCTAAATGCCGACGACGATCGGGGCGGCCGAAGATCCAGCTGCCAAAGGACCCGAAGTGCTGCCCCCCAAATGCTAGCGCCCTAGGCAACCGCCTAGGTCACCTAATTGGTTGCACTGGCCCTGACCAGAGTCGACCGAAGAGCTTTATCAACCCCAGTAAGTGTAGGCATGGCCCTAGTTTTGTACAGTTTGGGGTATGTTGCTAGTGCTTAACAAATAATCAATACACAGTGCCAAATCCCGCTTTGAGCAGTACATCCAGTATCTCCAGATTAACCTTACTGAAGTCAACTGAAGTTATCTGGGACTTACAACCATATAAATGAAAGCAGAATCTAGCCCATAATACAAACTGATGAAAGCCATCGCCTCAACAGAATCTGGTTCCTGTTGCAATCACTAGGGGCTAGTGGTACTATTGGAAAGATGAGTGAAGTTAAAATGGAAGGTTCCTTTCCATTTAATGGGTGTTTTATTCATGAGTTAAATATACTTGCTGTAAATAGATTTCTCAGCCATCCATTACTGTGTTATTCTCAGTACCGCCCAGGCTGCTACTGAGGGCAATCCTCCATTGAGTAAGAACTTAAGCCAACATGGAGTTAGAAAGGCCCAGATCATCAAAGGTAAGTAGGCTCCCTCTTCCTTTGAAACCTTTGCGGATCTGTGCCAAAATGTTAACTAGCTTTCCTGTTAAAACTTAATAAATGCCTAAACATATCACCAATTGCACTATTGTATGTTGCAACTGTTATAAAGAATTCCTGCAGCTTCTAATTTTGAGAATAAAACAAGTTTAGTTGAACCCACCTGTAAACAGTTGTCATGTATTAATGATTATTTTAAATGGTTATTTTTATACAAATTCTTGCAATACTTCTTGTTACTGTTTTGAGCGTTGCACAGTTTTGTTTCACATGAGGACTTTTGAGAGTTGCTCCACAAAAGAGGGGAAGCTTTCTCAGTTCTGCTGAGTTCGGTGGGAGTTGAGCATACTCGGAATCTCTCAGGATCATGTCCTTTCTTGTTTGTTTTTTGCTAGTTCCTGTGTTTGGAAAAGTGTATTGTGTATGTCTGAGCTATTGCCAATATTAAACTGTTAAAAGAATTAAAAGACTTATTTGATTCTCAGTGGGGCACTAGAGACTAGACCAGGGGTAGGCAACCTATGGCACGAGTGCCAAAGGCGGCACGCGAGCTGATTTTCAGTGGCACTCACACTGCCTGGGTCCTGGCCATTGGTCCGGGGGTCTCTGCATTTTAGTTAATTTTAAATGAGGCTTCTTAAACATTTTAAAAACCTCATTTACTTTACATACAACAATAGTTTAGTTATATATTATAGACTTATAGAAAGAGCCCTTCTAAGAACGTCAAAATGTGTTACTGGCACGCAAAAGCTTAAATGAGAGTGAATAAATGAAGACTCGGCACCCCACTTCTGAAAGGTTGCCGACCCCTGGACTAGACACTATGCAGGGAAGGTATTTTATTCATTACAGTTATCACAACTGTCTATTTTGAAGATACTACTTCCATAGTCAGAATCACTTCTGTCCTCTTCATTTGCTGAGCCATTACACGCATTGAATCTATTTCCCCATGTTAAGTATCCTCACACCTTCTTGTCAAACTGTCTGAAATGTGCCATCTTGATTCTCACTACAAAAGTTTTTTTTCTCCTGCTGATAATTGTTCATCTTAATTAATTTGCCTCTTAGAGTTGGTAGGGCTACTCCCACCTTTTCATGTTCACTGTAGGTGTATATATATCTCCTTATTATATGTTCCATTCTATGCATCCGATGAAGTGGACTGTAGCCCACGAAAGCTTATGCTCAAATAAATGTGTTAGTCTCTAAGGTGCCACAAGGACTCCTGTTCTTTTTGTGGATACAGACTAACACGGCTGCTACTCTGAAATGTGTAAAAATAGTGGATCATCCTACTGTGTAATTTATGGCTTGTTTTCTCTCTCTAACCAGTTTAGCTAGATGTTAATAAATATTACATCTGAAAGGTCACAGAACATCCTCATTTTTTTTCAGATTTATTTCAGCTGTCATTTATACAGCCACCAACAAGTCTATCTGCTGTAATGCCTTATGATTTTATACTTTCAAAATGGACAGGCTGGAAGTACTCTCATCTGGTGGAGCCGATGCATCTCTTTCACAATCCTCCTAGGACTTAACTTTGCCATTCCCCAGTGAAGTCTATGTGACTGTTTACCTTTATCTGCACACATGAAGTAAAACACCACATCATGGATATTATGCTGAGGAGTGGATGGAGGGAAAATCATGGAATACATTTACACCAAAGAAGATTAATCTTAATGAGAATGATCAATAGAAAAATGCACAGCCCAGAAATATGCTATAACACATCTAGGGAGACCACAGTCTTCACATTCTATAGGCAACAAAACCTTTAAACATAAAACTAGTACTTATGGCTGCAGAGAGAACATGAATGTGAACCAATACAGTGCTTTCTTCTTGAGTCCACATACAGATACTGAATCAATAACACTATGGTGGAAATCTTGCCCTTCCTTTTATGGGTGCAGGGGTCCTGAGGTGTACTTTGGCTGCACAGGGGATGGGTGGAATAGGATGTGGGGTGCCCATAGAGATGGAATATACTCTGATCAGCCTGGAGCACAGCTCTGCTGCATTTCCTACACCCTACGTGTAGAGAGGGCTTTGGGGGCATGCCATGGTAGAACTGGGAGAATGTGCTAATTGAATTCACTACCATAAGATTAGTCATTTCCCTAGGCAGAACAAGCATAGAAGCCCAAGGTAAGTGTGGCTACAGCGAGTGAGAATTCTTTCCTGCTCATTCCCTTAGGGCAATCCAGCCACTTTGGCCACATGCTGGATTGAGGATTTGGCCCTACGTCAGTGAACTATCCCTGGTTCATATCAGTGAGGTGTTAACGTCTTCATGATAATTTAAATGGTAACTATTTCATTAGCTGAAGTTTCTATCAACATGATCAGCAATGTACTTGAGCCAGTGTGGCTGGAGGAATTGTAAAGAACTTTTCACAGAAGCAAATGTTTTTTATAAAATATTTGATTGGGGCAGGGGTGAAAGTAACTTACAGGACTTATCGGTACTGCCGGAGTCCTGAGGGGGGCATGGCCTCTCAAGATTTAAAGGCCCTGGGGAACCAGCTGTGACTGGGAGACTCAGAGACTTTAAATCAACCAGGGGCTCCCAGCTGCAGAGGTGGCTGGGAGCGTCCCGGGGCTCAGGGGCAAATTAAAGGGCCCAGGGCTCTGGCCGCCAGGGGGAACCCCGAGCTTTGCGGGGCTGGGGCAGGGATTTAAAGGGCCCAGAGCTCCTGCCGCTGAGGGAAGCCCAGAGCTCTTTAAATCCCGGCCCCAGCCTGGCCGCCAGAGCCATGGCCAGGATTCAAAGGGCTCTGGGCTGAGCTTTGAGACCTTTAAATCCCCGCCCCCTGCCCAGCTGCCGCAGCCGCGGCCGGGATTTAAAGGGCTCTGGGCTGCCCGCAGCTGCAGGGAGCTCTGAGCCCTTTCAATCCCCTCCATGGAAGTCAAGGTCCAGCACGGCGTACTGGCTCTTGCTGGTACGCCGGACTGGACCGGACAGGCTTACTTTCACCTCTGACTGTATGTATGTGTATGAATGTGTCACAAACAATGCAGCTGCAGCCTGCCTCTGACCAGCAGCGACCCCAGCAACTGGCCCCCGTGGGCTGCTGCCTGCAGAGAGCCAGCAGGTGCCGCTAGGCTGGGTCTGCCAAGGAGTAAGTAACCAAGGCAAAAACCACAGCCAGCCAGCCAGGGAGGGAGCCGGGGGAGGGGAAGTCAGGGGTGAATGAAGGACAACTGGAATAGCCTTCATGAAATATACAAGATATTTAGAGAAAGTTTTGTCAATTTCAGCCTCTGCACTCTGCAGGCAAGACAAAACAAAAAGAGATCTGAGATTGCACCCGATGTCCTCAGGACATTTCAGGTGTTTAAATCAATATATAAAGAGGGTGGATTGGAATGAAAAGTACTATTTCTTTCAAAGGAGGCACAATAATTTCCCTGAATATTCAGTTTTCCCCTCCAATCCCTTTGTGGTTTTGTCTATGGGGGCTATTTGCTTTCCCTGTGAATCTTTAGTTGCTTTAGCAAAATTGCTTTGCCCAAAATAAACCCTAATCATCATGACACATCTTTCCACCATGTTCTCCATGTTTTTTGTGTTGTTTTTTTTTAAACAGTAACATTTCAAAGAGGCTCTGCAAGCAGTTTGGACATCACAACCATGATCCTTTGCTGGGGAGGGAATGGGATAGATTTGAACTTGGAAATGGTTCCTGACTTTGATTGTGTTTAGGAGATCCCCTCATCTCGGGGGCAGAAAAGAACTGCCCCTGCCATGGTCACACACACCCAACAACAACTGGGAGTGAAATTAACAAGGATACCAGAAACAGCTCCTAACGCTGGGTACTGAACTGCACAGGGAACAGCTGAGTTTAAATTGTTCTTTTGCAGGCAGCAGCAGCAGGCATCTCAGCCAGTGTCCCTACTGCAAGCTAGAGCCTAGAGGATAACCCTTGCTGGGGATGGTGGGGGAGGAATGCAGAGCCTTGTCTGCAGCCTGGCTGGAGGAGGAGGAGGAGGGAGGAGCCGAGAAACCAATGTGACAGTGAGTTTTCCCCTTCCACCTGCTTTTATTAGCTCTGGATTTAAGCTGTGCAGCCAAATGCTTGTATTTGTGGTGTATATTAGTATTGGAGAGATCTCGTCATCCTGGGGGCAGAAAAGGACTGCCCCTGCCATGGTCAAACACATCCTCCCCTCGACCCCCAGCTACTGTGAGTGAAATTAACAAGGATGCCAGAAACCTAGCCCTGGGGGCTGAACCATCAGGGAACGGCTGAGTTTAAACTATTCTTATGCAGGGAGCAGGCTTCTCTCTCCCTCCCTCAGTCAGTCTCCTTTTCTTACCGGTCCTCCGTACCGGCCCATACCAGCTTACTGTCACCTCTGGATTGGGGGTGAGAGCAGCAGGATCTTCAAGGTTGGTGGTTCAAGAGGAATAGGGTGCAGTGACTGAAGACTTAAGGAGAAAGGAAGATGTCGGAGAAGAGATTGGGGGAGGGAGTAGGGAAAAAAGTGACAATTTAAAGAGGAAGGTGAATGAGGTGTTTTTTTAATGAATACACAAGACAAACATGCAGTTAATTTACTAGATTAGACAATTTATTAATGTGTTGTATGTGTGTGGAGTTAATGGGCATTAAAAATGTCAGACTTCACAAAACATTTCCACATATCCTATAGGATTAAATTCTGCAGCATGTGGTATATTTTCTACAGATTGCCGATGGCCATTATAATAGACCAAGCACAAACAACCCACTACACAGTTCCTACTCCTTAGGAACTTCCAGTATAAACTGGACACAACACTTTCATGAGCCACATTTGCTGTACCTACATTATGTTGTCCAAGTGTCCTACAGTAGTCTCCATTTTAAAAGTCAGCCTTTGCCACACAGACTTGAGAAGATGCTACTACTCTAAGTATACGGATACATTTTGACATTCAAGATGTGCTAGCCCTGTATAGTAGCTCTTTGCAAATGTTAATTTTTTAATAAAATTGTTTTAAGTTTCCCATCTTGCAAATGCTTATGTCCATGCTTAATTTGACACACATGACTTAGTTCCATTGGGTTATATATATGCACAAGAATTTTTAGGACCAGGGCCTAAGTGTGTAAATCAGGTCAAGTAGAAAGCCTGGATGCTGTAATATATCACTATGTGTGTATACTTTTGATTTACCCCCAGTATCTGCAACACCCCTCTTTATTTGTTACTGAGAAAAACTATTTCCTAATATGTGTAAGATTCTCAAATGATATAAATCAGCATAGCTGCATTGAACTCAATGGAGCTATGCTGATTTACATCTGAGGATTTGGCCACTGGGATTTACTGATGCAACTTTTTTACAGCTTTTGGCAAAACAAAAACAGTGAATTCCTGGAATAGAAGAACTTGTATATACAGTAATTTACACCAGCTGAAGTTCTGGTCTGTACTTCCTTAGACTTCAACAGTGATTTGACTTCTTGTAACTTGTTGAGACATTCCTTTCTCTTATTAAACTTTATTTGAAATGCTTCCTGTAATTCCATTTTAACTTCTGTTGCCCCAAGGCCAACGATAGTAATCAGAAAATAATGACATTTGCATAATTAACAATACTTTTCTTTTACCAAAAATTGAGTTAGCTGTATCACCAAACATATTACTGGAATATTTTAAAAAGGCATGAAAAGATTTTATCTTA